>NC_047591.1:3119607-3426713 GCF_011004845.1 Esox lucius
TTCAACACAGTGCTAAAATACATTTGTGCAGCTCCTTTTTATAGGCTATTTAAGGAAACCTATTAGGAATCCAACCAGGGTCCATAAACAGATCTCAACGCCACTATGACAACACGCCTCCAACTAAAATCAATGGCTGTTCTCACTCAACAATTCGTATGCATCATTACTTACATATTAAAGAAAAATGGAAAGGCAACACAGCCTGCGGCCATAACAACATTTTACAGTGCACCACCATTTATGCAATACTGTTTTTTCTGTTACAGCTCATTCTCCTGTGAAATTATTTGATTGACTGTGTTCACATGGTGTGACTCTCATTAATCGATGTCCCCTGTCCTCATATGCAGCAGTAGTACATTGGCAGTGTTATGGAATGTCATATAAAAGCCCAAGGCCTGAATCTCAATCTTCTCTCAGGTTTATGCTATGCTGAATATGGTAATTTAGAATATCATAGTTTATTTTGTCCTGCAAGGTGTAAATTGAAAAGCCCAGCCAAAGGGATAGAATAATATTGTAGCTCCCTCTATGCCGTCCCCACCAAGCAAATGATCCGGTTTTCAGGGGAAATAGAAAGAGATCTTGTCATAAAATCTTCAACTTGTAGGATGTCAAAAAGGCAACACTTTATTAAATCCTCCTCTTCAGCCCTCATCTACAGTCAAAATCCAACACAATGTCTTAAACCCTTCTCTACATTGTTGTGATTGGTTGAGCAGTGCAGTAGAAAATGTGCAGTTAATTTTATTCTTTGTCAGACAGAGTGTGGGACATCTGGTTTCAGGCATGCTTCATTATCAAAGACTGTATGAAGATAGGCAGAGAGTGCTTCTCCAAAAGGAATCCATAATCAAACCTGTTGACAATATCATTGAAACGTCAGCTAGCTAAGACCATGCACAAAAATAAGAAATTGAGTCAACTAGTCATGCTGTTCAATTAAAAGCACTCCTTTCACATCATTTTGTCTTTTCTTTTTTTTTTTTACGTCCATGTGGTTGTAAAAACAACTATCTCAGGTGTTGGCCCCAATCTAGGTTTGCATTTCACAACTAAACATTTTTTCCTACTGCCATTGACTTTTGAAAGCCCAAACACTTGTCTGCTGAGTCTGATTTGCAATGAAAGAGAAATGGATTATGAACACTGACCAATATTAGATTTTTTTCTGCTTATGTGCATTAGAGCAGTGCACTGTCCCTGCCTGTTTCAAATCCCCTGTCATTGTTTAAATCCCCAAAGTGCAGCACCCTCCTCAGTCATCCTAAAACCTTTTGAGCAGCTACTCGTCCTCAAAACCATCACTGACGCCATCAACAACCTCATACAATTTGTCAATAAAAACAGTTGAAGTTTCCTCAGCAATGGCGCTCCACAAGAATGCTTGATATCCCGTTCGCTACCAGGATTGGGGTGTAATGGATTGCAAAATAACAGTAACTGCAATCAGTTACATTAGGATGTTGTAATCAGATTACAGATACTTTAAAAACTGTGTATGGTTACTTCTTGGATTACTTTTAAATTTAAAAAGAGTGTTGTTCACTTGGCTATATTCCTATTTGTCTCATAATGTCTCTTAATAAGAAAGCACTTCTAAAGTAATTCAAAGTAAACCGGTTTACATGACTGAGTTTGAATAATCTAAAATGTACATAACTGATTACAATTTTAGACAGGTAACTTATGACTGTTACTAATTACATTTAACCCACCCAACACTGTTCGCTACTCAGTCACACCAACAACTGTATCTGCAGCACATCTGTTAAGTTAATGATGTTTCAGATGATACCACTCCTGTTAGTCTGATCACGTGACAGCAAGGAGACATGTACCATGGGGAGATCAACTGGATGGTATTAGATAGTGTAGTCAAAATAACCCTTAACCGACAACAGGTTGGTGGTGGTTGACATTTTCAACCCTTGAGATTGAGAACTCAGCTGTTAGTTTTGCTGAAGCATTTCAATTCCTACTAGGGACCATCCTTTCTAGCAATCTCAGGATTTTTGGACAGCATCTCCAGGTGAATTTTTACTTTGTTCTAAACATCAACCGTAGACTCTATGAACACCTCCTCCATCACTGTCTAGTTTGTTTGCCAGCGGAAATACACTGCTCAAAAATATTAAGGGAACACTCAAATCATGCATCGGGTCTTGATAAATGAAATAAATTCAAGATCAAAATCTTTACTGTACATCGTGTAATTTGCTGAGAACAAAATTACGTAACAACGGTCAGTGGAAACTAAATCATCAACAAACTCACACCGAAAATCAAAGTAAACAGTTGAAATCACAGGCTGTTCCAACTTGTGTGAATTTCATCACGGCAACTCATAATGTGACTCAGTAGTGTGTATGGTCCCCATGTGCCTGTATGCACTCCCAATGTTTGGACATGCTCCTGGTGAGATGGTGGATGGTGTCCTGGGGGATATCCTCCCAGACCTGGAACAGGATATTAGTGAGCTCCTAGACAGGCTGTGGCACTACATGGTGGCGTCAGATGCACCCAGACCTGAATCCTGCGGGATTCTCAATTGGATTCAGGTCTGGGGAACATGAGGGCCACACTGTAAAAAATAAATGATATTTTACTGTAATTTACTTTAATACTTTAAATGTAATTTGTTGTACTTCACAATAACAGTAAAATATCTTTTTTTAATTAGACATAAAACCATTTAATATTTGTCCTGAAAAAATAACTGGAAAAGTCTGTTATGAGGAAACACAAGAAATATCTGGTTTTCCACAGACTTTGATTAGCTGTTTACAAAAATGAACTATATAAATAAGAAGTATTTCTTTTTGCTTTCTTTTTATTATCAACATCCCAGTATGCTTTGCGGCTTTTCATGTTGTTAATGTTTATGTTTGTTATAATTGATAAGAAGGTGGAAAAGCTTAGTTTTTTGTGCCATCTTGTTATTCATGTACAGTGTTTGGAATGTTTTTGGGGATTATGGTCGTGTTTGTGTGCCAACCATAGCTTTATAAACTGTTTTGTGATTTCAGACAAAGCAGAGCTCTGGCTCTTACATACTTTTGCCAACATTGTGTCTGGTAGACTTTGGTACATTCAAAATAGTAATAACTGATGTATGAATACACTGTAAAACAAAAAAGTGTAAAAAAACATTTTAATACACTTGTTTTAACAGTGAAGTCAATGGCATCAATGCCTTCGTCATCCAGGAACTGCCTACACACTTTAGCCACATGAGGCCAGGCATTGTCCTGCACCACCAGTAGCCTGCTGGAGGTCATTTTGTAGGGCTGTGGCAGTACTCCTCCTGTTCTTCCTCACACAAAGGAACAGATGCTGGTCATGCTGCTGGGTTGATGCGCTTCTACAGCCCTGTCCAGCTCTCCACGTGTAACGTCTGCCTCCTGGTATCTCTTCCATGCTCTTGAGACTGAACTGGGAGACACAGCAAACCTTCTTGCGACATCACATATGGATGTGCCATCCTGAAGGAGCTGCACTACCTGTGCAAACTGAATGGGCTGCAGGTACTGCCTCATGCTACAAGTAGTGACAAGCACACTAGCAAAACGTGAAACTAGAGAAGAATCAGCCAGGAAGAATAAGCAGAGAGCGATTGTCTGTGGCCACCACTTGCAAAACCATTCCTGTTTGGGGGTTATCTTGCTTTTACCTCTCCAGTGCACCTGTTGTCACTTTCATTTGCACCAAAACAGGTGACACTGATTCACAATTGCTTATGCTTCCTAATTGGACAGATTGATATGTCTGGAGTTTAATTGACTTGGTGTTATACTGTGATGATTATGTGTTACCTTAATTGTTTGGAGCGGTGTAGTTATCAGCTGCCATCTTATTTTTGAGGAAGCATTTATTTTCCAGTGCAGATCTGCAATCCACTTAGATTCTCTTTCTTTTTCCTCCTCTCTGGTCCGAGTATACTCTCATGTTCTCATTTTTGCTCCTTGTTTCGTACAAGTGCCACTCGGGAGCCCAGTGTTCTCAGATTAAAATTCCTCTCATCTACAGTACCAAGCTTATGACTGTCCCACCCTTATCCTCTGGCTATGGGGCTGAAACAGGGTTTAGACTCAGATAAGACAAAGCTGAGACAAAACTAAGACAGAAAAGAGCTGAGACCAGTTTAATAGAGTTGAGTGAGAGAGTGGCAGGTTATAAGACCTAATGACAGGTCATTACAATTGCTGACATGGTCAGACAGGTGACCCTAAAAAAGAAAACAGAGCTGTCAAAATGTTTTAAAAACAACAACATGTGGCTTTTATATTCTTTATTTTCTTTCTTCTCTCTGTTTCTCTCTTTCCCACTTCCGCTGCATTCTTCCAGACTTGAGGTTTAAATAACAAATAGGATTTAACAAAAACCTGTGGTATTATTATTTCAAATCCGATTCCAGCAAAATATCCTGTTTTTAAAACAGACTCCCAATGCAGGTTAATGATGTGACTACAACCATGGCTGTAATGCCATGTAAATGTTTTACTCCCATTGCTAAGACTGTTTTTCCCCCTCTCCCGGAAGGTAGAGTGAGAACGTCTGGTGGACTTTACTATCAACAGAAATGGCATCACGACACTACAAAATATATTTCTGTTTAAAGGGATATTTCATGGCTGCTCAGTTTACCAGTACATTTCCATTAATATGGTGGAAACGTACAACCTCATTTCCATTTTGGGACGCTGCATACAGTTTTAACAGAATGCAACATTATGCATTTAAACCCAATATTCAATAGAAAATAGTACAAAGACAACATATAAAATGCTGAAACTGGAACACTTTATTGTTTCTTGAAAAACATATGCCCACTTTGAATTTAATGCCAGCAACATGTTTCAAAAAAGTTGGGACAGAGGTTGGAAAAAGTTGTGTAATGCTAAGAAAACTAAACCTGGTGGAATATCACACAATTTATTAGGTCAATTGGCAACAGGTCAGTAATATGATTGGGTATTAAAAGATCATTCCAGAAAGGATGGGTCTGTCAGAAGTGAGGATGGGGAGGGGATCACCACTCTGTGAAAGACTGCGCGGGCAAATAGAGCAACAATTGAAGAATAACATTTCTCAGCGTAATATTGCAACGTAACAGAGTTTGGGGATGTCATCATCTACAGTGCATAAAATCATTCAAATATTCAGAGAATCTGGAGAAATCCTGTATGCAAGGGACGAGGCTGAAAACCAATATTGGATGGCTGTTATATAAACACTTCCGATAGTCATTGACTGTGAACACAGTACATTTCTGAGTCCACAAAATTAAAATTCTACCATGCAAAGAAGAAACCATATATACACAAAATCCAGAACCGCTGCCGTCGTCTTTGGGCCCAAGATCATTTAAGATGGACTGGGGCGAAGTGGAAAACTGTGCAGTGGTCGGACAAATCAAAAATGGACATTCTTTTTGGGAATCATGGTCGCCGCGTCCTCCGGACAAAATTGTAATCAACTTGTAATCATCCAACCTGTAATCAACACACAGTTCTAAAGCAGAGCATCTGTGATGGTATGGGGGTGCATTATTGCACATGGCATGGGTGACTTGCACATCTGTGAAGGCACCATTAATGCTGAACAATATAGAGTATACTGGTTTCGGAGCAACATATGCTGCCATCCAGAAGACTTCTTATTTCAACCCTGGACTGACTAATAATATTTGGGTCAGCAGCAAGATAGGCAGCAGCAAGTCAATATTTCAAAATGACAGACAAACAATAAAAAACAACAAGCACAGATTAACATTCAACAGGACATTGCAAACTGCTGTGTGCTAGCATTCGTTGTATCATGGCTGGATCCTGCTGTGCCAGACTCGTGCATCAACCATGCTAGCTTTTCTATCTACCGGCAGGAAAATGTCAGGTAAAAGTAAGTCAGAGGGGTCTGCATTATGGTTAACTCTTGCTGGGGCACGAAAGTTGCAGTATTTTCGTTCCTCAGCGCGAGTTAACCATAATACACACTGTTCACCAGACCTGGAGCTACTGTCTGTAAAGATACAGCCCTTCTACCTTCCGCGGGAATAAAGCTCAGCTATTATCACAGCAGTCTATATACCCCCGCAGGTGAGTAATACATGCTCACTGGAAGTCCTATATGGAGTAATAAATGGACTAGCGGACGCCCACCCTTTTACATGACCATTTACAGAAAGCCCTGGATAAATGGTAATGTCCGTGCTAAGCTCAGGGCACAGTGTTCCACCTATAGCTCTGGGGACGTGTTATGTATATTCTTGCTTTATCCTCTTGATATATTATTTTCTGTGTGTAAATTTTTTTTCATCTTAATTCTCACTACGTAGTTGTAGTGTGCTATGCCACCATTCATAAGCTTACTGCACACATATGTATCCATAATATTCAATAACTCTACCAATTGCTGCTAGTTCACACTTATGTATATTACTGCCATACCTGCCATATCTAAATATTCAATAATACTACCTAGACAGCTACTATATAAATAATACTACCCAGATTGCTGCTAGTTTATAGTACTCTTTCTTAAACTGCTGCTAGCGTCCAGTTTTATGAATATTGTTGCTTTCTTTTATTATTAATATTATGCTTCTTCTGAACTCTCATACATAGTTGAGGGGTGCCATGTCACAAGAATTTCATTGTGCAGGATGAAGCTGTGTTGTTCGGTGCCTTTTACAAATAAACCTGTGAAACTTTAAACTTATAAGTAACCTAATTGTAACTTTGTGGAGGTAGCAGGACACAGGCGCAGTTAGTTGGACCAAGGACTTTGAATAATAACAAGGCTTAATGGACCAAGGCTTAATAACAACAGGCTCAAAAACTAAAGTCTCAAACAGCAACGTCACAATGACGGACAAGAAACACAGGGAACTGGGGGAAATAAATAGGAACATGATCAGGGGCAAACGAGACAGGTGAAATCACTAAGCACAGGGGATTGAAAAATTACGTGGAAATGAACTAACTAGAACTAAAATACATTGAACATAATAATGTAATGGCTGGCATGGCACTGGCCGTTTCCCTAATAAATAAACAATAAAATCAGAGGATTAAATCAAATTGATAGGTCAAGGAATCAGCCTCAAAATCCTTCATCAACGATTTGAGAACACTAGACCCAGCAGCAGCCCAGCCTGGCATGAGTACCAGGCAGTCAAACAACTTCGGCTCTAGTGTTAATTGTTGTTCTCCTCATCCCCTGTAAAGCAGGCATCATTACACAGTTTGTGGGGGAACCAGTGAACTGAGAGTTTGACACTACCATGGATGAATGAGCCAATGCTGTGTACCAGGTCACTGGCAGCCAGCTAGGAGATGGCGCCTCCTTTGGCTGTCCTAATTTAGTATTTGGTTTAGAAAAAGTTGTTATCCTTATTGACCTCTCTTCTCTCTTAGAATCACAGTTAGGCCTAATGGAAATTGCTCTATCAAGTCCAACCTCCAGCAACCTGTAAGTAACCTGTATAATTTAGTGTTCGATCATTTTGCGTTAAGAGGAAAATGACATGCTTCTATGCTGGTGTGGTATTGTTTTGCGCCAATGACTTTGGACTGAATTATTTTGTAAAGAAAATAACTATATAAAGGGGAAACAGAGTATTTGCATTTCAAGGTCTGGGTTGACTTGTTTCTTGTAGTTCCACCAGTCCCTCTTTCAGAAAAATGCTGTGTCATCCTCCAATCGTTCACACCTTGTATTCTAGATTTTGTGATGTGCTTAAAACTAGGAAATGTTGATGGCCCGCTTCTAGCGGTTACATGTAAAAACGCTTATATTTGCGTTGTGTGAGGAAATTCTGCTGTGCCAGGATGGGACAGTACCATATTTAAACCAGCACTCTGCACAAACGCACATACTTTCGTCATGGCCATTAACCCTTTGAATCAGGAAATATTTCACTTTATTTTAAGTCCACTACTGTTGACTGGGGCACATTGGGCTTTGGTCTGAAGGTGTGCACTAGAAAGCAGGATGACTTTTGGAATGTGACCTCTCTCGTACCAGCCAAATTGCTGTCCTACAAAGGGGTCTCCATTGCAAAGTTAAACGGACTACGTTGAACCAGGGTTTAAGTGACAGGGGCGATAAATAGTTGAAGTGCTAGACCTTGTGCCTGGTGGGATACTCACCTCTTTGTTGCAAGAATGGAACTGTGAGGACAAAGGGAATGCGGCCTCATTAGAGGGAGAGGAAAGGAGGAGAATGACTAAGGTAAGGGAAGCAAGAGGGACAGAAGAGTGATGGGAGGGAATATGGAAAGGGAAAGAGGTGAATTGAGGAGAGAGACTAGAATGTAAAGAATTATCCTAGAGTGAAAAGGCAGAGCAAAGTGAAGCTCTAGTTTAAAAACAGGTTTGTCTGTGTGTGTGTGTGTGTGTGTGTACACGCACCACAGGCCTCCAAATTCATGACACTTATCACACTCATGGGACATTCCCCCCAAAATTGTTGGTGCGTTTGACAAAGAATAGCAAAAAAAAAAACACAATTAATGACCTACTCTATAATGTAAATTTCCCAGATGTGGAATAAATTGCATCCAGCAGCAATCTAGTGACCAAATTATAGTAGTGAATTATAACAGCAGGCATTGTTTGATGCATGCCACATCTGAGAAGAGGAATGTAAGCATGTTTTGCCTGTCGCTCAGTGGTTGGTTGGTGTGCCTGGCCCTGTGGAATGACTAGCTTGTCATTAACAACAAACACAATTATTGCAAACAAAAATATTTATTTTGGAAGTAAAAATAAAACCTGAAAGTTTTGAAATTAGCAATATGTATTGCAAATAAAAGGTTTTGAAATGTGAGAACAAATTCATTGAAAATGCATACAAATGCTGGACCCCCTAAACATAGTTGGTGTTATTTCACCTTTAATGAATGACTCATGCATGTTTATTGACAATCCACCATATTACCTACACCCCCTGGCCCTGCAATGGGATGTGTAGTTTGGTTGAGGGTTAATTCGTTGTCCTAATACATCACCCTCCTCCCGAAGTGTGGACAGCACTTTAAAAATATCATCCTTGCCTGTCTAAATAAAACCATACAAACTAAACTTCAGCATTCTGTAAATCTGAACAATTAAACATTATTAGTGGTATCATCTGTGTTAGGTTTCCACACCCTGTAACCTTTTCTAACTATTTGTGTTTCTTTTCACAAGAGCTTTCATTGCGCTTCATTGACACTGCCTCACATACGTTCATTTCAGCTCGCAAAACATTCTGGGCTGACCCAAAAACAGAACCGGGTCTGTTGACATCCCTTTTGTCAATAGTTAAAATAGATACTGTGCCAGCAATAAATGTTCCTGATTTTCTTCTGCATTTCATTGTTAGAAGTTAGCAAGGAATATACACTGCTCAAAACAATTAAGGGGAACACGTAATCATCACAGTAAAACACCAAGTGCATTAAACTCCGGGGATATCACTCTGTCCAGTTAGGAAGCAAAAGCTTCAAATGACAACAGGTGCACTGGAGAGGCAACAGCAAGACAATCCCCAAAAAGGGGATTTTGCCAGTGTCCTTGTAGTTTTGCCAGTGTCCTTGTAACTGCCTCATGCTACTGGTAGCATGAGGTGGTACCTGCAGCCCATTCTGGTTGCACAGGTTGTCCAGCTCCTCCAGGATGACACATCCCTGCGTGCCATCTCAAGAAGATTTGCTGTGTCTCAACCAAACGGTCAGAATCAGACTCCATGAGGGTGGCATGAACGTCCTCTAGTGAGACCTGTGCTCAACAGCCCAGCACCATGCAGTTTGATTGGCATATCAAGATAGTCTGTGGAGGCATATCCTTGGAGGTTCGCCCAGACATTGTTGGGAATGCATACAGGCACGTGGGGGACATACACACTACTGAGTCACATTATGAGTTGCTGTGATTAAATTCATGCAAGTTGGAACAGCCTGTAATTTCTATTGTTTACTTTGATTTACGGTGTGAGTTTGTATTCCAGCCCTCATTTGGTTGTTGATTTTGGTTTCTACTGACCATTGGTACGCCATTTTTGTTCTCAACAAATTACACAGTGTACAGTAAAGATTTTGAACTAATATATTTTGTTCATCGAGACCTGATGAGTGATTTCAGTATTCCCTTATATTTTTTGTGCAGTGTAACATTTGTTGGACAATTCTGTTGAGACAAGGAGAGCAAGTCTAAAACAGGAGCAACCTAAACCAAGTGGTCGACACCAATGGGAATGCAGTTTGGTGATTATGTAAAGCTAGATGTGGGCTATGCTCTACCCAGGATTGGTGAAGTTTTATTATCCTTGGGAGATTGTTTCCACAAAATGAGTTGGTTCTTGTTCCTCAGATATCCACAAGGGGATTTCTTTGTCCCATCTATGAGATTAGAAGTGCAATGTGAAAGAGAAATGGCACACTCCAGGTGTTATTCATATGTCCACATCTGAACAAGAACGGTTTACTCATTCTGGTGAGATTAACAAGAGGCAAGTCTCTCTCCATATGGACAAAGGGCATATGGAAAGATAATCTTGAATTAGGAGCACAGTTGCTCTCCAGGTACCAATGTCCACATCTGCAAAATGGTTGATCAGCCGGCAGAATTATCATTTTCTAAATGTGAGTGCTGTGATGGGTACTGACATTCCCTGGCTGTTACATGTTTTCATCTGAAGAGGAGGTGCATGCAGACACCAGTAAAGAGTATGTATTCTTAGGGATAATCACTTAGGACTAATATCCCCTATAAGATCCCCATAGTGATACCAAATATGAAGTTGCTTATTTTTCCTGGTCAAGGTTGGCAGGTTGTGCTTCAGAAGAGAGAGATTTCAGTCTCTGCTGTGACTGAGTTTTTGCGACAAGACAAGGCCATTATTGGATTTCACAAAACTGGAAGGGTAAAAGAATTTGGTAAAAAAATGGGTGTAATTCAAATCTGTGTGAATCGGGTTGCTATGGCAATGCACAAGGAGGGTTATTAGACTACAAGCAAGGAGACACTGGAAGAGAGGAGAAAACTGCTTTGAATCAAGGTAGTTGGTGAAAGATATTCATCTTAAGGAGCACTGTGTAAGTAAGGAAATGTAAATAAAATAAATATGGTAAATTTTCATGACAATATAGATATAATTGTGTTCTGTCATTTGTTGATCTGGAGTGACAGTAATTGTTTTAGGCGTTATACAATATGACATTGTCTTAGCGTTACTCCACAATTTCCTGATTTCAGAATAGGTCCGCTAAGAAGTAAAAAATCAAGGTAAATAGACACAGTGGGGAGAACAAGTATTTGATACACTCCCGATTTTGCAGGTTTTCCTACTTACAAAGCATGTAGAGATCTGTAATTTTTTACCATAGGTATACTTCAACTGTGAGAGACCAAATCTAAAACAAAAATCCAGAAAATCCCATTGTATGATTTTTAAATAATTAATTTGCATTTAGTATTTGATCACCTACCAACCAGTAAGAATTCCGACTCTCACAGACCTGTTAGTTTTTTTTAAAGAAGCCCTCCTGTTTTCCATTCATTACCTGCATTAACCCTTTGGCGCGTACGATCACACCAGTGTGATCAATCTAGAGTGGTCCCTGAAGCGTACAATCACATTGGTCATGTTTAGAACGTACCATTAGCATGCCTAGCTACAAGTAACGTAACAATGACTGGTCAGACCGCGCTGTTATTTACTCACATTTAGCTCAAACAGTGTTTAAAACTTTATTTCCTGATTGTAATTGTTTCAAGACCATACTATGATATTAACCAGGTAGAAAGCATTCAAATCGAGACAAGAAGTGTTACTTACGTACCAACAGACAGCCAACACTAATACACAAAAAACAATTATATTAGCGACAACTACCGATCAAAACCATTGCAAAAACTTTCTAGAAGTTACGTTCCCCGTTGTATGCATTTTATATAGTTTATTAATTTTTTACTGCACTGAATTACTGGTCACGATTTGTTAGCTAGCGGGCAGCTGACGTTTGCTAGCGGTTAGCTGACGTTTTCTAGCTAGCTACAGTTATAAATTAACCAACTTTTGCAGCTCTTAGAATTCGAGTCAACGAGAGAAGCTTGCATTGCAATGCATGTAGTGTTCCTTAATTACCTAGCAAGGTGACTGTTCAAATGCTGGCGTGAGTTCAAATGCTGGAGAGTACTGAAGTCACGTGCAAAAAAAAAAAAGAGAGCTGGGACCACAGTCTCAAAGAAAACCAATAGTAACACATTACGCTGTCATGGATTAAAATCATGCAGCGCACGCAAGGTCCCCCTGCTCAAGCCAGCGCATGTCCAGGCCTGTCTGAAGTTTGCCAATGACCATCTGGATGATCCAGAGGAGGAATGGGAGAAGGTCATGTGGTCTGATGAGACATAAATAGAGCTTTTTGGTATAAACTCCACTCACTGTGTTTGGAGGAAAAGAAGGATGATTACAACCCCAAGAACACCATCCCAACCATGAAGCATGGAGGTGGAAACATCATTCTTTGGGGATGCTTTTCTGCAAAGGGGACACGACGACTGCACCGTATTGAGGGGAGGATGGCTCCCCTCAAAAACTAAGGAGTGACTCCGTAAGAAGCATCTCAAGGTCCTGGAGTGGCCTAGCCAGTCTCCAGACCTGAACACCATAGAAAATCTTTGGAGGGAGCTGAAAGTCTGTATTGCCCAGCGACCTGAAGGATCTGGAGAATGTCTGTATGGAGGAGTGGGCCAAAATCCCTGCTGCAGTGTGTGCAAACCTGGTCAAGAACTACAGGAAACGTATGATCTCGGTAATTGCAAACAAAGGTTTCTGTACCAAATATTAAGTTCTGCTTTTCTGATGTATTTCTGAATGCAAATTAATTACTTAATCATACAATGTGATTTTCTGGATATTTGTTTTAGATTCCGTCACTCACAGTTGAAGAGTACCTATGATAAAAATGACAGACTTCTAAATGCTTTGTAAGTGGGAAAACCTGCAAAATCGGCAGTGTATCAAATACTTGTTCTCCCCACTGTATATTGCCCACTGATAGTGTAGTCTTCCACCAAATGTAGGAGTTTCAAGATTTGTGATTCTGTCGGTGTACTGCCCCTTTAATATGCAGTATTTTATCTATAGGGGCAGCACTGAGGTAGCTGGCAGTGTCACCTTCTGGACTAGCTCAAACCGCATTTTATGTATCCTTTAGAAACCATCCAAACCCAGATTCGTAGGCTTAAAATGCATTATTGAGTTCTCATAGGAATGACTGCTTTGTTAATCAATATTTATTGACATGATTGTTTTGGGAAAAAGGCAACTTGCACTTCAAAGATTTTATTGAATGGTAAAAAATATATGGGGAGGTTCATTTAAAAAGAAATTTAGACATGATTTTGATAAACCATACCAGATGTATTAAAAGTTGTATAACCATAAACCATAACCATAAAATATTTTTTCCCGGTAGAAAAAGGAAATCTTACCAGTAATTCTGACAAAGGCTGAGAAAAAAAAAAGTAACAGTAGAATGTGACTTCATCCATTCTCAAACAGCAAAGTGGATATTACTTTATTTGTCCAGGGAATTGGAGCAGAACATATCTTGGAATTGGAGCAGAACATACCAAAAAAGACACTTTCAATATCTGTTTTCACTCCAAGATATGAGCAGGATACAGACTAATCTGCCCTGAAATACTGAACTGAGGTCAGGTGTGTTCACGTGTGTCCAGAGGTATGGGTGGGAATCTAACAGAATAGTATGTATTTTTGTGCCTGTAACAGAAAGGTTGCTGCTTCAAATCCCAGAGAAAAATATTTGAAATCTGTTGATGCGCCTCTAACTGCTCCATAAGTCACTATGGATATGAGTGTCCGCCACTAAATATCTAAATTGTAAGGCAGTGCAAAATCGATATACACAAATCAATGCTATATTCAGACAGGGTCCTGCATGCAGCATCCAACAGGTTTCTCCTGTTTTAGACTTGCTATGCTTGTCTCAACAGGGTCCTGCATGATGCGTCCTCTAGATATCTGCAGACAGGCATGTGGTAACAGTTCACACTGCTCATCTTAAGTGTGTAGTGCCTCCACAACACGACACACATCTCACACGTGGAATTTGCAGTCAGAGAGAGTGTGTGTGTGTGTGGGGGTAAATGCTTGCCCCAGGAGTCAGTTGACACTTTTATGTATAATCTCTAACTTTACAGCAGTGGCAACCTTTATTCTGTGTATGTGTGTGTGGTGTAAGAACACTGCCTGGAAACCTTTGTTTGGCAAAACATAGTCTGTCCAAAGCCAAAAAATGTCCTGGCTCTTCTGTTCATAGCTAATTGGGCTGGATTCAACAACCCTGAAAATATAGGCGGAGGTTGCCAATTTGGCACCACAGGTAAAACCTCCATTATCACCACGGTCATAATTGGTTTTCTTGTTGACCGGCAAACTCACGAAAAAGTGGAGTTGCCCCTTATCATCGAATAACCTGCATTTCATTAAAACAGTTCTGATTATAGCACATGGGTGATTTCATAATGATATTACTACCTCTGACTCTCAGTCCCTTGTACTGTAGAATCTTTTCTCTCTCACATATGCGAGCGAGTGTGTGTCCGTGCACACACGCACGCTGAACGCTCCCTGTTGGCCTAACAGTAAGGGTTAGGTGCCACCGGGATTGAACACTCAGATTTGAAAGTAAATCCTTCTCACCATGGCAAATGTCGGCCAGCATTGTCTGAGGCTGCATAAACCAGGGAACAGGCAGTGTCCTCTGTAGTAGTATGTTATGGACTTTTCAGTCAGTATGCAAGTATGTAGGTATGTTGTGTGAAGCCACAGCAGAATCGCTCTGGTTGGAGGGCCTCTGGGACCAGAGGAGGGGTTTTCCACCCAATTTCTGCGTAGGAGAAGCCTCTATTGGTTTTTTCTGCATAGCATCTATTAACCAAAGCCTGGTAAAGTTGGGCCTGGATGGATACAATAAGCAGCTCTCTCTGTCTCTTGTTCACTGTGCAGTCTGTTCTTTCTCTCATTCTCATTTCCTGTGTTTATGTCTTCTTTCTGCTGCCTCCCCCCTCGCTTCCTTTGAAGAGGGCCTTTTGGATTACCTTGTGATAAGAGAGTTTGTCTGTTTTGAGTTTGGAGAGCTGTTGAGTTGGTGGTGGTGTTGTTGTTTCATTGATGTACTGTTGTCTCGTGAATATCACAACGCGACATTTAGGAAAACGTTTGCCGGTGGTTTTCAAATGACATGCAAATTGTGGCCCTCTCCATCTGTCTCTCTTTCCTACCTCTCTTCTTTTTCTCTTGCTCTTTTTTCTTTCTCTCTATCTGTCTCTCTGATGGATAGATGGAGTTCCAGGGGTTGGTGTGAAGTCACAACCCCAACAGCTGTTCTATACTCACTAATTCGGGGAAAACTGAGTGAATGAGGTAAAGCAGGGATGCAAGTCGGTTACCAAGACAACCAAGCTTGGCCATAGCATTAGGTAGCTAAATCGCCTCTTTCAAAACCAAAACCACCCATTTTTACGAAATGTTTTTTGGCCAATTGTGTTGATATTCCCTCAGCCTTCTCTGAGATGCCTTTTCACTTTAGCTTTTTGATAGAAACCAAGGGATGATTAACCATGACATACAGATACATGACATGCCCCCTACACTCATTCCACATCTTTTCAATATCCTTTAGTCCAAAAGCTGGATGTGAACAGCTTAATATCATCCACACCAACAATTACACAGAGATAAATACAGTACCAGTCAAAAGTTTGGAAAGCTTTAATGGCTAAATTAAAACTTTCCACTGGTGCTGTTCATTCCTCTTGTTTTGGCTGCTTGCGTTGTGGATAATTACACAGTGCTCTGTGGATTGCATGGTGCTGTGTGTCCGGGCATGTGGTTAAGCAGGAAGAAGTGTATCAGTTGACACTTAGGACGGGGCAAGTAGAATTTACTGTGCATGGAGCACGCCCACTCGATCACCGCCTGCCCATTTGGTTGATCAGTTACAGTAGGATGGTGTCCGCTGCATGTTGCTATGCAGACCGCTGGATAGGCGGACAGTTCAATAGTCACCCTGAACCGCTCGGTAGCACAACCCTGTGTTAACTAAAACAAAAGAATGCGCCCACACTCCTACAGACACCTCACATTTCACCATCAGAGCACACAGTGTGAAACAAAAACACAGAAAAACACACACACACACACATACAAAAAGGATGTGACTGATGCCAAAAAGTGAACATCAAAGCAAGCTCTAGAATTGTTCCTGTGGTCGTTGGTAAACAACACTTCTCAAATCAAGGCAAATTAAAAGAGGAACCTTCAAAGAGCCTTCAGCAGCTGTCTTGTGAAAAGGAAGAATAGCTCCTTCCGATGATTGTATGTGTTTGTCTGTGTGTGTTCATGTATGTATATATAAAAGCACAGTGGATGTTTTATATCTTTCTAGAAAATGCGTGGATGGTCACCCACACACTTTTTAAGCTATTCTAAGCTGATTTAATGAATTCTACAGTAATCACCATCACTGTACAATATCCATATCTTCTGTATTATGTTCTGTACTTGGAGTTGAGGAAGAAGAGCCATTAAGTCCTCTAACTGTTTGCCTCATGTTGGTTAAGGAACCCATGTGCTGTCGATCAATGCAATATTGAAATATTGGATGGTATATATATATATATATATTTAGTGAGAGAGGTGACTGAGGAGCATGGCAGTATTGGATTCCTCATCAAAGAGATTTAAGGTCTGTGTGTTTGTGTGTGTAGGATAGCTAACATTAAATGACTCAGACACACACACAGCCTTTAGCTTTTACATCAGACATGCAGCACAGGCTTTGATGAATACTATACTGTCATGCTCTTCAGATTCATACGATTCATTATCTTCTATTCTCTCTCTCTCACTCTCTAAGACACACACATGCACACAAATACACCGCCTTCACACAAAGATGCTAATGCAGTGTGCGAGTGGTGAGCTTTGGTGCAGCTTGAGGAACATGCTAATGGAGCAGTTTATAAACTCAGGCTTTTCTTCAGATCTAATGTTAATCTTAGAACATTTATTTTTCCTCAATAACCTTTTATTTATTAGAACTTTTATTCATTTTAAAATGTTAAAGGAATCAAATTTCTTTCTTCCCCTTCTTCAGTGTCTAAAACAGACCTCCAACCTCCTCATTGTCAGGGCTGTTCAATACAGAGTATATAAATTCTACAGTAATCATTGTCCCTGCATGATTTCCAGATCCATAGTGCCCCTAATCACTACATGAATTTCATAACCTTTTCAATGTTAAGTGCTTTGTAAACAAAAACAGTTTATGGCCATCCTGAGAAAATATCACGCAGCTGAGGAATATTAATGACTGCGATCAGTCAATCATGGTTATTCTCAGAAATCCTTTTAACATCAGTAGTAGCACCACAAAAGAAGCATTTGCAAGTGCAAGCATGAGAAAACTAAACCAATGCAACGTAATAGACAGACGTGAGAAGTTTCAATGGGTAACATCTGAGGCAGATGTCTTCTGGTCATTTATGCTAGAAGTACAGTAAAAATATTTAAAAAGGCCAGATATTTCATTGCAGTACATTCAAGCATTCAAATCACCTGTAGGTGAAAATGCATACAGAGTAATTGTATATGTAGTAGGCTTTCCCCCTGTGAATGTAAACTCTTTACAGTATTTTGCGGAAGTCAAACAGAGCTTTTCAGTGGTCTTAAATATAAAAGTTCACCCACATTATTATAAGCTTAAAACAAAACAAAAAACAATTGTACCATATCAGATATAGCTGAAATATATTAAAGGTAAAAGTCAGATAAAAAAACAGCCATATATGTATACTAAGCTGTACAGGTGTCTATTCAGAGATGCACAGCCAGTATTTCCCCCCTAGCAATTCCTCAGCATCCTGTAAACATGTTCCTGAAAGATTAAGCAGGTATATGTAACTATCTATAAGTTTTCCTTGGTGAGGATTACTGTACAGGTTTTGATGTTAGGCCTGCAGACAGCTGGTAATTTATCACTGTGACTGATAGGAGATTGATAAAGACCACAACTGGCTTGCTGAGGTCCTGTTTGAGCTTAACATATATAGTATGTTTTTGTTTTATTAATCTTTACAAACTATACATTTATTAGGAAGAATGCCCACGGGGCCACCTGGGGTCATTGGTTTTTCTTCATGTAATATCTGTTCCTTTTTGTGTACATAGAACATGAATTACTAGAACAGAATTTTGACAGCCTGTATTCATGCTTGGCAGATGTACACTTCAGCTTCAAACTACATTTGTTCTGTGTCTTTCCTGTAATGATTCACAATAAATCTCTGCAGTAAGATGTGGTAAAAAATAGATAAATAGAAAAGAGTGCAGGTGAGTTCGTTCATGTCACTGATTAATGAAGACAACCTTAACTCTGGTACTGATATTAGGTACTAGAGCACTTAATAATGATCTTGAGGAGGGTGGAAACAAGAAAAGCACTACGTATACCAGATGCTATGTAAATTCTTAAATTATTTATTGTAAACATTATAGGCTACCGTCAAAAAAAAAAAAATCTTATTTCAGGTTTTTGTTGCAGCACTTTTTCATAAAACTTTTAACATTTAATGTAATCCATTAATAATTTTACTTATTGAATAAAATGAAACTGAAAGCGTTTTTATAACGACATTGTATTTTAACAACTGTTACAAATGTACCTCTATACGAAGGTGCAGCTGATGGTGGATAGTTAGTTAAGAATAACATTCATAAGAAGTGGATAGCACAGATTAGTTATTTATAAAACATGAAAAAAAGGCACTTATTAGCAAACCTTCATATTTTTGTTAAGGTTTACAGTATGATATCCATTAGGCCTGACCTACTGTGGCATTCTATAAGTTTATTAAATAAACTGAATTATAAAGAAATGTGCTGGGGAGAATCATTTTTATTACTTCAAATTCATTATTATGCTTTTTGGATAGTCAACATTGTAGATGCTTTGCAGATACAAAAAACAATCAACTATCAAAAACTAAGCAAATGCTTGCTAAGGTTATGTTCAGGTTTACAATAAGTGTTAGATAAAGGTAAGGGTAAGGCGTAAGGTTAGGGATAGTAAGAGGTTTAGGTAAGGGTAAGTGTCAGCAGATAGTTAACTGAAATGTTATTGATAGTCGGTAGAAAGTCTGTAAAGAATCTACAGATCTATTCAGTTAGTGTTAGTTAAGTGTTAGCTGTTGCCACAATATACATTAGGTTTATGTCACTTTCCTTCACAATGTGATAATTAACTGAAAGGTTTAAAGGTACAATAAACACAGTGGGGCAAAAAAGTATTTAGTCAGCCACCAATTGTGCAAGTTCTCCCACTTAAAAAAGATGAGAGAGGCCTGTAATTTTCATCATATGTACACTTCAACTATGAGAGACCAAATGAGAAAAATCCAGAAAATCACATTGTAGTTTTTTTTATGAATTTATTGGTAAATTCCTTGGTAAAATAAGTATTTGGTCACCTACAAACAAGCAAGATTTCTGGCTCTCACAGGCCTGTAACTTCTTCTTTAAGAGGCTCCACTGTTCTCCACTCGTTACCTGTATTAATGGCACCTGTTTGAACTTGTTATCAGAATGAAAGACACCTGTCCACAACCTCAAACAGTCACACTCCAAACTCTACTATGGCCAAGACCAAAGAGCTGTCAAAGGACACCAGAAACAAAATTGTAGACCTCGACCAGGCTGGGAAGATTGAATCTGCAATAGGTAAGCAGCTTGGTGTAAAGAAATCAACTGTGGGAGCAATTATAAGAAAATGGAAGACATACAAGACCACTGATAATCTCCCTCGATCCAGGGCTCCACGCAAGATCTCACCCTGTGGGGTCAAAATGATCACAAGAATCATTTTGATCACAAAAATCCCAGAACCACACGGGGGGGCCTAGTGAATGACCTGCAGAGAGCTGGGACCAAAGTAACAAAGGCTACCATCAGCAACACACTACGCCGCCAGGGACTCAAATCCTGCAGTGCCAGGCCCATCAGAGGTTTGCTAGAGAGCATTTGGATGGTCCAGAATAGGATTGGGAGAATGTCATATGGTCAAATGAAACCAAAATATAACTTTTTGGTAAAAACTCAACTTGTCGTGTTTGGAGGAGAAAGAATGCTGAGTTGCATCCAAAGAACACCATACCTACTGTGAAGCATGGGGGTGGAAACATCATGCTTTGGGGCTGTTTTTCTGCAAAGGGACCAGGACGACTGATCCTTGTTAAGGAAAGAATGAATGGGGCCATGTATCGTGATATTTTGAGTGAAAACCTCCTTCCATCAGCAAGGGCATTGAAGATGAAACGTAGCTGGGTCTTTCAGCATTACAAAAATCCCAAACACACCGCCCGGACAACGAAGGAGTGGCTTCGTAAGAAGCATTTCAAGGTCCTAGAGTGGCCTAGCCAGTCACCAGATCTCAACCCCATAGAAAATCTTTGGAGGGAGTTGAAGGTTTTGTTATTGACCAAATACTTATTTACCAATAAATTCATTAATAATTTACCAATAAATTCATTAAAAATCCTACAATGTGATTTTCTGGATTTTTGTTTCTCATTTTGTCTCTCATAGTTAAAGGGTACCTATGATTATTATAAAATTACAGGCCTCTCTCATCTTTTTAAGTGGGAGATCTTGCACAATTGGTGGCTGACTAAATACTTTTTTACCCCACTGTATTTGTGCAGAACAGTCAAAAGCCATGTTGACTTAGTATCTATCTGCAATCAAATGTTTACATAATAATTCTTAATAATAAACACCAAATGTTTTTTTAAATAATTTAATTTTAGTTTTAACAATGATTATGAACAAAAATATCAACAAGGAGATGAATTAGCAAACACTCCATTACCCATATGCTGGTGTAGCCATTTTAATAAATTATAAACAGCGTAAACAGAAAAAAATATATTATTACAGTCTTTGTTACAACATGGCAAAGTCTGGAAAATAATGGAATTCAGAAAGTGTATAAATACGTACATATGTTGGGTGGTTGCTGAGACTGTTGGAGTTTGAACTGATGGAATCAAACAACACAGGGAATAGATGCAGCAGCATTTGTCAGATATCCAAAGATAAGCAGGCTATGGATGTGTTATAGTCCCCAAATCCACAATAGCTGTCGATGATATTCAAGTTTGTTTTTCCATTTTCACTTACCCAAGACAAGGTTTCCTCACTATTCACACTTCACTCGCTGTAATCTCTGCCATGTTAAAAAAACAGCAACATGGTCTAGGCAAAGGTTGTGATGTTTTTTAAAAAAACATCACAAGCATTGAATACTACGGGTTGGGTTGAACTAGGTTAGAATGAACAACTAACTAACTACCCTCTGACAAGACTGAGTACAGCCCACTACTTAATTTACAATATAACAGCATAAAAACATACCAATTAATTTTGTGAATATATGCAGGAAATAAATCTATAGTACAATAAAAATGCTACGCTAAGTATATGAATATAATAGTAATCATTACTGCATATCATGAACATCAGGGAAACAACTCCAGTGGATTTATTCCCAGATATTTTCACAACATCCATTGAATTACTGGAAAATCTCATCACAGCTACACCTGAACTTTGTCAAGCAGTGAGACGCCAACGGCGAGGTGAACAGGCTGAGGCGCTTACACATTTAGGTGCCGTGGACTACGGACTCCGCTACCACGAATATTCCTTGCCAACTTGTGATTACTTAGCAATAAACTTGATGAACTTCACTTGCTGTTGAGGTAAAACAGAGATTTCTCATTAATTTCCGCCTTGTGTATATACTGAACTCAGGCCTGCAATTCAGGGCTGCAATTGCCTGGTTTCTCAATCTTCCAGGCAGATCGTGACACAAAACTTGTGTGCAAAACGAAGGGAGGAGGAATATGTTACTACCTTCACAATGGCTGGGGCAACGATATGACAGTCATTCTACAGTACAGTTACCCTGACCTGGAATCATTTATATCAACCATGTGACAGTCATACTACAGTACTGTTAACTTGACCTGGAATAATTTATATCAACGATGTGACTGTCATACTATGGTACTCTTCTCCTGACCTGGAATCATTTAACAACTGCAAACCTTTCTACAGCCCAAGGGAATTCTCATAATTTATCCTGTTATTATGTATATGTTAATTTATACATTCCACTGTCAGCCAACGTGCACGAGACAACGGCAGCTGGCTGAACAGATTCTCCAGACGGAGCAGAGATACCCAGACTCCTTATTGTTTTGGGTGACTTCAACAAAGATAACATAAGTCAAAAACTCCCAAAATATAAAAAGTTTATTAAAATCCCGACCAGAGAGGCAAACACTTTTGTTCACTGCTACACTACAATCTACAATGCCTATCACGCTGTACCCCGTGCTGCTATAGGACTCTCAGACCACCTAATGGTCCATTTAATACCCACATACAGGCAAAAACGAAAACTTTCTAAGACTGTTGTGTGAAGATCAATAATGTGGAGCAGTGAAGCAACAGAGGCTCTGTGTGTGTCTGGAATGCACTGATTCTGAAATTTCTTAAATTTTTCTAATAGTCTGGATGAGTACACTCATGCTGTGACATCATCAGCTTCTGTGAGGATATCTGCGTACCAACAGGGACCAGGATGAGTTAAAACAATGACAAACCCTGGTTCACAGTCAAACTCAGGCTGCGTTTGGAAGAGGAGGAGACGTTCAGGAGCGGGAACAATATACAGGTACAGAGAGGCTAAATACAGCTTTGGTAAGGCAGTGAAGGAAGCCAAGTGCCGGTTTGAAAATACATTTTAACGACCGTTCTCGACCAGTGGCTCTGCTTCTGTTTGGAGCGGCCTCCAACAGATTACCAACAACAAGCCTAAATCCCCCCACTCCATTAATGACCTGAAACTTGCAAATTACCTGAATGAGTTTTACTGCAGAACTGAAAGAGAACAGGACAGTCCTGACAACATACCTTCTCTCTGTGTGTCCAGCCATCAACACCAACCCCCCGCCATCAGGGCCCATTCACAATCACCCATCACAATCATCCTGCCACTACAAAGGAACTTTCAATCCTGGAGGGGGACATTAGTCTGTTCAACGGACAGAAACCCCGAAAAGCAACAGGGCCTGACGGGGCCTCCCCATCCACCCTATAAAGCACTGTGCAGATCAGCTTTCTGCTGTGTTTACTGACATCTTCAACACCTCACTGGAGACCTGTTTCAAGTTTCAAGTCCCCCATCATCATCCCAGTCCCCAAGAAGCCAAAGATCACAGGACTTAATGACAACAGACCCGTCACCCTGACCTCTGTGGTTATGAAGTCATTTGAGTGCCTTGTGCTATCCTACCTCAAGACCATCACTGACCCCTACGCACATACATACACAACCTTCAACTGGACAAAATCTTGCACCTTACTTTTTATTTGTTTTTTAGTTATTCATTAATGCACAGTATACTATTTTTATACTCCGTCCACTGTTCTTATTTGTTTTTATTTCCCTCATTCCTTTTGCATAAATTGTTGCACCGGCCAGAACAAATACCTTGTTTGTTGTGAAACTTGATATTTATATTTTGTATTTCATGTTGAATTTGATTATCATATGCTATTTATTATGAACACATACTCACGAGCTGAATGTTTTCATTGAGGTTAAGGTAAGGTTAAGGTCAGGGTTAAGTAATGGTGAACATGGAACTCAGATTTTCTGGTCTCCTCAAATATAGAAAAATAAACATGCGTGTGAGAGAGATAAATGCAGTGTGTGACTGAGAAGTGTGATAGTATTAGAATTCTCATTGGACCCTGTGCTGCATGTCTGATCTAAGAGCTGAAGGTTGTGTGTCTGTCTAACTTGTTTGAATATTACCACTACTAGACACAAACACACAGGCACATACAGGCAAGTACACATGCATGCGAGTGGTGAGCGGCGGTACTGCCTGAGCAGCATGCTAACAGAGCACTGTCTGGGACTAGGATGCATTCAGGTTCAGACTTCCTATATAAACAAGAAACCAGGCAAGCCTAGTTCAGCCGGCCAACAATAAAGGGTGTTGACCGTCTCGAGATTCAAACTCGGGTCAACCACATGAAAGGCAGTGTCATTAATCACTACACCACAGAGCTATACATTTGGTGATAATGACCAAGCACATCACAAGTACTTTGATTCCGCATTGGCATTTTAACTGGATGGTACACCCAAATTTCCTTTTTTGACATCTACTCCTAGTTATTTTTATGTACTTCTTTTTATTTTTAGCTACCTTAATGTTTCGTAAACGTTAGATGTCGGATTGTCTTTGTCATTTCTGTAGTATTGTTTATTTTTGTAGTGTGATTGTTGACTTTTGTTATTGTTATTCCCATTGTACTGTTACTTTTTTGTTGTATACATGTTTATTGGTTTGTCTGTGGTGTCTATATGTTTAGAGAATATGTTGCGACAAGAGTGCAAAATGAATGACCACATGAATTTCCCCTTGTTGGATAATAAAGTTTACCTTGACCTTGACCTTGACCTTGGTGGCTGTCAGCCCTTTGTGTTTTTCTTGAACAAATCCATTTTAACAGTTAATTGGCCATTCGTGAATGACATTGATACAGTTAAACTGACTAGCGTTCCTTACTAAGTTAACCTCCGCGGTTTTAACAGTGTATTAGCCAGTAATAGGTATCTACTAACTTACTGGAATAGTCATAGGAATTGAGCAATTGCTAGCAAGTCTGCCAAAGCTATTTCATTTAATGTCATAAGAATGTATTTTTTTCTTTCATGGCATAACAACATACTTTTTTCTTTCATTTGTGAAATAAAGGTGACGATAACTAAATTTTTAATCAAGTGAAAAGAAAAGAATTGTGGAATCTACCAGAAATAATAAATAAATGACGTTGCTCTCAATAGATTCTAAATTAGGTCTTCCACATGAGAAGCACTGTCCTTAACTACTACACCATGGTATTACACGTTTCAGCAGTCGCTAGACTCCATTGAGGATTGTGTTTAACTGACTTAAGTTTCTTATTACGTTTACCTCCACCATAGCATCCATAGCATCAGTAATAGGCTTACTAGTATCTAATATCTTCCAAGGAATAATCATAAGAATTGAGTAATTGCTAGTGAGACTGAAAATGAACATTACCATGCCAGAAACAGTCGCAATATAACCGTATACAGTTTCAGTTAAGGCTAACGTAACTACTGTATGTTGTATGCAGCAATTATGTTTGTCTATCCTGACCCAAAACGCATGCATGAATGCATACTTCGGAAATCCACCAGAAACAGTCGCAATACAACCGCAAACTACCAGCGTACTTGGCTTTGTCTGCGAGGAGATACAAACTCAGGAACTATAGTTCGCAGGTCCACTTCTCTAACCACTATGCTATTTAACCAGGTCAGTCACTCACTCACTCAGTAAGAGACATTCGCTCTTCTTGGCCGGCACCACTTTGCGGTCCGACAAAAATAACACAGACTTAGAAGAACGCTGAAATGAAAAGTTCACAAATTGTGCTGAAAATCTAGGAGATGACAAGCCTAGCAACAGTAAACACATAGATATTTTAGGATGTACTCTGTTCCTACCCTACCTGGGAACACTGAACACTTCCTGCTGAAAACATGACAGTGCCAAACCCTCCATTCATTATCACTGACTGGATGAGAGTGGCAGTGTGATTTAACGAGTGGACCATCAATCACTGCTTCATAGACATTTCTTGAACAATCTTCCTGAAGAGCTAGTTTGAAACATCAAATATGCTTGGCACAAAGTGTTGTTTTATATGGATATAATTGATTTGTGTTAATGCCACTTAGACTTATTGTATAATACTGGAAAACTCACACATAGTTGCTTCAACAAAATCAATTCATACACTAATTTAATATTTGCCTTTAAAAAAATATATTCATCAAAAGACTGGCAGCTGAAATCGTCAGGTAGTAGTCTCCAACATCACCCGCTCCACATTCTGTTGGATGATATATAGTGTACAGCTGTATGCGGATTGACTTAATGTTAATAACATTTTAGAACAAAACTGAAAAATTTCTGTAAATGTTTACACTTACACAAAAAGTATCTGTTCAGGATGTTGCGTGGTTTTCCAACAAGGTTGTGTTTAATTTCACCCACCCTAAAACACAGATATAAAACAATCTATACTAATGCATACACATGTACCAAAGTTATCCGTTTTATTAAAAATTTTAACCCAACCACAATACAATCAACCTAGCCATGATGTCTGCTCGAGCCAAGTTTAGTTTTTTACTTCAGAATACCAACATCGCCCCCACAATGTCTGTATTAAGTAGTGCTATGGTGGATGACAAACCTTGTGTAAATACACAGGATGTTTACCAGCCTGAACACTACAGTTTATACTAATGATTGTTTTTTGTTTTGTGGACCATTACAATGGGTGGATCTGATCTTAAGACCTGTTCCCTGTTAAAATGTTATGGGCTGAAACTATTCACATTTTAATTCCCGACCCTTTCTTTATATCTTACACAAAAAAGCAAGATTTCAGTAAATGCTGTCACACACGAAATTCTCTGCTTGTTAAAAGCCAAAAATGGCACAACTCCATGTAACACAAGCATAGTAAAGCATGAAAGGTCAAAACCCAATGGTTATGAACCATATTTACATCTGCTTTAACACTTATGGGAATTTAACATTCCTGAACCCTAGCGCCCTATTGTTGAACACAAAACATCATGCTACATATCGTAACATCTTTTGCCTTGAGAATGTAACATTCACGAAACCTGGTACCCTATTGTTAAACATCAAAGCTGTAAATTACAAACCATACACCCCCATGCCATATTTCAACCCCCAGAAATATGAGCACACAATTTGTGCTCTTAATATGTTCACCCGGCACAGCCAGAAGAGGACTGGTCACCCCTCTCAGCCTGGTTCCTCTCTAGGTTTCTTCCTAAATCTCGGCCTTCTTAGGGAGTGTTTCCTAGCCACTAAAATTCAACACTACTGTTGTTTGCTCCTTAGGGTTTATTAAGGCTGGGTGTTTTGTAAAAGCACTTTGTGACAACTGCTGATGTAAAAAGGGCTTTATTTATACATTTGATTGATTGATGCTACAACACCATAATGGCTTCAGTCACGGAACCCCCCGCCTTGTGGCTGTACAGTATGTGGGTTTTTGTTTTATTGTTGCCCCATAACACAATGCTTGAAAGCTGAAGGTAATACATCTTTACAGTCAACTCTCGAAAACAATGATGTATGTAATTGTATGTTAAGAGTTAGAATAATATTTTAACCTGTAAGTGAATCATTATTTACACAGTAAGATAGAGAAGTGGCGCGAGATAGTGCTAACAACAGACCAGACACTGAACAACTATCAACCTCTACCTACATCCAACAGACCGAACTTAACAGTACACACAGTGATACCACCATAGCTAATACTCACAATACAGCGAAAAGACCCCGCGTGTCATCACCAAGGTCACCCCATCAAGAGGTACAAATCTGTGAATCTGTTCATCTACAAATTATACATGAGCAAGGCAATAGAATGTTGCACAGCGCTACAGACTTTAGTCCACATATGCAAGGTTTGTTAACCGAGATTGGTAGGCAGATTTTCTCCACGATCTATTAGTCAAATAGAATCTTGGTTAATATACCTTGCATGTGTGGACTAATGTCTGTATCACTGTGCAGACATTTATCTGCCGGGGTGTTGTAATGAGTATGCTTCAGAGAGTCACAGATTTCAAAGGTTCAGATCTTTAACACAGACCGGTGATGGTCACAGTGATGTAAGATTAATACAACATACTCAATTTGACAATGTGGAATTACGAACAGTCTGTACATTTCCAAAATATTGGTGAAGTTGATGATTTTCTTCACAACAACCCAAAGCACACATCCCAATCCACAAAAGCATGGCTTCACCAGAAGAAGATTGACATTTGGAATGGCCCAGCCAGAGCCCAGACCTGAATCCAATTGAACATCTGTGGGGTGATCTGAAGAGAGCTGGGCACAAGAGATGTCCTAGCAATCAGACAGATTTTGAGCGCTTTTGCAAAGAAGAGTGGGCAAATATTGCCACGTCAAGATGTGCCATGCTAATAGACTCCTACCCAAAAAGACTGAGTGCTGTAATAAAAACAAAAGGTGCTTCAAGAAAGTATTAGTTTAAGGGTGTGCACAGTTATGCAACCAGGTTATTGTGAGTTCTTTATTGTTTATTTTTCCCCCTCAAAGATTTCAGTTGGTTTTTCAATTGAATTCTTCACGTTATTGGTGGAAAATGTTCTGACATGATTAATCTGTCTCATTCTTTTACATCACAAAAACCTGGCATTTAACAGGGGTGTGTAAACTTCTTATATCCACTGTATGTCTTTGCCTTGACTATTTGTTGTATGAATAATACTACATAAACACCAATGTTGTTTTACAATTATTTTTGAATAATAAAGCATGCATAAGATGTATTTTTAACCGTTTATTTCTTAAACAACTATGACACAAATTAAATCATTCACAAGATTGAGCATGCTGTATACAATTAAACCCTTGTCTATCATGCTTATTCTGACACATCTTAGATACAAACTTGGAGACTAACATATTTTTTATTGAATCATCAGCCATAACATCATATAAAAAGACATAACATCTCTGTTACTCAGATCTCTTGTCATTTGATAGAGAAAGAACAAGTGGTTGAAAACTGGAGAGTTTCCAAAACTGTCATAAAACCATCCGACACCGTTGTCTGTGATGTAAATAGCCAGCTAATGTTTTCCGGGGTGATTAGCTGGGTGTGTATTAACAATCATCATTAATGCAACATTAGGTCCACCAGGTAGTTGATCACATGCCAGCACACTGTGGAAATGAGTCCTAAATGGAAATTGTATCAACACTTCAATAATGGAGTAAAAAATGTAAGAATCAACCAAATTAATCATGTAGTGATTGACTGAACCTCATCTCAAGTCGTACATTCCCAGACTTAATCAGGGATAGTCTCATTGTCACGTCCTGGCTGTGCCCCTAGCCATCTCTGCGCTGGGCTCGGGGCATAGCCAGGACAGGACAGGAGGTGGCCTTTAGCCACCTCTACTCCTTTTTTTGGTTTCCCCAATTGGAGGCAGGTGTTAGTTATTGCCTCCAATTGGGGACCCTATTTAAGTTTAGTTTGTAGGCCCCAAGGCGTGGTTCATTTTGGTTTTGTTTATCCTGTGTAAGGAATACCCACGTCACTGGTTGCTGCCTTTTGTTTTGTTGGAGTCCTTCTTTCTTTATTTTGTATTAAACATGGATTACCTTACCTACCTCTACTCTGCGCCTGTGTCCTCTTCATCCCACGACCGTGACACTCATCCTGTGCACAGTTGAATTCAAAAAGAGCATAGCTGTGTAAGAAGTCAGACCAGTCAATAACTATGGCTTTGTTCTTTAGGTGTTTTCCTGAAGCTAGGGCCAATTGGTAAAATTCACGCACTACTGATTCCAATGTGTCATCTGATTGGAATGGTTTGTTAGGAATTTTGGACTATCCCCATACAAATTATAATGTTTGAAATTAAATAGATCTTTCCTGGTTACAAACATGACTCCCTGTAGATAGACTAAAATGGCGCTTTTCCACTGCATGGTACCGGCTCGACTCTATTCGCCTTGCCTCTACTTGCTTTGGGAACTTTTCCACTGCATGGTACCAGCTCGACTTGGCTCTACACGCCTCGCCTTTTTTCCATTCCACTGGCCAAAAGTTAGGATAGTACCTGGTTCCAGATACTTTCTTTAGTACCTGCTCCGTCGAGGTTCCAATAGAGCTGAGGCAATACCAAGAAATTACGTGAAAACACAGAAGATTTCTGATTGGACAAAAGTAACTTAAGTATAGAGAGTACAGAGATATTGTTATCCACGTTGGCACCAACGATGTTAGGATGAAACAGTCAGAGGTTACGAAGCAGAACATAGCATCAGCGTGTAAATTAGCTACAAAGATGTGTCGGCATCGAGTAATTGTCTCTGGCCCCCTCCCAGCTAGGGGTGGTGACGAGCTCTACAGCAGACTTGCGCAACTCAATCGCTGGCTGAAAACGGAGTTCTGCCCGTCGCAGGAGGTAGAGTTTGTAGATAACTGGCCTTCTTTTTGGGACTCTCCCAGAAATAGGGCCAGGCCTGATCTGCTGAGGAGCGACGGACTCCAACCTAGCTGGAGTGGTGCTCTTCTTTTGTCTAGGAACATTGACAGGAGTCTCACTCCTATAGCTTTAACATGAGATAGGGTGCAGGTCAGGCTGCAGGCTGTTAGCCAGCCTGCTAGCATAGTGGAGTCTGTCAATAGCATAGCCAGAGTAGTTAGTACAGCTTTACCTATTGTCACTGTGACTTGTTCCAGGCTGAGAAAAGTTAAACAAGGTAGTGCTAACAAAAACAACCTTATTAAGATAAAGCCTTCCTCCACCTCGGTCAAAAATAAAAATAATTGTATCACTTCGCATCTCAAAATGGGACTCCTAAATATTAGATCTCTTGCTCCAAAGGCAGTTGCGGTAAATGAATTAATCTCTGATCATAAACTAGATGCTATTGGTTTATGTGAAACGTGGCTAAAGCCTAATGAATTCACTGCCTTAAATGAGGCCTCTCCTCCTGGCTATACTAGTGATCATATCCCTCGTGCGTCCAGAAAAGGAGGGGGTGTCGCTAATATTTATGACAGTAAATATAAACTTACTCTCAAACATATCACAGAGTTTCATTCTTTCGAAGTTTTACTCATGAAAGTTAACCAGGCCGATAAATCATTTTACATAGCTACTATTTATAGGCCCCCCGGGCCATACACATTGTTCCTCAATGAGTTTCCAGAATTCTTGTCTAACCTTGTAGTCATGGCAGATAGTATTCTAATTTTTGGCGATTTCAATATCCATATGGAAAACCCCAATGATCCTCTTCAAAAAGCCTTTCAAGCCATAATCGACTCAATGGGTTTCATCCAACATGTCTCAGGTCCAACACATTGCCACAATCATACCTTAGATTTAGTCCTGTCACGAGAAATAGATATTGTAGATCTAATAATTTACCCCCAAAATCCTGGATTATCGGATCACTGTCTTATTACATTTACCGTTAAAACAAGAAATCCACTTGCCCCCCAAACAATGAGTTTCAAAAGCCGTACTATAAATTCTCGGATTACAAATAAATTCCTTGATATTCTTACTAGTTCGCTCATAAATGACAGAGTAAATAAATCTGTAAACGATCAAATCGAGGATCTAAACTCAATACTGCGAAATACATTAGACATAGTTGCACCACTAAAAACTAAAGAAATACGCAATAAGAAACTTGCTCCTTGGTACACCGACAATACTAGAGCACTTAAGCAAGCCTCCAGAAAATTGGAGCGAAAGTGGCGCTCCACCAAGTTGGAAGTATTTAGACTAGCCTGGATAGACAGTACAGTACAATACCGAAAATCACTCACGTCTGCTCGATCAGCTTATTTCTCCAACCTGATTGAGGCGAACAAAAACAATCCAAAATTTCTCTTTGATACAGTTGCAAAGTTAACAAAAAAGCAAAGCTTAGCAAGTGAAGTGGGTCTTCACTTTAGTTGTAATGAATACATGAACTACTTTGATGAAAAGATCGTCACCATTAGAAAACAAATAACTGAATCCTTAAATAGTTATGGTCCTAAAAATCTCAGTTGTCCAAAAAATTTTCGGAACCTCCCTGATCAGGTGTCAATGGGGACACTTGAGTTTTTTGATACTGTATCGCTCGACACATTTACAAAATTTGTAATGAGTTCTAAACCCACAAACTCTCAGCTAGACCCGATTCCTACAAAATTACTTAAGGAGTTATTTCCTGTGCTAGGTCAGCCAATGCTGAACATAATAAATTGCTCCCTTTCTTCCGGATGCGTACCAAACTCATTAAAAATTGCGGAAATTAAGCCTCTTCTAAAAAAATCTAATCTAGATCCCGACATATTAAACAATTATAGGCCAATATCGAACCTCCCGTTCCTCTCAAAAATCTTAGAAAAATGTGTTTCCCAACAACTGAATGCCTTCCTAAAGACAAAAAACATTTATGAAATATTCCAGTCTGGTTTTAGATCTCATCATAGTACTGAGACTGCACTCGTGAAGGTAACAAATGACCTTCTAATGGCCTCAGACAAAGGTTCCGCATCCGTCCTGTTGCTTCTTGATCTTAGTGCTGCTTTTGACACTATTGATCACTCCCTTCTCTTAGAGAGACTGGAAACCAATATTGGGCTACGTGGACATGTTCTAGCCTGGTTTAAATCTTATTTATCTGAAAGATATCATTTCGTTAGTGTGGATGGCATATCCTCTGACAAGTCAAAGGTATGCTTTGGAGTTCCTCAAGGCTCGGTTCTGGGCCCATTACTTTTCTCACTATACATGCTCCCTCTGGGCGATGTAATCCGAAATCACAATATTAACTTTCACTGTTATGCTGATGACACACAGTTATATATTTCAATGAAGCATGGAGAAGCCCCTAAATTAGCTATTTTGGAAGCATGCGTTTCAGATATTAGGAAGTGGATGACAGAGAATTTCTTGCTCTTAAACTCAAATAAAACAGAAATGCTCCTTTTAGGACCCAAAAAACAAAGAGCGTTGTTAGCAGATCTCACTGTGAACCTCGACGGCTGCATGGTCGTATCCCAAAAAACTGTAAAAAACCTTGGCGTTACCCTTGACCCTGACCTCTCTTTTGAAGAACATATAAAATATGTCTCAAGAGTTGCTTATTTTCATCTTCGAAACATCGCAAAAATTAGAAACTTTCTATCAAAAACTGATGCAGAAAAATTAATTCATGCTTTCGTTACTTCTAGATTAGATTACTGCAATGCTCTTCTCTCTGGTTATCCAGACAAATTAATAAATAAACTTCAATTAGTGCTGCACACAGCTGCTAGAATCCTAACTAGAACAAAAAAATTTGAACACATTACTCCTGTCCTGGCATCCTTACATTGGCTGCCTGTTAGGGTTAGGGCTGATTTTAAGGTTTTACTCTTAACCTATAAATCAATACATGGACTTGCTCCTACTTACCTTGCTGAAATGATCCAGCCATACATACCTACACGTAACCTTAGATCGCAAGATGCAGGCCTTTTATTTGTACCTAGAATTTCTAAACAAACAGTTGGCGGCAGGGCCTTTTCTCATAGAGCTCCACTCCTGTGGAATGATCTGCCAATTAAGGTTAGAAATGCAAACTCAGTGCAAACTTTCAAGTGTCTACTAAAAACTCATCTCTACAGCACGGTTTATAATTAGGTGTAGCCTGGCCCGGGGGCGTGAAGGTGACCAGTAGGCTTGATACTGTCCACCCTTGCTGTCTTGCCAGGTGGGCTCTCGTCGCCACTGGGATGCCCTCCATCCAATGCCCTTCGGAGGAAGAGTCACTGGCTTGTTGTTGACTCTCTATTGCGCACTTGTGCAGTTGGGCTGTACGCTGCTAGCAATACTCGGCCCTCATTCAGGGGGGTTGCGGTTGGTGGGTGTCCCTTTGGTTGATGCCTGGCAATGTGGTTGGATTGATTTCCTGCCTGTTGGGCCCTGTCCGGGGCCTCCCCCGGGTAGGGCCACAGTGTCACCGGACCCCCCCGTCTCAGTTTCCAAGGTGTTACGCTGCTATATTATTGTGCTGGGGGACATGAGGGATGTACTACTAACTTTTCTCAGTTTCCTCCAATTTTAAATTTTAGAAGGAGATGAGGTCCTGGTCCACACCTGCGGATTACCTGGTTTGGGGGGACCGTTGCTGTTCCTGTCCTTGTCCACCTGGTCATACTTCTGACCTAGTCTAAAATCGAATATACTCTGGATTTAGCCAAGAGAAATGTATTTATTATTCCAATTGGACTCTTAATATCTCACCCAGCACAGCCAGAAGAGGACTGGTCACCCCTCTGAGCCTGGGTCCTCTCTAGGTTTCTTCCTAAAATTCGACCTTCTTAGGGAGTTTTTCCTAGCCACTGAAATTCAACACTGCTGTTGTTTGCTCCTTGGGGTTTAAGGCCGGGTGTCTCTGTAAAGCACTTTGTGACAACTGCTGTTGTAAAAAGCGCTTTATAAATAAATTTTGATTGATTGATTGACTTAAGTGTGCAGCCAAGCAAAATTAGCTGTTCTGCTGTTAGCCATCCAGCGTCAGTAAATGGTTTTACGAGACAAGAACGGAGCGTCTTGAAATGGGTTAATTGGTTAATTTCAGTGCCAGTGCATAGGACCAGACTCGTTATTTAAGCAATCGTATTTTCCCAAAAATCCCATCGGTTGGACTTATGCACTGGCGTTGAAATCAACTTGTTATCCCCGTGAGAGACCCACAAAGACATGCTGTTTATTTAGCCTACAAAAGGACCTTGTCTTTTTCCTCCTCTAGGTTTTTCTATAGGCTAACTGGCATACATTGCATTTCAGAATGGGAAAGAAAGGTGATTTAAGCAATTTTGAGTGTGGCATGGTTGTTGGTGCCAGACGGGCCGGTCTGAGTATTTCACAATCTGCTCAGTTACTGGGATTTTCACGCACAACCATTTCTAGGGTTTACAAAGAATGGTGTGAAAAGGGAAAAACATCCAGTATGCAGCAATCCTGTGGGCAAAAATGCCTTGTTGATGCTAGAGGTCAGAGGAGAATGGGCCGACTGATTCAAGCTGATAGAAGAGCAACTTTGACTGAAATAACCACTCGTTACAACCGAGGTATGCAGCAAAGCATTTGTGAAGCCACAACACGCACAACCTTGAGGCGGATGGGCTACAACAGCAGAAGACCCCACCGGGTACCACTCATCTCCACTACAAATAGGGAAAAGAGGCTACAATTTGCACAAGCTCACCAAAATTGGACAGTTGAAGACTGGAAGAATGTTGCCTGGTCTGATGAGTCTCGATTTCTGTTGAGACATTCAGATGGTAGAGTCAGAATTTGGCATAAACAGAATGAGAACATGGATCCATCATGCCTTGTTACCACTGTAAAGGCTGGTGGTGTAATGGTGTGGGGGATGTTTTCTTGACACACTTTAGGCCCCTTAGTGCCAATTGGGCATCGTTTAAATGCCACGGCCTACCTGAGCATTGTTTCTGACCATGTCCATCCTTTTATGACCACCATGTACCCATCCTCTGATAGCTACTTCCATTAGGATAATGCACCATGTCACAAAGCTCTAATATTTTTAAATTGATTTCTTGAACATGACAATGAGTTCACTGTACTGAAATGGCCCCCACAGTCACCAGATCTGTTGTAGCCCATCTGCCTCAAGGTTGTGCGTGTTGTGGCTTCACAAATGCTTTGCTGCATACCTCGGTTGTAACAAGTGGTTATTTCAGTCAAAGTTGCTCTTCTATCAGCTTGAATCAGTCTACTCATTCTCCTCTGACCTCTAGCATCAACAAGACATTTTTGCCCCCACAGGACTGCCGCATACTGGATGTTTTTCCCTTTTCACACCATTCTTTGTAAACCCTAGAAATGGTTGTGTGTTAAAATCCCAGTAACTGAGCAGATTGTGAAATACTCAGACAGGCCCGCCTGGCACCAACAACCATGCCACGCTCAAAATTGCTTAAATCACCTTTCTTTCCCATTCTGACATTCAGTTTGGAGTTCAGGAGATTGTCTTGACCAGGACCACACCCCTAAATGCATTGAAGCAACTGCCATGTGATTGGTTGATTAGATAATTGTATAAATGAGAAATTGAACAGTTGTTCCTAACAATCCTTTAGGTGAGTGTATGTGGATACTGGAATTCAGTCAAAGACACTTCCCAATCACCTTAAAATCTATACCTTTGGCATATTTTGTGGTATAGCTCAAAATCCTTGTTTGGATAGATATGTTTCGACGAGTTACTGGGCAGCGTTGTGTAGAACCAGCCATAACGCAGTTGCTGTAAATGACACGGTCCAGCAAATCATTGTGTTCGTAAGTCAAGGACAAGTTCTTGAGAACTTGTCTAACATTTTCATCACCAACATCAACAGGCTTTCTCTTAGTAGACCGATGGTAGCTATGGTTGTAATCACGAACCAAATCTTGAATCACATTAACACAACGATGCGTGTTGGCAGCTGTGAGATACCGCCACATTCATGATTTAATTGTTTAATTAAATCTCTCAACGATACTCGCCTTGACATCATTCCCTGTCGCAAAATGTTTTATGTTGTACTTCTTCATTAACATTTCAAAATGTGAATTAAAAAACTCCTTCCCCTTATCTGTTTGGACTTTTTTGGGGGTTCTTCCTTCTTTTAACTTGTCTTCAAATGCACACCTCAATAGCTGTGTTGGCAATTCCATCAATCATAACTTTCTAAGGAGTAAGTACAGAGCCAAAATTCTCTTTTAACAGTTTGTTACAGAATAATCATCTGAAGAGTCTCTGAAGTAGATACAGGAACAGTCTGTATTTTTTACATTTAAAAGGGGTGTGGTAAGATGCTGCCCAGCTGTCCTATGTCAATAGAACTAATTCCCTTTGTTCTATCACATATCCTAGGTTTCACACAAAGGGTGGGCTGTCCCACCACCTTATCCTTCTTGCCATAATGTTTACTGTTGTGTTCACCTAAAGAAGCCAGTTGCCTCCACTTCCCCCCAAGGACCACATTCCTAAGGAACAAAGGACTGATACCCTTTTTGGTTTAAGCAGAGGAAAATGGTCAGAGTACCTAATAATCCTCTGATTATACAGACGTGTGTCACAATCAAAGAAAATAGTTACATACCAGGCAATAGAAAGACAGACATTTCTCAAATATACCTTAGTTAAAAAATTACCTCAACATAGCGCTTTTATTTCTCAGCACACTAATCCATGCATATTTACTTAATACAACTATACATGTTAACATAAATTTCATGTTATCATTTTCCATACTACAAGCGCTCATATTGACGAAATCCAGCTGAATTTATGAATTTATATAATGAACAATAACTCTATTTCTTTGAAAAGTAATAGCTACAGGCCTGTAGCTATTCATTATGTATCCTGGGCCAATAGCCAACACAATTCTTGAGGACCTCCCCGGTTTTCTCCAAGTACACTTTTTTCAAGCACACATAAGCACCAGGGTTTGATGGGTCGTAGTATATACTTTTCATAACCTGTTCAGACATCTTAGAGCATTGGGTCAATAATGAGAATATTTGTTTAACATTATTTTATTCAAGTCTTTGGAATTACACAATGTCCAGGAAATTCAGAAAAGAGACACAAACATTCAGATTTCTGTTGAAACAGTCTCTTTAATTTCATTGCACCAAGACTCGACTGCTTCCACATTACCTTGATCCATGTATGCATGCCTATTCTCACTCAGTCTCTGTATGTATGGCTCTGACTTGAGTTTTTGCAGAACGTTCTTAGCTGCCACGTGAATTTCTGTACGCTGTGGTAGAAAACCACATGCATTCAAAGCCTTGACCAGCACGTTTCAGTCACTGTATTAAAACTGTCTCCACAATGTCATCATAATGGGTCTCAAAAGAATAATCAGGTGGGTCGAGACAAGAATGTCTTCTCTGGCTCAGGCGGTCCACTTCACATCAAATGCATGCATTAAGGAGAATAGCCACAACAAAGTTTTGCAGGAACATACCCAATGTTGCTTTAAAACCTGTGGTGCAAGGCATTTGTCTGTTTTGTGAGAACTCTTAGTCAACATTTGACAGGTACGACAGATTAAAAGGTCCTAGTTGAGCATCAAGCCTGTCAAGCCAATGGTAGTTTCTTGGTGGGTAAGACGGTTGAGTCGAGGGGTCAGGGTCCATGACTGCATAGCCGGATTCAGCATTGTCACCCAGCCAGTCCTCAGCCTTGGATTCTTCAATCTCTGGTTGGTAGTATTCTTGAGATATGTTTCGTAAAGTCTGCCGACAGCTTGATAATCACAACCGGATTGTCTGTTTTTATGCTGTGTTGAAGACTGTGTTAGTGCTTCAGTCACACTGTAACATACCAAATTGTCCAGAAATAGCTCCAATCTAACAGTCATACTGCTTCATTCCTTCGATGACTTTAAACAACACATCTACCGTATGTTTGCCCTGCTTTGGCCCCAAATAAAATGGTTTTCGAAAGGTGCTCCATAAACTAGCACTAAAGGTCATTTGATCAGTCAAATCCTGTTTAAACACCTCACATTTGGACAAATTATAAAATTTGATTTCTGGTATCTAGGGGTTGAATATGTATCCACCAATTCGCCTGTCTTCCAATTTCCACTCCTGTGCTAACATATCCTGGTGTAATTGATGAGTTTGTGCTAAATGCTGCATCGGTTTCTTCGGGGGTGGCATCTTCATTGTGTCATCACCACCCAAATGTATTCTCTTGCCGACTTGCTGGGCAATGGTTATACTGTTAACCATCACCGGTGTTTCAAACCCAGCGTTGATCGCTGTAGAATCTGCCATGTTTTGTAATATACACGTAGGTTTACTCAGGCTAGTCTGAATGACCAACACCTGGGGTCTGTGTGGTTTAAATACACAGACCAAGCCAACCACCTATGGCATCGTAAAACATGAAAGGTACCACCCACTGGTTACAGACCATCTGTTGTACACACAATTTATTGTAACATCAATTGCCTGTGGGATTAAAACATTCCCAAACCCACGCACCCTATTGTTAAACATCAAACTTATCGTTACTTATCATAACATCGAATGTCTGGGCAATTTAACATTCCCGAATCCTGGTGTTAAACATCAAACTTTGTAACATTGAATGCCTGGGGGCATAATAAGCCTGACCCCTGAAGCCCTATTTTTAAACATTAAAGCCCCCATAAATTACAAGCCATACACCCCCATACCATATTTCAACCCCCGGACATGCATATGTCATACCAGAAGTTACAACCCCTAACATACATCACACAGGAAGTACCATCCCTGAGCATACCTGTCAATCAATCATCCAAAGTGACAGAATGAACCCTATATTAACTACTCTGGGTAGCCAGGTAAATGAAAACAGACCCCTCCCAAGACTGATAGGATTGAAAAGGCTACAGAAACAAAGATAAAAGCACCAAAAACAAAAGGGAACATGCAAAAGAGTATGATACAGTCACAGTGAAGATAGGTGAACAATTCATTGTTTTTTTATCTGTAGTAATTATAACATGATGAAGTCATTATACTCTGTTATGTAATTAAATGGTTACAGTGGTGAATCTTAACAGGAATCTTAACGGTATGTAAAGAAGGCTTAGGTTGTGTGGGTGGATTGGGACTCCTATGATCATCTCAAATAATTACCTTCTTATCACGTACACATACATCTCCATTACAATGCCGCTGTGCATTGTATCTCCTGAAGAAATAGACTTCTCCACTTGTTGTTAAGAGGTATTCTTTTATTTATTTTCTGGTCTTCCTCAAAGTATCACTTCCTGGTTTACTGGGTCAAAAACGGACCCTGTTTGAGCCCCTTGACTCACTAATCAGTATCTGCATTTCATAACCTTTTTAATGTTATGAGTTTTGTAAACAAGAAGGGATCTCCGATTAGAAGATTCTGATAAAATGTCACACAGCTGAGGAATATATATGACCTAATATATGGCAAAAAATACCAGAGGCCCTGATGCTGTCTGTATATATGTTAGAGAGATGGTAATGAGGGAAGGCAAAACCTACCCTCATCTGAAGGTGAGAGAGATCCAGTGTGGGTGTGTGTGTATGTTTGTGTAAAGGAGTAGGCCTCTGCATACCAAGTCAGTCCTGTGACCGCCTGTCGCTCTCCATCCATGAGTGCATCCATCACTCACGGCCACCCTCGTTGGAGGAATGGAGTAGAAGGAACGAATGAGAAGGAGAGCAGAGGGGTAAAAAGAGAAAAGGAGAGGAGGGTTGAATCGATGATCAATAAAATATATCCCATCATCCCACCATCTCCATGGCAAGATCCAGTAAACTAATCCAACTCATAACAGACAGCCAAAGATGGGCAGATGTTCATTACAAACTTGAGAGGAGGCTACAAAACTTTATATTACCAGCCCATCCAATTTTATTCAACATAAGGTGCAGAATATAAATGATGTTGCCAGAGATTATAGATATCATGAAGTAATGATGCCTGTAGGATTCAAATAATGTAGCTTAGAATAATTGTCAATGAGTTACTAGTGTCTTGATAACATAAGTGTAATATAGGGTGAGCTATATCTTTAGCTAAAGGACTGTTTAGCTAAAGTACCTTTGTTTAGGTCTTAACATTTTGTTGCTGAGTGCTTTATTTTGCTAGTTAGGGACATCTATTGACATCTTCCCAATAGCCTACTTGAACTGCTGATGCAGCATAACTTACGTGTAGCGGAATGTTGACAGATCAAGTTGGTTTAAGAGGCAGGGCAATTGGTAATTGTTCTGATAATTAAGGCCTGTATTGAAGGGGGAGTGGTTGCCCCTCTCCCAGGCAGTCATTAGTTAGTGTAAGTACTAAAGCCTTCCCAGATCTTTCAGCAGCAACTTTCATTGGCATTCTGGTCAAACAACGGTTTTATTACCCGAAATGGCAAAAAGGCACTTCTGCCGAGTTGTTCTGCAGGGTTACTCCAGGAAGGACAGAGAAGGCTCCACACCTATCTCTCTCATTTGAGTATCTTGCCTAGGTTTATTATTATTTCAATTGTTTTCTACATATGCAATTTTGCCAACTGTGTGTGTGTTTTTGTTTACCCGGTGCCTGTTTCATGGCCATACTGTGGCTTCAATGCTGCTGAAATTGATCACGTGTTGGTTCCAGTCTGAACAATGACGAACGTAAGATACCCTATATAACCGGATTTGAATAAAAATCATGGATTTTGTAAATTCTTTAACATCTACACTATAAACACCTCAATGTTCATCAGGGACCACTCTAGCATGATCACACCAGTGTGATCGTACGTGTCAAAGGGTCTAACATCCTACAGTCAGCTTTCAAATAATTTACCATATTTTCCACTATCCTATCATCTTTCCTATCTGGTAAATCCTTCTACCCTTAATCTCCTGATCATAGATATAGGCTTTGAACATTGCCTGAAGGTAGGTAAGGAAATTACTCTTACTGCTCCTTACACAAGCAACATGGTTTTGTAGTGGATGCAAGCTTTAACTTTAAGCCTGTGGAGTGAGCAGAGGAGTACAGAAACAGAAATCTGAAAGGTTCACTGCAAGACGTTTGACTACACAAGCAATGAGCAGTAGCAGTAACTCAAAAGTCACGATTCGTACTGAAAATTCTAAGTCAAGGTTTGGTATGAAAATGGTATAGTGGAAAAAGATATGCAAAATATAAAATAGCCTTCATAATTTATTTTAATTTATTATGAAGTTATAAACTTTGCCCATTGCTGCTGTAGTTAAATCTGTACTAGGTACGATTTCTTTCATTAAAAAAACTACAAACCCGATTCCAAAAAAGTTGGGACACTGTACAAATTCTGAGTAAAAAAGGAATGGAATAATTTACAAATCTCATAAACTTATATTTCATTCACAATAGAATATAGATAACATATCAAATGTTGAAAGTGAGACATTTTGTAATGTCATGCCAAATATTGGCTCATTTTGGATTTCATGAGAGCTACACATTCCAAAAAAGTTGGGACAGGTAGCAATAAGTGGCCGAAAAAGTTTAATGTACAGATAAGGAACAGCTGGAGGACCAATTTGCAACTTATTATGTCAATTGGCAACACGATTGGGTATAAAAAGAGCCTCGTTGAGTGGCAGTGTCTCTCAGAAGTCAAGAAGTCAGAGGATCACCAATTCCCCCAATGCTACAGCGAAAAATAGTGGAGCAATATCAGAAAGAAGTTTCTCAGAGAACAATTGCAAACAGTTTGAAGTTATCATCATCTACAGTGCATAATATCATCCAAAGATTCAGAGAATCTGGAACAATCTCTGTGCTTAAGGGTCAAGGCCGGAAAACCATACTGGATGCCTGTGATCTTTGGGCCCTCAGATGGCACTGCATCACATACAGGAATGAGACTGTAATGGAAATCACAACATGTGCTCAGGAATACTTCCAGAAAACATTGTCTGTGAACACAATCCACCGCGCCATCCGCCGTTGCCGGCTAAAACTCTATTGGTCAAAAAAGAAGCCGTATCTAAACAGGATTCAGAAGTGCCGGCGTTTTCTCTGGGCCAAGGATAATTTAAAATGGACTTTGGCGAAGTGGAAAAGTGTTCTGTGGTCAGATGAATCAAAATTTGAAGTTCATTTTGGAAAACTGGGACGCCATGTCATCCGGACTAAAGAGGACAAGGACAACCCAAGTTGTTATCAGCGCTCAGTTCAGAAGCCTGCATCTCTGATGGTATAGTGTTGCATGAGTGTGTATGGCATGGGCAGCCTACACATCTGGAAAGGCACCATCAATGCTGACAGTTATATCCAAGTTCTAGAACAACATATCCAGACGTCGTCTCTTTCAGGGAAGTCCTTGCATTTTCCAACATGACAATGACAGACCACATACTGCATCAATTACAATGTCATGGCTGCATAGAAGAAGGATCCGGGTACTGAAATGGCCAGCCTGCAGTCCAGATTTTTCACCCATAGAAAACATTTGGCGCATCATAAAGAGGAAGGTGTGACAAAGAAGACCTAAGACAGTTGAGCAACTAGAAGCCTGTATTAGACAAGAATGGGACAACATTCCTATTCATAAACTTGAGCAACTTGTCTCCTCAGTCCCCAGATGTTTGCAGTCTTTTATAAAAAGAAGAGGGGATGCCACACAGTGGTAAACATGGCCTTGTCCCAACTTTTTTGAGATGTGTTGATGCCATGAAATTTCAAATCAACTTATTTTTCCCTTAAAGTGATACATTTTCTCAGTTTAAACATTTGACATGTCATCTATGTTGTATTCTGAATAAAATATAGAAATTTGAAACTTCCACATCATTGCATTCTGTTTTTATTCACAATTGTACAGTGTCCCAACTTTTTTGGAATTGGGTTTGTATTACAGCATTTTGCAATTACTCACCGGCCGGAAAGCAATTTCACACCAATGCCTGATAGAGAATGAAGTCCCTCTTCAATGTTACTCAGAGTTCAATGTTACTGTTAGCCTTGATAACGTTAGCTTAGGGTTCCTGGTTGCTAGCTATTGAGAGCTAGTCTAAGTCTTCTTTAGCGTCTAAATAAAAATAACTAGTATTAGTAAAGAGCTGGATTCTCGGGCCCTAAAAACCAGGGAACAACTGCGTCAACTTGGTGTTCTGATAGACTCAGACCTCACATTTAACAGTCATATCAAAGCAGGCACCAAAACAGCATTCTATCATCTTAGAAATATAGCCAGAATCAAAGGCTTGGTGTCCCAAAAAGACCAAGAGAAGCTCATCCACGCTTTTATCTCAAGTAGGGTTGACTACTGTAATGGCCTCTTAACTGGATTCCCCCAATGGACACAGTTGAGCTAGTAGAGCCCAGAGTCCAAACCAAACATGGAGAAGCTGCATTTAGCAGTTACGTTGCACACAACTGGAATTAACTACCAGAAGATCTTAGACGTGCCCCAAACGTATACATTTTAAATCCAGGTTAAAAACACTTATTTTTTCACGTGCCTATGACTGAGCACTTAAATTTAATCACATAGTTTAGCCTTACAGCTTTAATAGCTTCCTATGTTTTTATCTTGTTTTTATTCTACTTTTATTTTCTTACTCTATGTTTTATTCTTATGATGTTGTTTTGATGTTTTCATTTGAGTATTTGTTTGTATGCAATTATATTTTTAATTTTGTTTCTTTTTCTTTGTAAAGCACATTTAATTGCTTCTATGTATGAATTGTGCTATTTAAATAAACTTGCTTGCTTGTAGTAGATAAGGGAGGAATTGGCAATTTGTCGTCCTGGTCTCTAGCTGCCATTATAGTTTCTTACAGAGAGTGAACTTCGCTCCCTGTGACGTACTTATGCTATATATACAGCTCCGGAAAAAGAGACCACTGCACTTTTTTTTACTTTCCAAAGAAGTTGAAAAGCAAAGTTTTGAGTGAGGAACAAAAGCGTTCAATTTACAGTGGTTTCTTAATTTTTTCCCTTCTGTTCCTCACTCAAAACCAACTTTTTTGGAAAGGAAAGAAAGAAGGTGCAGAGGTCTCTTAATTTTTCTGGAGCTGTATATATAATCCAGGTAAAATGCACGTCCACAAAATAAGCCAAGGAGAAGCCTCACTGAAGGTGATTGGCTGGAACGGGATTGCTGGAACAGAATTGTCTGGAAAGGCTCCAAAATTATAAATTGATATTTAACTGACACTGAACTGTCTATGTTGTTAAACAACTCTTAGAGGGCTTCATTAGCTTACAGAACGTTTATTTTTATTGAAAGGTCTTGGAGCTGCCTTATCATTAGAGAACACCCCATCTTTCTCCACAATCATGTAGACGCTGACTTGCTCCTGCACCTAAATTCTTTACAAAATGTTGAGTATGATCTCACAAACACTGCAAAAAAATTATAATTATCTTTACTGTATATTGTATAATTCGTGGAGAACAAAATGACATAACATTTAATGGAAACAAAACCACCTCCCAATTGAGGGCTGGATTCAATCTAACACCAAAAATCTAAGTAAACAACTGAAATCACAGGCTGTTCCAACTTGCATGAACTTCCTCACTGCAACTCATAATGTGACTCAGTAGTGTGTATGGCCCCCACGTGCCTGTATGCATTCCTGACAACATCTGGGCATGCCCCTGATGAGATGGGGGATAGTGTCCCGGGGCATATACTCCCAGACCTAGATCAGGGTATCAGTGAGCTCCTGGACAGTCCGTGGCGCTACTTGGAGGTTGTCAATTTGATTCAGATCTGGGGAACGTGAGGGCCAGTCAATGGCATCAATACCTTCGTCATCCAGGAACTGCTTACACACTTTGGCCACATGAGGCCGGGCATTATCCTGCACCAGGATAATGCCCTGCACCAGTGTAAGGTCTGACGATGGGTCTGAAGATTTCATCCTGGTACCTAGTAGCAGTCAGGGTACCGTTGGCTAGCACGTGGAGGTTTGTGCGACCCTCCAAAGATATTTAGGGTATGGGGTGGTCTGGGGAGACCATTAGTTATGGTCTGGGGAGACCCTCAATGGCCTCCCCAGACTATCACTGACCCACAGCCAAGTAGTCATGCTGGGTGATGTTGCAGGCAGCATAAAATTCACCACGGCGTCTCCAAACTCTTTCACGTCGGTCACATGTGCTCAGTGTGAACCTGCAAAGAGAAAGGGGTGTTAACAGCGGACCTGCCAATTCTGGTGTTCTCTGGTGAATACCAATCGAGCTGCATGGTGCTGGGCTGTAAACACCGGTCCCACTAGAGGACATTGGGCCCTCATACCACCCTCATGGAGTCTGTTTCTGACAGTTTGGTCAGAAACATGCAAACCTGTAGCACACTGGAGGTAATTTTGTAGGGCTCTGGCATGGCAATGCTCCTCTTTTTGGATGTGTCATCCTGGAGGTGCTGGACTGCTTGTGCAACCTGAATGAACTGCAGGTACCGCCTCATGTTGTGACAAGGACACTAGCAAAGTGCTAAACTAGAGAAGAATCAGTCAGGAAGGATAAGGCAAGAGCAATTGTCTATGGCTACCACCTACAAAACAATTCCCTTTTTGGGGGTTGTCATGCTGTTGACTCTCCATTGCACCAGTTGTCACTTTAATTTGCACCAAAACAGGTGACAATGATTCACAATTGCTTATGCTTCCTATCTGGACAGATTGATATCCCTGAAGTTTAACTGACTTGGTGTTATACTGTGATGATTTCATGTTCCCTTAAATTTTTGAGCAGTGTATGAAGCAGTGCTGGTACTAATCCAGACACTTGTCATATCACATTTGGACAAATGTAACTCACTGTCAGTATGGCTTGCTACTTGTGCCATCAAGCCTCATAAATGTATCCAGAATGCAGCCGTCTGGAAATCAACATTTCCAAGTTCTCAGATGTCACCCCAGTTCTCAGCACATACCACTCCACTAGTTTTCATAAACTCGAAGACAATCCTGCTTGCCTATAAAGCAACAAGGGAATTCTCCTCCCTAGCTTCAGGCAATGCTCAAACCCTACATCTCTAACCAATGTCTTTGCTTGTCACCTCATGTCGGTCTTTCCCAGACTACGGTAAAGCAGCACCCTCTCAGTCCAGTCAGAGCTCTCCATCCTGGGACCCTAATAGTGAAACCATTTTCCCCTTGATGATATGGAGATCAGATCGGGCCCATTTTCATCTGAAAAAACACCACAGCCATCCCATTGCTTTTTGTGAATTAATGCTTGCAATCACTAAATGAAGAGTACTCACTATTTGTGGATTATGTGGTTGTCCCATCTACTGATCTTAAAAATAATTAAATAACTATAAGACATCTGCTAAATGACTAAAATGTACAAATGTATTACATTTCCATTGTCACGAAAGGGTGAACAATTGAGTAACTCTTGACTATTGACTTAGTGAAAAAAAGATTATAATGTAGATGAACGGAACTACTGAACCAGCCTAGCAGTTGTATAGCAGGTCAAAGACTGTGCTCCCAAACAAGCAGACCTGTGGAAACTGGCATCTATCATCAATTACATTAATGAGCTGTAGTAGACACTGAACATAGGCTAATAGGACTTAGTCTTATCTAATTTCAGGAATATGGCATGTACAAGAAATATAAATGCAGGTGCATATGCATAAAGAGCACGTATTTCTTGTCTTCACAGCTTGGCTTGTGGAGTGAAGGAAGCAGGCCATGAGTCATCACGGACACATAACCAAAAGTCTCTTCTAACAGTGATTAACAGAAAGAGAGGTGGCAAAGCGTGAGACTCTACAGGCAGATGTGGACAAGCCTAGTCTATACACCCAGAGGAACCCCCCCTTTCTTTCACACTCACATACACAAGCACAGACGCACGTGCATAGACGCACACACATTCTTCTATCATTGGGCTGAACCCAAACATTACTCACATTCAAATCGTTATTTTCCCTAACCACAAAAAACCACAAACCACAAAAACTCAACCCTATTCCCAAATTGTAACTTTTACCATAAACCTAACACCCAAGCCAAATATAGCCTTTTACCTTGTGGGGACAAGCCGAATGTCCAAATATTTGGTCACCTACATCATAGTAAAATGTTTACATACACACACACACACACTTTATTCCTCACCACAGCAGGCTTCCAATAGACAAGCCAAAGTTCAGGGCTGAGGCAAGGTTGTTCATAAAGGGGAATGTACAGTACCAAACCAGTCAATCAGAACAGATGGCCAACAAACCACCCATTAAAACAAGAAAAACATCAACAAAAAATATTTTGTTTTTACCAAAGTCTCAATTCTTGGGTTTAGAGCCTAGTGTAAGCAAATCAGTAGTGAGACACGTTGCTACAAGTCAAAGGCTTTCTCTCTGATCTTACTCTTCTGAAGTCACATTTTCTTCATTATCCTTAATTCATGCATCTGGTTTTGGACTGATCCTAGTAAGTGGAAAGGCAAGCTTAGGGGTATTATGACATGTTGAAAGGTTATGCTTTTCTACAGATGCAGAACATCACACTTCTCTCAGTGTGTGTGTGTGATTGTGTTGCTTCAGAGTTTTGCTGTGTGTTTGAAGTCACATGAACTGGGCTTTGAGAGAGAGAGATTTTTTTTTTGTAGATTTCTTATCATACAGAAATCCCCACCCCCCCCCCAGCATACACACAACCCAACCCCCATAAAAACACATGGTGTACTGCTACACTTCCTACACAAACATCTTACACCACACACAAATACATACCTCAAACCCCAATCACAATTGGACCTCAAAGCCCCCTTGTCCAACCACACCGACAGCCCCCACAAGTCCCCAAACCACCTCAAATAGTTCAAAACTGTCTATAAGTTTGTAAAATTCAAACTCGACCTTAAGGCGCGCAGAGACCATCCCCTAAATAACAACACCGGGTCCGTAACCCCTAACCCTCTGACCCGGTTACTCCTTGTCAACCAAACAGACAACTTAGCTTGGGCAAACAAAAAAAACACATTTGCTCTTCTCCTCCCTTGAATACTGAGGTCCCATCACAAACATCTCTAAACAAAAACACTCCCCCAACCTCACACACAGATTCCAACAATGACATCAATGGCATCAACCTAGCACATACAGAGAATACATGTTGGACAGTCTCAGCCATCATACAAAAAGGACAGCCTTCCCCAATCCCAGGGTCAACTCGAGTCAACCAGCTATTGGTGGCCAGGGCCCCATGTAAAACCCTCCACTGGAGGTCACCAGACCGTTTGGGAGCTGGGAGTTTATAGAGCACCCTCCACCTATACCCAGCCATGCCATCAGAGCCCAGAACCCCCTGCCATTGGTGGCCCCTAACACCCTCCAACTCCCTAATGTGCCTGACCTTCACACAGAGGGAGTACAAACCCTTGCTCCCCACCTCGGCAAAATCACCCAGTTCAGGAGAACTAAAAGACAATATGTCCCCCCGACCCCCCTGCCAGTCCCCCGTCTCTGCTGTCACCTGTAGTGGTGGAAACGGTAGTGGCCCCTCCCCTTGTGCCCACTCGAAGACTCCCCTCACCGGTTCCGGCAGTGCATCCTGTACCTCACTCATGAACCTCTCCAGCAGCCGGTGTGACATAATCCCAGACTGCCGTGCCAGCTCTTGCGGGATCTTCCAGCCTTCACCCCCGGGCTGCCGTAAATCCGTCAGTGTCCTGATACCTGCTGTCATCAAACGTCCAAGCAGGGTTGCAGAAGGGACAGAAACCAAAGGGATCAGCGGGTTATGAAAAATGGGTTCCTTCCACACCCAAGGTCCAGGTGTCACTCCGTCCTCACACACGAACTTCAGCAATCCCCAGGCCTTCAGAACTGCAGAACAGAAGTCTGAGACCCCGGCCAGCTTCAGCCCCTGCAGTCTCATGAAGATGAGCTGCAGATCCAGTCCTAGACGACCGGCCCTCCTCAGCAAAGCACAAGCCGGTCCCCTCCAACTGATACCTGTTTGATATAACAGTCTCTGTGCCGCTTTAAGACGAAAGGCTGCCACCCTGCTCTCAAGATCCACCAGGCCCTGACCGCCATCCCAGACCGGTAAAAACAAAACAGCCGCCCTCAGCCAATGATGTCCAGACCAGAAGAAGTCCACCAGCCGATGCTGTAAGTCCGCCAGCAGCCTGGCAGGGGGGTTCATCTCATCATCTCATCTTCATCCGCTTATCCGTATCGGGTCGCGGGGGTAGCAGCTCCAGCAGAGGATCCCAAACTTCCCTTTCCCAAGCCACATTTGCCAGCTCTGAATGGGGGATCCCAAGGCATTCCCAGGCCAGTGTCGAAATATAATCTCTCCACCTAGTCCTGGGCCTACCCCAAGGTCTCCTCCCAGCTGGATGTGCCTGGAACACCTCCCTAGGGAGACGTCCTGGGGGCATCCTTACCAGATGCCCGAACCACCTCAACTGGCTCCTTTAGAGGCAAAGGAGCAGCGGCTCTACTCTGAGTTCCTCACGGATGGCTGAGCTTCTCACCCTATCCCTAAGGGAGAAGCCAGCCACCCTTCTGAGAAAACCCATTTCAGCTGCTTGTACTCGCGATCTTGTTCTTTCGGTCTTGACCCAGCCTTCATGACCATAGGTGAGGGTAGGAAGGAAAATTGACCGGTATATCGACAGCTTTGCCTTCTGGCTCAGCTCTCTTTTCGTCACAATGGTGCAGTAAAGCGAATGCAATACCGCTCCCGCTGCTCCGATTATCTGGCCAATCTCCCGCTCCATTTTCCCCTCACTCACGAACAAGACCCTGAGATACTTGAACTCCTTTACTTGGGTTAACGCCTCATTCCCTACCCGGAGAAGGCACTCCATCGGTTTCCTGCTGAGAACCATGGCCTATGATTTAGAGGTGCTAACCCTCATCCCAACCGGTCCAGTGAATGCTGAAGGTCACAGACCGTTGATGCCATCAGGACCACATCATCTGCAAAAAGCAGCAATGAGATCCCCAGGACACCGAACTGCAACCCCTCCCCACCCCGACTACGCCTTGATATCCTGTCCATAAAAGTTACAAACAGGATTGGTGACAAAGCGCAGCCCTGGCGGAGGCCAACCCCCACCTGGAACGAGTCTGACTTACTACAGAGAACCCGAACACAGCTCTCACTTTGGACGTACAGGGATTGGATAGCCCTCAATCAGCACCTCCCACAGTATCTCCCGGGGGACCCGGTCATACGCCTTCTCCAGATCCACAAAACACATGTAGACTGGATGGCCATATTCCCAGGCCCCCTCCAGGATCCTTGCAAGAGTAAAGAGCTGGTCGGTTGTTCCGCGACCAGGACGGAATCTGCATTGTTCCTCTTCAATCTGAGGTTCGACTATCTACCGAACCCTCCTTTCCAGTACCTTTGAGTAGACTTTCCCAGGGAGGCTGAGAGGTGTGATACCCCTGTAATTGGCACACACCCTCTGGTCCCCCTTTTTGAACAGGGGAACCACCACCCTGGTCCGCCACTCCTTAGGCACTTTCCCCAACTTCCACGCAATGTTGAAGAGTCGTGTCATCCAAGACATCCCCTCCACACCCACAGCTTTCAACATTTTGGGACGGAACTCGTCAATCCCCGGAGCTTTGTCACTGTGGAGTTGTTTGACTATCTCAGTGACTTCTGCCATGGAGATTGACGATGCTTCCCCATCAGCCTCCTGCTCTGCCTCCACTATAGAGAGTGTGTTAGTGGGTTTTAGGAGATCCCTCAAAATGTTCCTTCCATCGCCCAATTACCTCCTCAGTTGAGGTCAACAGTGTCCCATCCTTACTGTACACTTGGATAGTTCCCTGTTTTCCCCTCCTGAGGTGGCGGACAGTTTTCCAGAAACACCTTGGTGCCGACTGAAAGTCCTTTTCCATGGCTTCCCCAAACTCCTCCCACACCCGCTGTTTTGCCTCTTTCACAGCAGAGGTTGCAGCCCTTTGGGTCTGTCGGTACAATGCAACCGTCTCCGGTTGCCTCCTTCTTCAGTCGGACGGCTTCCCTGACCACTGGTGTCCACCAGGGTGTTCGAGGGATACCGCCTCTTGATGCACCTAAGACCTTTAGACCACAGCTCCCTGCTGCAGCTTCGGCAGTGGAGGCTTTGAACATCGACCACTCAGGTTCAATGCCCCCAACCGCCACAGGGATGCCAGAAAAGCTCAGCCGGAGGTGTGAGTTGAAGATCTTTCGGACAGGGGCCTCCTCCAGACGTTCCCAGTTCACCCGCACTACCTGTTTGGGTTTTCCCGGTCTGTCCAGAGTCTTCCCCCACCCCCTGACCCAACTCACCACCAGATGGTGATCGGTTGACACCCATGCCCTCAGTCCTCATTGCCTTTTGCACTGACATCCCAAACCTCAAAGAATCAGGAAAATGGGACTCCAGAATTACCTTCTTCTTACCCTTAGCATCAGTCAAAAACTCAGACAGCTCCCTTACCGTGTAAGTAGGGCCTGCAACCTGACTGGCTGGTAGCACTAAACTCAGAGAGCAGTCAGAGAAGGACTTCTACTCACACTCCCCTTCACCCGATTCCCCTACCTCCTCTTCTCCCTGACCCAACACCGTACTGACCTGCACCCTTTTCTTACCCAGGCCCTGCTCCCCAAAGACAGGTGAAATACCCAAGGATGCCAACACCTCCTCCACCACACCTTTCTTCACACCCTTTTTCCTCCTTGGTGCGATCAGCTCCACCACACCACCAACTCGCTTGTGAAGGCCCCCCTTAATCACACCCTCCACTAATTTGCATGCGCGACCACACCACTCCCTTCATTCCCAACAATCCTCACTGGAGAATCTGCCACCACAACCTTCTCCACTGCAACAGCACTATCCAATGATACCACAACCTCTGTATAATCAACAACACCAACTAACACCGTGGGCTGCACATCATCACTCAACCCAGCACACTCTCCCGGGCACCACGACCCCGCCTGGTCTGCTGTCCCAACCCGGAGCTACAACCGGCCACAACAGGGAGCTCCCCCTCCTTACCTACCGGTTGGACACTCCACCTGGCAGCCACGGGGAGCTGCTGTCCCTGTCTTTGAGTCCTGTGGACACGCAAACTTCTTATGCCCCAGGTCACCACATTCAAAACAACGCAGACTGTCTGTACTAGCAAAACCTGCGTACACACCATCCCGTGACGGATTTTGAGCTGCTGATCCGCATTGTTAAGAAACATAAACACCTGCCTACGAAAGGAGACAACATGCTTCACCGATTCTGCCCGAAACCCTGCCGACAAGACGTGAAAACAGCTAGCTACTTTACCAAACCGAACCAGCTCCTTTCGGCTCATCCATTAATGAATGGCGGCAAATTCACCACAACAACCCTAGTCGAAGGTGTAGAAAAAGGCGAAACAAACAACAATTCATTTCTTATAAAAAGCCCACTAGCAATCAGCTTACCTACCAAGGCTGCTTTATTCATAAACACAACAACTGTTTTGTTCATTCTAGACGCCGTGTGAATATGTTCAACACCTACCTGTTTGCCAATGGCCAGCCACACCTCCTCAACACTAACTCCATCCACCGGTACACACCTGAAACCGTGCCTAAACGACATCTTCTCCTCCCCAACTGGCAAGGCAGCCATTGCGGCTGCAATAACGTCAAGACCCAAACAAACTTCCCCCTTCCCCTCTAAGAGTTACCCGCTAATCTGGTATGAAGAAAAAAATAAGGCACCTTACAAACTTAAACAAAAAAGAAACCAGGCCCTCTCACCACACAGCCACCTCCAAAACTCCTCACACCCCAACCTCCCAGCATGCAACACAGAGGGGAAGAGAGAGAAGCGAGAGAAGCCGCAGGGATACAGGTATTTTATTGTTGGACACAAACATCTATAACCTTTGTTGTGTTAGAATCGTCCAGAGAGTATCTGAAATCTTTTAAGATCTGCGCAACATTGTCGTAAGACATGTTATGAGAAAGGCTAGATCATATTACATTATGACAGGGATGGGGAATTGGCCCTGTTTCTGTGGCTCCCAGATACATTTCGAAATATATAGTGTTGATGATCTCCTGGCAAAATCAATTGAGCGGCAGCAAATCAAATTGCAGCACTTTTTCTTTTTAAAATAACCATTTATTTATGCACAGATTTTTTTTGTTCCTTTAAAGTGCCAATTTATTATAATATAATGGAACAAAACCTGTTAATAGCATCCAATTTAGGTCTAAATTGTTATATTAAATTGACCAATAGCTTTTTCGTAATCCTGTCTATTAATATTTCGATAATCTAAACGAAGCACTCTTGAGTTTTGAAAATTTCAACCAGTGTTTAATAATTAATATATGTTACAAATCCAGTGCTTTACATATCATACACATTTGGCGTGCTTATGAACTCACAGTGTAGCTTTTAAATGTTCTTTTTATACATTTTCAACTTGATTTCATAAGGTTCTTTACCCTGCAATTAGTCTATATAGGCCAGGATAAAATGCAATTCATGGTAAAAATTCCTTTAAACAGACATTACAACCTTCAGCTATCTTTAACCATTGTCATGAAATTAATAAATAGTCAAATAACCTTTAGCTAAAATCCAAACACATATTACATTTATTTCAGGGGATTTGGAGATATCAAAAGCATGTTTTGGCCATGCTTACCCATACTTGTAATCATGGATTACAGTTTATTTTGGCTTAAAGACGTTTTACATCAAATAAAGTGTTTTGTCAACTTTGCCTATCTCAAAACTGAGTTGTACCCTCTCTTAGCAAATCGCCAGAACCCCCTTTGAAATGTAATCATTTCTACAGTACAAGTAGTCTGGTGGAACTAGAACAGCTCTGGCTCCCTGTTGCAATGTTAGATAAAAGACTAGTTAATAGGGGTAATATTCTATAATCAGTATCCTGAACGTGCCATTACTGTGTTATTCTCTCCGTGCTTCCCTGAGATCATCTGTCAAACATAACACAACGGTTGATGAGATTATCTGAGGGATTTGATTTGAGGCCAGTTAACACGAAACGATACAGTAATGCACACTGGCATGCAGGCAGACACACACCTAATGAAGAAAAAAATAATTCTGTCTGAATTGAATCACTTGTTTCATGCTCTCCTAAGATGAGAAGTCTCTGACCCTGTGTGTAAAGAGCTTACGATCTGTGTTGGCGTTGAACAGAATAGCTATGCACAGGATTTAGCCTTGTCTTTCTCTCCCTTTCCCATTTAACTCCTCTCTCACTTTCTTTCACACTCTTATTATGTATCTCATGATTTCCCCTTGCTCCTAGTTCCCTCTTCCCGTGCTCCTCTTTCGATCTCTCCCTCAATTCAATTTAAATTCAATTTGAAGGGCTTCATTGGCACGGAAACAGTCGCTTACGTATGATAAAAAATATATATTATATCATATAATTTTATATATATATATATATATATATATGGGAAAACCTGAAAAAATAAGTCTGCAATTGTAAGTAAACATTACACACATACGTTTCAAAAGGATACTGGCTATTGAATGTTTAATTGTTAGCTATGTCTACTCACTCATGGCTGAGACTCCCCTCCCCCCGAAACAAATCTCCAGCAGCATTTCTGACAGTCCTCTGCCCCCATACCCTGAATCACCCTGAAACCCTGCCACTTATTGGAGAATTTGTTTCAGTTCACAGGATCGTAGAGTTCCTCCAAATTAACGTAGTTAGGCTAAGGCCCTCAGCCCACACAAGATGAGTCTTCAACTGCAGAAGCAGTCTAAATTGCTCCAATAGCACAAACCACCTATTCGCTTAATCAGGACACATAACAATGATGGTGGATAATGATAATGTAATTGGTATTAATTGTATGTTCTCAGAATTATACATTTATGATTTGGCTACTAAGGTTAGGCGAACCCCAATTATAAGATTCTTTGTTTAACTGTGGGAAGTGCGTGTCTATGTGTTTGTATTTTTGTTTTTCTCTCTGTCTGACTAGTCACATGCAGGTCAGGTTTTTTAATTTTCAATTCATTCTGTGCACAGGAAAGCTTTGTGCTGCTGGAGCCAATTCACCATTTACAGATTGCCTTCTCCCTTCTTAGTTCCACAGACAACAATGGCTCAATACAGATGGTAATATAGATTCAATCTCAAGTCCAAAGACACCAAAGCAGCCGTAAAACATTACAGTAGATACATGAAGCAATGCATCACTTTCTGGCTCTCGTCGTGAGAAGTCAATTTGAATTCAGAGCTTGTACCTCAGTAGACACAGAAAACTGCCATTACTTTATTGCAGTACTGAGGTAATTTCCTGGACCACTCAGGCACACATTACAAATTTTAATGGGAAGAGACCTGATCAGCCAATCTCCCAGCTTATTAAATATTGTATGGGAGAAAAATACAGAGTATATGATATCAGAGGATTAAATTAAAGATAAAATTAATCATAAATTTGAATTAAAGGTCCAACTAAAATGTTACTTCCGCTTTTAACCCAACCCTTCCAAATCCGAGCAGTTACCCGGTTGAGCGCTTGGGAAGAAATTAGAGTTAGACACCGGGATACTGGCTATCAAGGCAGAGTTGCAAAGAAATAAGCCATATCTCAGTCTGGCTAATAAAAAGAAAATATTAAGTTGGGCAGCAGAACACAGACACTGGACAGAGGAAGATTGGGGAAAATAGACCAGCGTTCCGGAGTTGCCTTTTCACTGTTGACATTGAGACTGGTATTTTGTGAATACTATTTATTGAAGCTGCCAGTTGAGGACCTGTGAGACTGACATTATGTATCTGTAAACCATCTAAATGAGCATTATATCTTTTTTTTAATGAGTGCACACCTACCACCCATTTCACACTGACACACACTCGTAATCAAACCCAAAACTGCAATCCACTGTAGGCTCTGGCAACCACAACCTGGGACAAATTTATTTACAGTGGGGAGAACAAGTATTTGATACACTGCCAATTTTGCAGGTTTTTCCACTTGCAAAGCATGTAGAAGTCTGTCATTTTTATCATAGGTACTCTTCGACTGTGAGTAACGGAATCTAAAACAAAAATCCAGAATATCACATTGTATGATTTTTAAGTAATTAATTAGCATTTTATTGCATGACATAGGTCTTTGATACATCAGAAAAGCAGAACTTTACATTTGGTACAGAAACCTTTGTTTGCAATTACAGAGATCATACGTTTCCTGTAGTTCTTGACCAGGTTTGCACACACTGCAGCAGGGATTTTGGCCCACTTACAGCCATTCTCCAGATCCTTCAGGTTTTGGGGCTGACGCTGGGCAATACGGACAATCCCTCCAAAGATTTTCTATTGGGTTCAGGTCTGGAGACTGGCTAGGCCACTCCAGGACCTTGAGATTCTTCTTATGGAGCCACTCCTTAGTTGCCCTGGCTGTGTTTTTTAGGTTGTTGTCATGCTGTAAGACCCAGCCACGACCCATTTTTAATGTTCTTAGTGAGAGAAGGAGCTCTTACTGAGAGAAGGAGGTTGTTGGCTAAGATCTCGCAATACATGGCCCCATCCTCCTCCCCTCAATACGGTGCAGTCGTCCTGTCCCCTTTGCAGAAAAGCATCCCCAAAGAATGATGTTTCCACCTCCATGCTTCACGGTTGGGATGGTGTTCTTGGGGTTGTACTAATCCTTCTTCTTCCTCCAAACATGGTGAGTGGAGTTTAGACCAAAAAGCTCTATTTTTGTCTCATCAGACCACATGACCATCTCCCATTCCACCTCTGGATCATCCAGATGGTCATTGGAAAACTTCAGACGGGCCTGGACATGCGCTGGCTTGAGCAGGGGGACTTTGCGTGCGCTGCAGGAATTTAATCAATGACGGCGTAGTGTGTTACTAATGGTTTTCTTTGAGACTGTAGTCCCAGCTCTCTTCAGGTCATTGACCAGGTCCTGCCGTATAGTTCTGGGCTGATCCCTCACCTTCCTCACGATCATTGATGCCCCACGCGGTGAGATCTTGCATTGATCCCCAGACCAAGGGAGATTGACCATCATCTTGAACTTCTTCCATTTTCTAATAATTGCACCAACAGTTGTTGCCAACTGCCTGCCTATTGTCCTGTAGCCACTCCCAGCCTTGTGCAGGTCTACAATTTTATCCCTGATGTCCTTACACAGCTCTCTGGTCTCGGGCATTGTGGAGAGGTTGGAGTCTGTTTGATTGAATGTGTGAAAAGGTGTCTTTTATACAGGTAACGAGTTCAAACAGGTGCAGTTAATACAGGTAATGAGTGGAGAACAGGAGGGCTTCTTAAAGAAAAACTAACAGGTCTGTGAGAGCCGGAATTCTTACTGGTTGGTAGGTGATCAAATACTAATGTCATGCAATAAAATGGAAATAAATCTTTCTGGATTTTTGTTTTAGAAAAATTACAGACCTTTACATGCTTTGTAAGTAGGAAAACCTGCAAAATTGGCAGTGTATCAAATACTTGTTCTCCCCACTGTATATATTTATTTTCATTGATTTTTTGACTGCAACATGTGCCTTTTATTCTTTTTGTGCAATTTATACTTGGTAAAATAAGCTTGGCTTCTTGTAATAATAAATTGTACTGATGGCCTGTTAATAGGCCGAGGGCCTGCTTGCGACAATAACCCACTGGAACATTATCTTCAAGCTGATTTTGTGATCTGGAGTGCAGGTAATTGTTTTATAAAGGAATCTGAAATGTGATTTTGGGTTATCCCCATCTCCAGTCCCAACAATAATACAGACAATGTGTTACCGCTCAATTTTCTGATTCAAAAAATAAACCATGTTTTACTTTACCCATGAACAGCAAATATGACCTTAATCAAATGCAAATGTATAGTATGATATAATGTGTACCTGAAAGTGTATTAACACTTTAAGATAAGAATAACAAATTTTCTTAACCTTGCTGGCTTGGGAATTTTCTCGAACAACCTTTCAGTTATTGCTCTGATGAACCTATCAAGATACCGTTTAGGCAATCTCAGGAAAACATCCATCCATCTTCTTCCGCTTATCCGGGGCCGGGTCGCGCCCAAAACATCCATACAGTAGTACTAACAATAATAATTTCAGCTTCCATAGTGCTTTTCGTAATAGAATAAAAATCACAAATCACTTGAAAAAGCGAAATAAAATAAAATGACTACGACAGAGTAGGTCTTGACTAGAACCTTCTGACAGAACTAAAGGGTTTCAGTGGTTAGAGTGACCATCAAGAGGAACATGACTTGAGCAGTGTGAGAATGAAAGTGTTCAACGAGGGAGACAAAGATCCTCCGGAGGTAGGCAGGTGGTACAGTTTACCCAGCTCTTGGTCCCACCAGTGCCTTGCCGCCTCTGCCACCTGACCTCAACTTCTTCAAAGCTGCCAACCCGCTCTCCACTCACACCCCGTCCTCCTTGATGTAATGACTATGGAGTCGGGGGGTAGGACCCAAGTGCAGAAGCATTGTTTATTAAACCAAGGCACAGAACGTTGAGCAGAAGTTGTAGTCAAGACTCAAGTAGTAGGACTCAAAAACAGTCAGCAGAGAGAAACAGTACAAAAAGGGAGCAGGCAGGAGACAACATCATCAAACAGATAAGCTCAAAGTCGTAACCGGATAATCAAATACAGAAAAACATTTAGATGCTCAGAATGCAGATAATCCATCCATCCATCCATCTTCTTCCGCTTATCCTGGGCCGGGTCACGGGGGCAGCAGTCTAAGCAGGGATGCCCAGACCTCCCTCTCCCCAGACACTTCCTCTAGCTCTTCCGGGGGGACACCGAGGCGTTCCCAGGCCAGCCGGGAGACATAGTCCCTCCAGCGTGTCCTAGGTCTTCCCCGGGGTCTCTTCCCTGTGGGACGGGACCGGAACACCTTCCCAGGAAGGCGTTCCGGAGGCATCCGAAACAGATGCCCAAGCCACCTCAGCTGACCCCTCTCGATGTGGAGCTCTACTCTGAGCTCCTCCCGGGTGACCGAGCTTCTCACCCTATCTCTAAGGGATCGCCCGGCCACCCTGCGGAGAAAGCTCATTTCGGCCGCCTGTATCCGGGATCTTGTCCTTTCAGTCATGACCCAAAGCTCATGACCATAGGTGAGAGTAGGAACGTAGATTGACTGGTAAATTGAGAGCTTCGCCTTGCGGCTCAGCTCTTTCTTCACTACGACAGACCGATACATCGACTGCATTACTGCAGAAGCTGCACCGATCCGTCTGTCAATCTCCCGTTCCATCCTTCCCTCACTCGTGAACAAGACCCCTAGATACTTAAACTCCTCCACTTGAGGCAGGCACTCTCCACCAACCTGAAGTGGGCAAGCCACCCTTTTCCGACTGAGGACCATGGCCTCGGATTTGGAGGTGCTGATTCTCATCCCCACCGCTTCACACTCGGCTGCAAACCGTCCCAGTGCATGCTGAAGGTCCTGGTTAGAAGGGGCCAACACGACAACATCATCCGCAAAGAGCAGAGATGAAATTGTGTGGTCCCCAAACCTGACACCCTCCGGCCCCTGGCTGCGCCTAGAAATTCTGTCCATAAAAATTACGAACAGAACCGGCGACAAAGGGCAGCCCTGCCGGAGTCCAACATGCACTGGGAACAAGTCTGACTTACTGCCGGCAATGCGGACCAAGCTCCTGCTTCGGTTGTACAGGGACCTGACAGCCCTTAGCAAAGGACCCAGGACCCCATATTCCCGAAGCACCCTCCACAAGATGCCCCGAGGGACACAGTCGAATGCCTTCTCCAAATCCACAAAACACATGTGGATTGGTTGGGCAAACTCCCATGAACCCTCCAACACCCCGTAGAGGGTATAGAGCTGGTCCAGTGTTCCACGGCCCGGACGAAAACCACACTGTTCCTCCTGAATCCGAGGTTCTACTATCGGCCGTATTCTCCTCTCCAGAACCCTGGCATAGACTTTCCCGGGGAGGCTGAGAAGTGTGATCCCCCTATAGTTGGAACACACCCTCCGGTCCCCCTTCTTAAAAAGAGGGACCACCACCCCGGTCTGCCATCCCAGAGGCACTGTCCCCGACCGCCACGCGATGTTGCACAGGCGTGTCAACCAAGACAGCCCCACAACATCCAGAGACTTGAGGTACTCAGGGCGGATCTCATCCACCCCCGGTGCCTTGCCACCGAGAAGTTTCTTGACCACCTCTGTGACTTCAGCCCGGGTGATGGACGAGTCCACCTCTGAGCCCTCATCCTCTGCTTCCTCAATGGAAGACGTGACAGCGGGATTGAGGAGATCCTCGAAGTACTCCTTCCACCGCCCGACGACATCCTCAGTTGAGGTCAACAGCTGCCCACCTCTACTGTAAACAGCGTTGGTAGGGCACTGTTTCCCTCTCCTGAGGCGCCGGATGGTTTGCCAGAATCTCTTCGAGGCCAGCCGATAGTCCTTCTCCATGGACTCACCGAACTCCTCCCAGGCCCGAGTTTTTGCCGCTGCAACCACCCGGGCTGCAGCCCGCTTGGCCCGCCGGTACCCATCAGCTGCCTCAGGAGTCCCACAAGCCAACCAGGCCTGATAGGACTCCTTCTTTAGCTTGACGGCATCCCTTACTTCCGGTGTCCACCACCGGGTTCGGGGATTGCCGCCTCGACAGGCACCGGAGACCTTACGGCCACAGCTCCGAGCGGCCGCTTCGACAATGGCGGTGGAGGACATGGTCCACTCTGACTCAATATCTCCAGCCTCCCTCGGGATCCAGTCGAAGCTCTGCCGGAGGTGGGAGTTAAAGATCTCTCTGACAGGAGACTCGGCCAGATGTTCCCAGCAGACCCTTACAGTACGCTTGGGCCTGCCGAGTCTGTCCAGCTTCCTCTCCCGCCATCGGATCCAACTCACCACCAGGTGGTGATCAGTTGACAGCTCCGCCCCTCTCTTCACCCGAGTGTCCAAGACATACGGCCGCAGGTCAGATGAGACGACAACAAAGTCGATCATCGACCTGCGGCCTAGGGTGTCCTGGTGCCACGTGCACTGATGGACACCCTTATGCATGAACATGGTGTTCGTTATGGACAAACTGTGACTAGCACAGAAGTCCAATAACTGAACACCACTCGGGTTCAGATCAGGGGGGCCGTTCCTCCCAATCACGCCCCTCCAGGTGTCACTGTCGTTGCCCACGTGGGCGTTGAAGTCCCCCAGTAGAACGATAGAGTCCCCAGTCGGAGCACTTTCCAGCACCCCTCCCAGAGACTCCAAGAAGGTTGGGTACTCTGCACTGCCGTTCGGCCCATAGGCACAAACAACAGTGAGAGACCTATCCCCGACCCGTAGGCGCAGGGAAACGACCCTCTCGTTCACCGGGGTAAACTCCAACACATGGCGGCAGAGCTGGGGAGCTATAAGCAAACCCTCACCAGCCCGCCGCCTCTCACCATGGGCAACTCCAGAGTGGTGAAGAGTCCATCCTCTCTCAAGGAGTGTGGTTCCAGAGCCCAAAACGTGCGTAGAGGTGATCCCGACTACCTCTAATCGGAACCTCTCAACCTCACGCACGATCTCAGGCTCCTTCCCCGCCAGCGAGGTGACATTCCACGTCCCTAGAGCTAGTTTCCGTGTCCAGAGATCGGGTTGTCTAGGCCCCTGCCTTCGACTGCCGCCCGATCCACTTCGCACCAGCCCCTTATGGTCCCTCCCGTGGGTGGTGAGCCCACGGGAAGGCGGCCCCACGTCGCCCGTTCGGGCTGAGCCCGGCCGGGCCCCATGGGGAAAGGCCCGGCCACCAGGCGCTCGCTTACGAGCCCCAACCCCGGGCCTGGCTCCAGGGTGGGGCCCCGGCTGCGCCATACCGGGCGACGTCACGGAACTCAAAGTCTTTTGCAGATAATCAATCAACCTATTAATCAAATGTTTTTATAAAGCCCTTTTTACTTCAGCAGTTGTCACATAGTTATTTTACAAAACACCCAGCCTGAAACCCCAAGGAGCAAGTAACAACAGTGTTGAAGCACAGTGGCTAGGGAAAAGTCCCTAAAAGGGGCCAAAATTTAGGAAGAAACCTAGAGGGGAACAAGGCTCAGAAGGGTAACCATACCTCTTCTGGCTGTGCCGGATGAACTTTTTAAGAGTACAAGTTGTAATGATTAATAAATGCATGTGGGCTGAGTCCAGAGTCTAATAAAGGGTGACCAGATGGTCAAGGACAGGGACAACCCGAGAGGGGAATGGTCAGCAGAGTGGCAGCTGGAATCATCAGGTCGTATTGAACTGCAACACAACCAGGAGGACTTTGCACAGGGACAACAATGAGTCTTTCGAGCCTGGTACTCCGGAGGTATGGGCCCAAACCTCATGTTCTCCCAAGTTTAAATGGAGCAGGAGACAAGAATCATTTAGAAATTTAGATTTGCAAAGATCTATAATGGAGAAAGTGAACTGACCCTACTCCCCTGGCACAATAATACAGCAGGGTAAAACCTTGGGGCTGAGACGGGGTGTCCAGAACCTAGACAGAGCCCAACAGGCAGGAATTAAATCCACCCACATTGCCAAGCATCATCCAAAGGGACACCAAACAACTGCAACCACCCTGAATGAGGGCTGAGTATTGCCAACAGCATTCACACCAATTGCTCAAGGGGCAGAACGAAGAGCCAGTGACTCCGCCACCAAATGACAATGGCATCACAGTAGCGATGAGAGCCCACCTGGCAAGACAGCAAGGGTGGACAATATCAAGATAAAACTAGCAACACCTCGCAAACAAATGGGGGAATGAACTGGAAAATATAGGGCTGTGCATAGGGACAGGAGTGCATGCACAGGTGTTCAGAATTTGTGTGAAAGTGATCTAAGGAGTGTTCAGCGTTCGGGTGTTATATGACAGGGCTGGGGGCGTGACCTGGCCTTTTTCTGAAGGATTGAATAGATCTGAAAGTCAGTTTTTTATAGATCTCCAGATAATTGGTGAAACCTCAGTGCAGATTTTCAATACAAATATTTAAAAGAAAACAGGGCAAGAGGCATCATCAGAGACCTTCACATCCATGCCACAAACCGTTTCCCCTCCTCCTATCAGGCAGGCGGTACAGGTCTCTTCATTCCCACACCAGCAGGCTCAGGAACAGTTTCTTTCCATCGCCTGTAACCCTGTTGAACTCTGTGACCCATCACTGACAAAACCCACCTGCCACTGCTTAGTACTGACTCTAAGGGACTTTGTTGCACTACTCCATTGTACTATTGGACTCTGACAATGCCTTGCAAAGTTTTCAGTTGTCACATGCATGTGTCCACTGTGGGAACCTCATTGCTGCTATCCCTGCATTTCAGTTGCACATGCCACCTTACACCTTTAATTTGCTTGCTCTGCATGTTTAGAATTGTTATTGTACTTGCATTTTTCAGTTGTTACATGCACGTCTACCTCGGGAACTGCACTGCTACTATCCCTGCATTTCAGTTGCAGATGCCACCTTACACCTTCAACTTGCTCGATTGCACAGTCAGAATTGTAATTTGCACTTTCATTTGCCACATTGCAAAACGGTTAATTTCCCACCTGTACATACATATACTAAATATTTGTAAATGTTCTGCCCTCCCCTATTTGCCTTCATTGCACATCTATATATTCCACTTGTAACATACACTACACTTAATACTTGAACATTTCCTGCCCCTCTTCTATTTGCACTTCTATTTAGATGCTTACTGCATTTCATTGTACTGTACTCGTACTGTTCAATGACAGTAAAGTTGAATCTCATCTATTCAATCAGCTCCCATGAATTGATTGCAGACAAGTACAATATCTGTTCAAACCTTATGGATGAAAGAAAAATAATATTAGATACAACTGATTAGCATTTGATTAGTAACTCTGAAACAAAAAGTTATTCATGAGAAAATATTTATAAATCAATAAAAAGCTATTAAAATAGCAGAGCAATCAGCCGAAGCTGCCATAAAGGAGCCATGGCAATCGGAATGTAATTTAATGTACTCTACCAAGTCTCCACAGGCAGGGTTTTTCAGCTATAGTTTTTTTCAACTATTGATGATTTTCCAAGTTCGGTGACAAGCAATTATACATCTTAAGTCTTTTAGCAGACATTTATAATTGGAGTGCTTGTATGTTCATATTTACTGTATATGCATTTTGTCTATATGGAAGTATGTGCCTAGTCTGAACACAAGCAGGCTCAGGCTACATTTAGCTAATTAGGACCGTGAAGGACAGCAGAAGTCGATCAATGCCCCAACAGTCTGGCCAAGTGAGACACTGCCACCATGGGATATCCACCATGGAGCTTTCACCCCTCTCATGAACTAATGGTGATGAGAAATCTATAGCCTCAATCATTAGAGAGAGACTGGATTAAGCTGTTAGACAGACCCCCGTTACCCACCCCCGCCCAAAATGCTGTCAGTTTTCCTACTTTCTTCCAGCAATTACTTTGCTGTTAAATCCATCCATGAGTAAAACTTAATAGTACTGGGTCATTAAATATGATTTATAGTTAAAACAGCTAATGCCAGGATGAGTAGTAAAAATGAAAAGATGCTGTTATGTGTCTAATTTCAGTTGGCTCATTTTAGCAATGTCTTTTTTTGAGGAGCTCTGACTCATGTCTATGAAGATTTGACTCAAATTTGCTAGCTAGCCAATCAAAAACTCAAAAACGCAAGCAAGCAAGCAAGAATATTTATATAGCACAATTCATACATCGAAGCAATGTGCTTTACAAAGGTGCTTTACAAAGAAAAAGAAAAAATATAAAAATACAACAACCACCCCCTTTAAGAGTGTGCTCCTAATCTCAGCTCGTTACCTGTATAAAAGACACCTGGGAGCCAGAAATCTTTCTGATTGAGAGGGGATCAAATACTTATTTCCCTAATTAAAATCCAAATCTATAATCATTTTTTACATGCATTTCTGTGGATTTTATTGTTGTTTTCTGTCTCTCTGTTCAAATAAACCTAATTTCTTTGTCAGTGGGCAAGCGTACAAAATCAGCAGGGAATCAAGTACTCACTGCATATTCTTCAAACATATCATAAATGTATTTGGGTACTAAACCATTCAGAGATTTATAAACTAAAAGCACCACTTTAAAATCTATTCTGTAACTGACTGGAAGCCAATGCAAAGATTTAAGAACTGGAGTGATGTGGTCCTGGTTAACATTCTAGCAGGAGCATTCTGAATGAGCTGCAGCTGTTTTACAGTCTTTTTGGGGAGTCCAGTTAAGAAGCCATAACAGTAGTCAACCCTACTAGAGATAAAAGCATGGATGAGCTTCTTTTGGTCTTTTTGGGACACCAAGCCTTTGATTCTGGCTATATTTTTTAGATGATAGAATGCTTTTTTGGTGACTGCTTTGATAGACTGTTAAATGTAACAAATAAAATAATAAGTTATGTCTTGGTGGTCAGTGTGATGGTACAGTGTCCTTGTTAGACTGTGTAGTTCTGATAGTCCTTCGAATACTTATAATTTTTTCACTAAAGAAACATGCAAATTCATTACATTTCACAGTAGACATGAGTTCTGATGCTATCTGCTTTATTGGGTTTGTAAGCTTGTCAACCATGACAAATAGAGTGCGGGGTATTGTTGAAATTCTTGTTAATCATTCCCAATAAAGGTTGCTGTCTGGCCCTGCGTAACTCTTTGTTGATGCTACCAAGGCTTTGTTTATAGATGTCATAGTGAATTTGAAGTTTAGTTTTCTTCCACTTATGTCCTAGATTCTCTTTTCAGGGCGCTTACCATCATGGTGGTTCTCCATGGTGTTTTCTGTTTGCTTATAGTTTTCTTTACCTTTACCGATGCAACACGATCCATGACATTCAGTATTTTGGCATTAAAATTATCCAGGAGTACATCAACTGACTCAGCACTTATTATTGGAGAGATAGTAATGGCTTCCATAAACTGAGCATCTCATTAATGTACCTTTGCTTAACAGAAACAGAGTTTCCTCTGTCAGGCTTCCAACCCAAACAGCTCTGATAAAAGTTGCAAATGATATACGGCAGAATACTGATCCGGATTAAAAAACTGTCTATTAGTTGTATTAGTTCTCCGTGCAGCATTTGACACTGTAGATCATAGAAAACCTCTAGACAGGCTGGAAAATTGGGTAGGACTCTCCAGAACAGTCCTTAATTGGTTCAGATCTTATTTAGATGGCCAGAGTTACTTTGTCACCATTTACAATCATGAATCTGATGGCTATGACATGCAGAGTTCCCCAGGGATCAGTTCTCGGACTGCTTTTGTTCAATCTCTATATGCTACCTATGGGCCAAATTTTGCAGAACAACATTAACTACCATTGCTATGCATATGATACTCAAATATATATGGCTCTCGAACCGTCTGACAATAGCTCAATAGACACATAAATACATGAATGAACCAAAATTGTCTACAATTAAACTTAGATAAAACAGCGATTATTCTGTTTGGCGACAAAAATAATTAGTATTAGTAAAGAGCTGGATTCTCAGGCCCTAAAAACCAGGGACCAAGTGTGCAATTTTGGTTTTCTGATAGACTCAGATCTCACGTTCAACAGTCATATCAAAGTGGTCACCAAAACAGCATTCAATCATTTAAAAAAAATAAACAGAATCAAGGGCTTTGTGTTCAAAAAGACCAAGAGAAGCTCATCCATGCTTTTATCTCTAGTAGGCTTGACTACTGTAATGGCCTCTTAACTGGACTCCCCAAAAAGACTGTGAAATCACTGCAGCTCATTCAGAATGCTGCTGTTAGAATGTTAACCAGGACCAAGAGAACAGAATACATCACTCCGGTTCTTACAGAATAGATTAGAAGATAGAATAGAAGTGGTGCCTTTAGTCTATAAATCACTGAATGGTTTAGGTCCCGAATATATTTCTGATATGTTTGAAGAGTATAAACCAAGCAGGGCTCTTAGATCCATGAACACAGGTCAGCTAGTAGAGCCAAAGTCCAAATAAAACATATGCATTTCATGCGCCTGTGTCTGAGCGCTTAAGGCCTTACAGCTTCCTCATGGAATCTACCAGTTATGCTTTTGTTTTTATTCTATTTCTATTTTCAATTTTCTTATTCTGTTATCTTATTATGATGTTTTCTTATTGTTAATATTTGTTTTTATTCTGTTGTATTTTTATATTTCTCTTTTTCTTTGTAAAGCACATTAAATTACTCCTATGTATGAATTGAGCTATATAAATCTGGTGTCACATGTAAAAATAGGTAAACTACCTTATTAATAAATGTTTTTAATACCAGTTAGTGCATTGCTACCTCCGCATTCATTTCAGGTGATTGCATCTATAAACTACTGTATTCCCCATCAGGACTTAAAATCAAAGCCAACGCTTTACTTTTCTGTCCATTGAAAGAAATGCAAGATGTATTTAATATGGCATCGCCATATGGCTTGGTTGACAAAATGCATGCAAAAACATCTTTTAAGAAAATTTAAAAAAAAATGGATCATTGTCCAATTCTGTATGACTAATACCCAGATAGCTGGTTAAAGCTAAGCGTAAAGCCTCAGCAATGTGTTAAGTGACATCAATCATAGACATGACAACCTATCTCTCAATCTCTTTTCTTCTCTGTGCCTTATTTTCCAGTTCATTTGGCCCTCCACATTGATTTTACCTCAGTCTAAGCTGTAGGTCTGACACACACTGATGCCTTCAGAGCTCCTCAGACAAAATGGAATTCCCTTGGTTTCACTTTAATACTTGAATAATCAAGAACGGACTTGGAACGGTTGGAATGGACATTTGCAGTTTAATCACACAAAAAAGTAAAATGTTTACTGGTAGAACATAAAGATCTTAGTCAAATAAGATTTGCAAACACCCAACTGATTGCCGGTGCCCATACATATAGCTAGCATCCTTGTATAATATTGTACTGTATATACTATATATTTACTGTGTGTAGTGTTCATTTATACTGACTCTTTGTTGTCCGATTCTTTTGCAACTGTGCCTTTGGCCAGGTCATTGACAATGAGAATTGGTTCTCACCTGAATTATCTGGTTAAATGATGGTGTAATACATATAACAAAAAGACATTCTGAAATTATATTACTTTGTACACAGTCAAAAGGGCAGGTAATACTAGTCAAATAGCACATAGAAACCAGTCACTAGCAGCTTGCCAGTTAATCAATGGTTTCTGCCCACAACCAACCAGAGAGACCACAGCAGACAGCTTTGAGAGAGGGAAAGAGAGAGAAGGAAAGAATTAAAGAGAGAAGGGAAAACATACTGAAGACAGCTCTTTACATGGAACACTCAAGAGACAAAACATGAAAAAGAGAGAGAAGGAACTGAAAGGTTTTTCTTTTCCATTTCTGAAAGGGTGAGGGCAGAGTGGTGTTTGGAGAATTGTACAGAAGAAAACATGTCTTCATTACTGAACATGGAGGATAGGTCTGCTGAAGCACTGATTTACAAGAACAGATAACAGACTGGTTCTTGCTCGCTTTCTTTCATCCGGCACTAGACAGTGAACCAGACCGAGGTCAGAGGAAGGTAGAGGAGAGCTGGCTAACTACCAGAAAAATAACACATTGTGGGTTACAGTGATGTAACCATGGCCAAGCAGAACATCCAGGAGCCCTATGACGTATCATTTAGCTGTGTGGGAGACAAGAAACAGGAGCTCCATGCCCACTGGACAAGCACTGAACCCTTGGTTGACTTGTGGAAAAGATGTCCTTCGTTCCAGTAGACCTTAATTTTCTATTATCCTAACCACAGGTTGGCTCTGGGCATGGGAAGAGGGGTGGAGATGGACTGTTCACACACTCACACAGCACATGTCCATACCTGTCCATATGTAACAATATTGCGTACATACCCAATATTGCTTGTCACATTTTTGGTCCACAAACTTAATCAGTCAATCAAATGTATTATATGAAGCCCTTTTTACATCAGCAGTTGTCACAAAGTGCTTTTACAAAACACTCAGCCTGAAAACCCAAAGAGAGAGCAATAACAGGGTTGATGCACCATGACTAGGAAAAACATCCTAAATGGGTCGAAACTTAGGGAAGAAACCTAGAGAGGAACCATGCTCTGAGGGGTGGCCGGTACTCTTCTGGCCGTTCCGGGTGAACATTTTAACATAAAAATTGTAATGATTAGTAAATGCATGTGGGCTGTGTCCAGAGTCTGTAAAACATAAAACAAGTCAGCAGCCTGACCAGACGGACAAGGACAGAGACAATCGTGGGGAGCTTAGAATGGAGGAGGCTTAAGTTGCACTCATTGACAAGAGACACCCACAAAGCATTGTCACCTAATACATTTTTACATTTTAGTCTTTCAGCCGACTCTCTTATCCAGTGAGATATGGATAATGTGTTCATCTTTAGACAGCAAGGTAGGGCAACGACACCACTCAGTAATAATCAGCACACCTTACTCAACTATCAATAAAGTCAGTGCCAAAAGGAAGAGAAAATAACAGAAAAGGTTGCAAGCATTAGCTCACACAATCTGTGGAGTAGATGTGGGCAGGGTTAGCAGTAGGGCTCCAGGTAATTTTTGAACCTCTGTAAAAAAAAAAGATATACTTTGTTTGAGACATTTACTTCAAGGTCTCAGCCAAGTGACTGCTTACCAGGCTAACTAGTCTTTTCACATCTGTCTCATGTGCAGTACAAACATATCCCTTTTAAGTATTCCATGGGTGGATGGAGGTGACCAATGTCGACAGTGTCCCGGGGGACAACACACACACACACACACAAATGCATTGACATGCACCTTCTGGGACTCTTATCTCACACATGCACTATCCTCTGGGAAATTAGTTGGGCCACTTGCTGATTGGGACGGGAGAGGCTCTGATTGACACATTTGGGTGGGCTTGTTTACTTGGGACTATAGATAAATTATCAGCGGTTTCAACAAGACTGGTTCAGATGCATAATCTTGTAATGTCCATGTTTGTCTCACAGGGCATTGGCTTGGATTACTTTATACAGTGGGGAGAACAGGTATATGATACACAGCCGATTTTTCAGGTTTTCCCACTTACAAAACATGTAGAAGTCTGTAATTTTTATTATAGGTACTCTTCAACTGTGAGTGACGGAATCTAAAACAAAAATCCAGAAAATCACATTGTATGATTTTTAAGTAATGAATTTGCATTGAATTGCATGACATAAGTATTTGATACATCAGGAAAGCAGAACTTAATATTTGGTACAGAAACCTTTGTTTGCAATTACAGAGATTATACTTTTCCTGTAGTTCTTGACCAGGTTTGCACACACTGCAGCAGGGATTTTGGCCCACTCCTCCATACAGACCTTCTCCAGATCCTTCAGGTTTCGGGGCTGTCGCTGGGCAATACAGACTTTCAGCTCCCTCCAAAGATTTTCCATTGTGTTCAGGTCTGGAGACTGGCTAGGCCACTCCAGGACCTTGAGATGCTTCTTACGGAGTCACTCCTTAGTTTTTGAGGGGAGCCATCCTCCCCTCAATACGGTGCAGTCGTCCTGTCCCCTTTGCAGAAAAGCATCCCCAAAGAATGATGTTTCCACCTCCATGCTTCATGGTTGGGATGGTGTTCTTGGGGTTGTAATCATCCTTCTTTTTCCTCCAAACACAGTGAGTGGAGTTTATACCAAAAAGCTCTATTTTTGTCTCATCAGACCACATGATCTTCTCCCATTCCTCCTCTGGATCATCCAGATGGTCATTGGCAAACTTCAGACAGGCCTGGACATGCGCCGGCTTGAGCAGGGGGACCTTGCGTGCGCTGCATGATTTTAATCCATGACAGCGTAATGTGTTACTATTGGTTTTCTTTGAGACTGTGGTCCCTGCTCTCTAACAGGTCTGTGAGAGCTGGAATTCTTACTGGTTGGCAGGTGATCAAATGCTTATGTCATGCAATGAAATGCAAATTAATTATTTAAAAATCATACAATGTGATTTTCTGGATTTTGATAATCCTATGATAAAAATTACAGACCTCTACATGCTTTGTAAGTAGGAAAATCTGCAAAATCGGCAGTGTATCAAATACTTGTTCTCCCCACTGTAGATGTCTAATCTCAACAGATGAATATAACATGACATTTTAAAAGGTGTGATTTTGCCGTAAATAAGTAATGGGGAAAAAACCTAGTGTAACTGTAGGCTCCACTGTTCCAGGTGGCATGTGAAGAGACAGAGACAACTGTTGAGGCAGAACACCCGACCTTCTGACTCCTGGGTGTGGAGAGAATGTGTAGATAGTCTGAAGTCCCCAGTTAGCTGTGAAAGTAAAGATATTTGTTGGTGTTTAGTGGCAACTTCCACCTGAGATTCCGACAAGCCCACGCAGTGTTCTCCAGTCCAAGGCCTTGCATTGTTTCTAATTAGCATGCCCCTGGACTCCAGCCTTGAATTTCCCTTTACATATTGTTCTCTTCCTCCTCTCCCCTATGTTAATCAGGCTTTATTCATAATTTACAACATATGTTTGCAGTCTGAAGAAAACCATGTAACTAATTTGTTGATAGTTTACATAATTTTTTGTTGTTGATAGGAGTACCTCACCACAATGTGCTTTTAAGTTGGAAAATCTCATAGCCCCAGGACCAAGAAAAGGTTTTCAGAATTTTCTAAAGGTTATTTCAGTTTTCCGATTGTACAATATATTGTATAATGTTGTACTTCCAGAAAAGTTTGTTCTGGAAATAAGGCAGTATTCATAGACCAGAAACTACAATTCTGCTGTACATCTTTTCTTATCTGTCATGCTCTATTCTTTTTCTTCTCTCTCTGTCCAAAAGTGACATGTGAGATCAATGGGGCTCTTAGTCGGAAAGGCTGGGAAAGAATCGGTTCTGTTTTGTATGGAGCCCGTCCATGAGAAGAGGGATGGTGCAGTTTAGCCCTTTCACAGGCCATAACACTCTCTCTCCACTTCCCCCATTTTTCAGAGCTTCCTTTGGTGCCAGTCCCATAAAGCAGACTGGCAGAACCCAAGGACAATTTACACCACTCAGAATCCCTCCATCCATCTCTCCCCCAACCCCTATCTAAACCCAGGCAGCCAATCTCCCTCCATCCCTCTGTTTTTCTATCTAAAGTACACACATGGGCAGGCTTGGAGACAAATCTTTGTCCAAGACAAGTCTCCTGCACAATGACATGCTCTCGTCATGCAACTGACGTTTAATTGCTTTGGGTGAAGGAGGGTTGACATGTCAGTCTGGTTCTTTTGTTTGCAAGCAGCTTCGCCATAGGAAAAGTCAGTCTATGTGTTATAACCTATAACCAGCCAAACACCTTCTCAAATGGGAGACATTTGTGGTTTACATTAAACTGCAATTAAATTCAATTATAGTATGTAATTCGCCAAAAACTGGATGAGTTAGATGTTTGAGTCATAAAATGACAAGTCCTATGGTTGTATGCTATAAAAAACATGGTTTTCCTGTTTGTTGAAGTTTAACAGCCAACAAATTCACATTTGATTGCATCAGACGTTGAATAAACTTTTACGTTTTCTGTTTTTGACGGGAAACAGATGTTTATTGTTGATCAACTATAAAAAAAATACATTCTGACTGTCAAACTGCCATCCTGCCTGCTGTTACGTTCAGGTATTCAGGTTAAGGGTCATGGGATGGTAAAAGCGTAAAACCTCACTATTTGTTACATCAAAATTATAATAATGTAGTTGCTTGTGTCGGTCTTGACTAGTTTGTACTCTAGAACAGAGTCCGCCATGTTATGTCCATCCAGAACCCCAACGCCCCAACAAAACACTGGCCTACTTCACTGTTGCTTTTAGTGCTCCGTTATGAAGGTGCCTATCAATGTTCTAGGGACTGAGACAGTTAATTCCTGCTGGGAACCGCCGCTAGCTGGTTTGAAGAGCAGTGGTATTTAATACAAATCTAGGTTGATGAGGAAAACAATTCCACAAAAGGGTGAGAGAAATCCCAATGTGGCAATGTGAGTCAAGTGTTAGAACACTTAGGAGAATCTTTTCCCAACAGATTCCCGTTTTCCCAACAGATTGGGAATTCTTTGTTGAATTCTGTGACAACGTACCCCACAAAAACTCATCATAGAACACACACACAGCTACTTCTCTGCCCAGAGTCATTAAACCCTACTCAATCAGGGAGTATATCAGAGGGAATTTGGCTATAACGGGATTCATTTTACAGCATGTTAAAGGCAGTGAGAAACAGAGAGAAAGAGACAAAGAAAGACTGACTGAAAAAGAGAGATAGAGACAGAAAGAAAGTGAGGGAGAAAGACTGACAGACTGAGACAGAAGCTGATCAATCTCACTGTAATTGGCTTCTCCTAATGGGCTGGTGGGTGGAAATATTTACTGCAGCTAAACACACCGCAGCGGTTCCAAACAGAACAAATTATGTTTGTGTGTTTTGTATTCTGCTCAAGATGTAAACAGGTCTTGTTCTCCGTATCCAAGGTAACCCACGTGTACGGACATGCGCGCGTGATTTTGTGTTTGTACTGTATAGCAAGTCAAATATATTTGTCCATTGCAAGACGCTGGTTTGTTTGCTGCCAGCCTATTGTTTGTGTTAAACACACACAGGCACACAGAATGTATAATCTGTCACTGCACTGGACAATAACCCAACACTTGTCTTGGCCCGACAACTTCTTAAAGTCAAACTGTTCGTGGTTGTGCGCATGCACCTCAATAAAGAATCTGCAGTTAAAGTCATCCAGGTTCGTTATGTAGACGGGACAGATACCTTCTCTGTAAGACTGTCTGTGGACACATACTGTAACTCAATTTGGAACTGTAGTGTAACTCCTTTCCAATAGTGGGGTTGCTGGGCCTGTTTTGGCACACCAGTTGTTTTGGGAATAGGATGCGTTAAAGTATCTTGTTGTGTGTTTCCGCCCAAATCTCAAATGCCTCCCAGTATGAGACATTTCTTATGGCGGCCACACAAGGCTAATTCAAAAGTAGTGGTGTACTTATGGAGGATAGGGTGTGATTTGGAACGCTGGCAGGGACTCACCTGGGGATAATGAGTACAGGTTGATCAGTACAGTGAGCACTGCTGGGTTCAACGTGAGCTTCCCTCTCATCTACTGAGACAGATCATACTGTTAACACAATGTAGTGCCTGTCAATGTTGTCACCTCTGAAGCACAGTGAAGCACAATGCAACAATACATGTCACTTCCAATAATGTTTGACAGCTTTTGGCTGCCAAGGGTTTTTAAGGAACTGAGACATCGGCACTTGCTGTTACTGACTGTGGATTAATTTTGTGTGGATTGATTTCAAACCATATTACCAGAGAACAAGACACAGAGTAATTAGTGTTAGATTTCAATATTATACCCTAAACTTAGCATTAAAGTGCATCCTGTGATCTATATGGGCTAATTTAAAATAATGAACCCACATATGGTGGGATAAAACAATGCCATTTCGGTAAGTTGAGGTAGTAGCTTTGGGGCAATATGACCCAATAATGTATCTTTAAGGTGAATATGATGATCTGCTCTATGCTAAACAAAGTTCAGTGTGCTTGTGTTTAACCTGTGCTCAAATATACTTAAATGAAAAGCAGTTATTCTATGAATTTATGTTTAGGAAAAAATATATACAGTTGTACTATGAAATTTCTACAGGAATGTGTAGGCGGCTCTAATTACCCTATCCCATTGCTAAAATTATACCATAGCACCATTTTTGGCTATGCTAGCTTTCACTCTAAGGCTCTACTCCATTCTGTTGACATCATGTTCTTTAACTTGACTAGCTGGGTGGCAGTCTGCCTTGCTGATAGACGTTTTGGGCCAGGACGCAAATAGTTGCTAAACTGAATCTCAGAGCAGTAAAACAAAAACTATTATTCTGCCCTTGAGCAAAGCAGTTAATCCCAAATGTGCGTCATGTGGGAACCACTACACATCTCTCGAATTTATAGGGTAAGTTGAACACATGGTGTAAGTTACATCATGTGTGCAACTGACTTCTAAAATCATTGAATCCTTTCTAAATATAATCAAGTTACCTTGGCTTGACTAGCTACTGTTGCATCAGACCATCCTATTGACAACAAGTTATTGTGTGTGTCTCACCAGCTTTTCCCATATCATTGACACAGGATGCTGTAAACAGCTGGGGGATAACCAAACCAATCGTTTTTCAATAGGAGGGGAAGGTGGTAAATAAAACAAGCGAAAAAGCAATGTCTTTCTTTTTTATATATATAGGCTTAGTTCCTTAAAATAGAAATCAAAGGTAATAATCCGTACTCCGGACCATATACAGCCTCACAGGGTCGGCAATCCTTGGGTAAAGATGTGGTGTCTTATCCACCTATCTCAACTTAACTTTTGTAGCATGAAGAGCGTGCTCTTGAAATGGTCTGCTCAAACTTAGATTTTAAAGGGGAACAGGTAAACAATTACCACAACTGGTTTCCAGGGCTGAGCCTGATTGCCCATTTCTGGCGCCGTGCAGACCTGCTGCCTGTTCTTAGGCTCCACACTACAACCAAATTGTCACACTACCTAGCTTCACTTACTGACATTTATTTGTAATTAAATCAATGACGTCAAGATTTAACTAGCTTCCCTCCATACCAACAACTGATTGTGTTATGGTCCCAGTGCTCATTAGCCTTCTCAGGCTAGGCCTGATTCATCACCATGGTTACATAATAACAGATCCTACAGGAAATATCCTGTCACTACAAAGATTAATTCAATTGGGGGAAGATTAATTGAGTCACACGCCCATTATGACCCCTTGTGTAAATGGGGAATTACAGAAACTCATTCTGCAGTGGTGCTGAGAACAAAAAATGTCTCTACAAACGCACCTCATTCTCTCCCCTTGTTAAGAGCTAATTTCCCCTTTTATTAACTAAGCCTCTCTACACACTGTAGCTAATCATAGCTCTCTGTCTTTTGTTATCAGCCACTCAATCAATATTAAGCTAATTTATTCATTGAGGTCCTGACTCTGGACACATTTTTGTGCACGAAATACGAAGTTAAATTGCTGGACAATTGATAGTCTGCGATGGCATGTTCTATACACACACTACCTATTGTCCTGTAATATTACAGTGGATTGTCTTGGGATTGAGTTATTTTGAGTATAACATTATTGTAGACTGGCTCATAGCTATTATTCTGCTCTTTGATTTGTAACTATTTGATTTCCTTCATTACGTGTAACGTACTCATATTGATGAGTTAATGCTTTCGAACGGCAATAGCCTTCACAGATCTGCTACAGACCTGTTTCTTCACACAGCTTTAGTGAGCTAGAGGGACAAACCGCTGGGGTTGGAGCTGTTCCCTTGTCGAAATCTGTGTGTGTGTGTTTTGTATGTGACCTCTGTCTCCTCTGAGGTGGTTTGACTGATAAGTTGTGTTTGACCGGAGGGGCTGACATGCATGGCAGGACGTTCTGATCCAGGAACTGTCGCTAAATCCCCAGAGGGTAGGATAACCCTTTCATCTGAAACCATCTGATCTCTATTCATTCAAATCGACCTACAAGATTAGAGCTTAATTGTTGGTGTGTCATGCTTTCCGCGTGTTTACAGTGAGTTGGGTAGAGTGCAAAATGGAAAGACTTGCTGTCTCTCAGTAACACATACTGAGACATTTGAGTATGCATTTAATGTAATTAGCTATCCAGACATCCCTGAAGATGACCCGTTCCTCCACTTTTCTACCTCTGCTTTTCTTTCCCCTGCCTCTCTTTGCTTTCTGTGGTCTAGACGTGTGTGTGTGTCAGTGTGGGTATAGACTCCAGGCCACTGCTTTAAATACAGGCTCCACTCTAGAACAAGGACCTCAATTATCTCCACACATATTAGGTGACTGTCATTTGCAGATGAATAAAAGCAATCAAAATATATATATTTACATTTCTTGCCCGGAGTGTAATAACCAAAAATCTATTTGCATTTTTCCTCCAGCTAAAAAACCCCCCAATGGAGAACTTAAAATAAGGACTTAGCCTAGTTTGCCAATTCTGGCGTAATGAAATCATACAGCACTGTTCTTTACATGTTTCTCCTTCCGCCATATTACTTTAGCACCACGGTGTTCAGTTCTAATCTGTAGGTTTGCACATTTTTACTGTTTCACTGCCTCAAGGGCCTGTGCTGCTCACTTGGTAAGAGTGTAGTGTTCACAAAACCAGTTTTGCGGTTTCGATCTCCATGGGGGACCAGTATAAAAATGTATGCAAATGTTGTGCTGGATAAGAGCATCTGCTAAATGATGTAAAGGCCTGCCATTCACTCTTTCTTTCAATCTCTCTCCTTCCCTCTCTCCCTTTCAACAACATGCTCATATGAAATTGTATAGCAGAGATAGTGCTTACTCACTTTCAAGACTGTTTTCCAACTTAGAAATATTCTCTGTCATGCATCTCAAAGCTCTATATGTAAATCCTACAGAGATTGAGAAAGATCCTGTTGCCCATGCAGTTCCTGTATAATTGTAAATTCATGATACGCACTGCGCCCCATTCACATCCAGGAGTTTAACATTCAGTGGATGTTTGCCTCCAGCCTTTTAAGTACTCTTTGATCTACAGGATACAGCCCATGCTTTTGTTAATATAAGGAAAAATACTATAAAATCAGACCAGACATAAATATACAAACAGTGTCTTTCACACACTCTTGCATGCTCTCACAGACATACATATGATGGACACCCACAATATGGACACACAGATGTCACTGGCTACTACCTTGGAGGTCATTCAATCAGCAAGAATATGAATTGTTTTAAACCGGGTGGTTTGAATCCTGAATGCTGATTGCTGTGGTATATGGAGCAGTATACCATGGGTATGACATCACTTTTCACTGCTCTTATTGTGTTGATAACCAGTTTATTAGAGCAATACGTCATCTCCGGGGTTTGTGATAAATTGACAATACATTACAGCTAAGCACTGTGTCCAGGCACTCCGCAATGCGTCATACCTAAAAATAGCCGTGGAATATTGGCCATATATCACACCCACTCATGCATTATTGCTTACATAGAAATTACACCGATCAGCCATAACATTATGACCACTGACAGGTGAAGTGAATAACACTCATAATCTGGTTATCATGGCACCTGTCAGTGGGTGGGATATTTTAGGCAGCAACTTAACATTCTGTGTTAGAAGCAGGAAAAATGGACAAGCATAAGGATCTGTGTGCCAAACTGTGATGGCTAGACAACTGGGGCTGAGCATGTCCAAAACTGCAGCCCTTGTGGGGTGTTCCCGGTCTGCTGTGGTCAGTCCCTATCAAAAGTGGTCCAAGGAAGGAAAAGCAGTGAACCGGCGAAAGGTTACGGCTCACTGATGCACGTGGGGAGCGAAGGCAGGCCCCTGTGGTCCAATCCAACAGATGAGCTACTGTAGCTCAAATTGCTGAAAAAGTTAATGCTCGTACTTATAGAAAGGTGTCAGAACACAGTGCATCGCAGTCTGTTGCATATGGGGCTGTGTAGCCGCAGACCAGTCAGGGTGCCCATGCTGACCCCTGTCCATTCCATGCTGACCCCTGTCCACTGCCGAAAGGGCCTACAATGGGCACGTGAGCATCAGAACTGGACCATGGAGCAATGGAAGAAGGTGGCTTAGTCTTATGAATCATGTTTTCTTTTACATCATATGGATGGCCAGGTGCGTGTGCGTCCTTTACCTGGAGAACACATGGCACCAGGATGCACTATGGGAAGAAGGCAAGCCGGCGGAGGCAATGTGATGCTTTGGGCAATGTCCTGCTGGGAACCTTGGGTCCTGCCATTCATGTGAAGGTTACTTTGACACATACCACCTACCTGAGCATTGTTGCAGACCATATGCACCCTTTCATGGCAATGGTATACACATATGGCATTGGCCTCATTCAGCAGGGTAATGCACCATGCCACAAAGCAAAAACAGTTTAGGAATGGTTTGAGGAACACAACGAGTTCAAGGTGTTGACTTGGCCTCCAAATTCCCCAGATCTTAATCTAATCGAGCATCTGTGGGATGTGCTAGACAAACATCAACAGCATTCTTTCAGAGGTCTAGTGGAATCCATGCCTCAACGGCTCAGGGTTGTTTTGGTGGCAAAAGGGGGACCAACACAATATTAGGCAGGTGGTCATAATGTTATGGCTGATCGGTATACATCCTTGCAGATGAGAGGAGGCATCGAGTGAAAGCCACATAAAGTATTGTGATACCCAAGCCCATGTAGGGTGATGGGGGTGGCAGATTTGTCTTGTTTTCATGATAGGCTCAAAAGCAACCATAATGGAAGTGCATCTTACAAGAGAAGTGACAACCCCCTCTCTGTACAGACAAGTGACACACTCCTGAGTGCTTTAAACAATAATCCATCTCTAAACCATTTGCTACTAAAGTTATGAAGCGGAAACCGTCCTGTGCCCCCTTACCATCCTTGGAACCATTATCTCCATCTCAAACACTCTCTTTGGAGGGCCATCTGAACCTGCTTCAAAGAAACTCTGCATAAATAACCAATGACTCAGAGCCTAAGTAAAGCTTCAAGAGCAAACCTGTGGTACTGGCGCCCCTGTAAACTACTGATGAATGCCCACTCAGACATGACCGGGAGGACGATGGATGACAGCTCAAAAATTAGGATGTGTCTACTTTTTTTTTGTGTCTACTCCTATTACAGTTGACTTTGGGCAGCTTCCAATGAGCCTAAGTAAAGCATGAATAACAACAACAATATTAAATTAGGAAGATGTCTCATAAAAGGTCAGCACGGATGCTCAGTGGAGAGAATCTGATCTCTACTACTCATGACTGAAGAGCGAAGTGAGGATGTCCCAGACATTTTTTATCTTTTCAACCGAGGGACTAGAATTGGTGACATTTTGGATGGTCAGCCAAGACTATTAACACCAGGGCTGCCACACTCTGTTCTTAGAGATCTACTGTCCTCTAGGTTCTCTCTCCAACTCTAAATTATCACACCTGATGCTAAAAATGTGTGGGATGAGAAGCTTAACCGAGTTAGTCACAAATGGGGTTGAAGAGAAAACCTACAAGAGAGTAGATCTCCAGGAACAGGGTTGGGCAGCCCTGAGTTCTACTCTCTCTGCCAAAAGCCACTGACTGCTAGTTTTGGCTAGTGAGTAAAGTGTTTTTGTTTTCACAACAGTGGACAGAGGAGGCATGGCTTTGATAAAGGATGGATGAGAAGCATAATGAGTGAAGGGACACTTAGAAGTTAAAGACAATTTACCTGATTTTGTTGTCAGCCGAAGATGGGTTTATATTGTTTATAAAGGGGGTTATAATCAACTCATGACAAAATGCAATGGCGTGTTGTGAAAGTGGGCATCATACTACAGGATGTACTGTATACAGAGCTATTTTTAGACTGGTGCAAATGCGAGTCATCACTATGCAGTAAAATGTCAAATGAGAGCTCCCTTGGCAGTCTGACCATGGCCTAAACTGTATTTTATCTCTGTCCTTTATCTCTACTTTTACCATTAAAAACAAAGTGGTGTATTGACTTTCCCCCAGATCAGACCCATAAAACCATGAAATGGTAAAGTTGCCCTTTTCACTGCAGTGCTCTTTTACTGAGTCCCTTGTGTAAATAATTGATCTCCTCATTCAAATACCAGTGTTACATTTGCTTGAAGTTTGAGATGTTACGAAACTCCTTGGAATGCTTTCTTAAACAAGGAAAGTACATGTCAAGAATTTTTTTTTTTTACAAGACAAATGTTGAGTCTCCACAGTATAATGTATATCTTAAATGCTACTTTCTAATTGCCCTTAAACGATAACATCTCTGTAATGTCCCATGTGAATAATATGTTTGTTTGGATACACATTAGCTCCCAAGGAAGGAGCAGCTAATCTTCCCGGGGTCTACAGAAAACACCAAACATGACAAACAAAAAAACACTAATAGGCCAGAACTGTAAATTCAACACAATACCCCATGCAGCATCAGTCAAACGTTTGGACACACCTACTCATTGAAGGGTATTCCATTATTCTTTTATTATTGTCCACACTGCAGAACAATATTGAAGACATTAAAACAATGAATTGACACAATGAATGTGTCTACAAAGAAGACACCCTTTGCCTTGATGACAGCCATGCAAACTCTGCACTCAAACTGATTAATGAGGTAGTTACCTGGAATGCATTTCAATTTACAGTTTGTACCTAGTTAGAAGTGAATCTGAACTTCAGTCGGTCAATCAGTCGTGTTGTGACAAGGTAGGGGTGGGACACAGATGATGTTCATTATGACTGCTGTGTAGTAGTCCATGTTATGTCTAGAATAGCTCCAATAAGCAAAGAGAAATGACAGTCCATCAACTTTGAAAGTGCAGATGCAAAAAAACTTCAAGCGATATGATGAAACTGGATCTCATGAGGACCACCACAGGAAAGGAAGACCCAGAGTTACCTCAGCTGCAGAGGATAAGTTCATTAAAGTTACCAGCCTCAGAAATCTGCAATTAAAACTGCTCATGGGATTACAGCCCGAATAAATGCTTCACAGATCTCTAGTAACAGAATTATTTCAACATCAGCTGTGGCTGCGTGAATCAGGCATTCGTGGTTGAATTGCTGCAAAGAAACCATGAATACTGAAGCACACCAATAAGTAGAATTCTACCATGTGAAAAATAGTCAAAATAAAGACATACCCCTTGAATGAGTAGGTATGTCCAAATTTTTGACTGTTACTGCATAAACAATGTGTGTAGATTGTGTGTCTTGGTCTTTAGATTTAATGTGTTGTGTTTATTTAGTGTGTTTTAATGTCTCTTCACAGTCCTTGTCATGCCCCAAGGTGATTTTTTTACCTGTCTACTAAAAGGTAATATAGCTGTTTGCTTGACTCCACAATACTGTGCTTTACTGTGAGTTAGTATTTTACTTTGGAACTGTGAATATACCCATGGCTTCTGGCGGGATTTATATGGGTCTCAGAGTAGACTGTTAGTTGATGAAGTACACATTTGGAATCTTCATTACAGTAATATTTCTTTACATACTGCAACAGAAACAATCAATCTCTCGTCAAGAGAAGCCTGCATGCTCTAGGTGTGCTGATAAGGGCAATGCGTTCTGCAATGTGCAAGACATCACTTAATACAAATGTATTACATCAGATTTAATTTTAATGCTATGTATGATGGTGGAACGCAAATGATAAGCACGTCCTGAAACCCATTATTGATGTTTCTTCTTGCCTTAGACAGAAATGAAATAAGAAAATTACAATCACTGGATTGCAATCAGTTATCTCTGATGGGAAAAACAGAATGGATGCGGAGTTCACTGCCCAGGTCCAGAATTGCAGTCCAATGGCTGGAGCATTTATAGACGCAGACTGACACACACACAGACAGAAACACAGACACACAAAATAGACTGTGGACCTGGGGGCAATTTGTTGACCTGCAGTTCAGCAGAGATGAGACCATCATTATTGTCATTGATTTAGATTATGACTGTTTCTATCAGAACCTTATCCAAAGCATTGCCATGATCCAAGGAGAGAGACCCATGACAGAGATGAAAGAGAATGAAGCAGAAACCTGGCTGTATTCCATCATCAATTTATAGCCTGATCTGAGCAGCTGACATGATATCAAAAGGGTGACCGATATAGAGAATGCATTTCAGATGATGGATTTAATGTGTGCATCTGTATACCTTTATATTTTTTTTAAGTCAATAAATCATTCAAAAATCAATCACTCTACAATTTTCTCTAATAATTACCATTAGTTGCTTGCTGTGAATGAAAATGGACAGCTCTGACCTTTTCTGGATGTCCTTTCAAAGTGTTTATGATGTACAGCCAGCTCTGTAAGTGTGCTTGTGCGTGCATATTGGCAACATGGGTGACAGATAACTCACAGGGTGAGAGTTAGGATTGTTTAAAATGAATTATGATGAATAATGGTGGCCGCCAGTGCACCACAATGTTTGAATTTTTTCAACTAACCTAAAGAATCATGCGATATAGAAACCAACCAGCTGAGTCTCTCCTGGCGGTTATGTCCTGTCATATTATCTACTCAGTTCACTAGCATGACACATTTAATTGCACCCAATAACAACTCTCTAATAGGCTTGGCTCTTCACTCTAGTGGAGACACTGATTCTATGACACACGCAAACACACAAACACGCACACACACACACAGGTTGTTTTTCCCCAGAGTTCTTCATGTAAGAATTTGGGACGCTAATCTGCTTCCACCACAATACCATTTGTGGTTCAGAAGGAGACATGCTCACACTGTTTTCCTCAACATTAGTCGCAGGATGCTGTCTGGTACAGAGATTCCACAGCACTCACAGCTATAACCCAATGTCACTATTAAAGGGCACGTCTGGGGCAAACGTGGCATTATGCAGGGCTGTCACCGCTGAGATGGCACGCACTGCTTGTTGTGGAGAGTGCCTAGTCAACATTTCACGTCATCTCTATCTGTCACTCTGATTACCTCTCACCTGTTGATCCGTCTCTCAGCTGTTGGGAAAATGTGCTGTCTCACTGGGTTAAGCTCAAGTTGTCCCTTTGAACCACATGTCTGTCTGAGTGAATTAACTAATGTAGCATGATACAAACTTTGCCTACCACAAAAATGCCACTATTCCCTTGAAAGTACACTGCTGACTCTGATGGTACCTCTCTGTACAATAACTAGGCTGACATTTGGGAAACGAGCGTGGTTGAGAATGAACTTGCGAATGTCGCCTTTCACGGGATCTGTCTGTGAGAACTCAGCGAAGAGCCAATATCCACTAATGGCTTTCACTACTAAGAGGACTATTAGGAGCCAGATGAAATGCATGGTTCGGTAAATAATCTATAATACATTAAAAGTAGAATAGCCTTAGCATAGATTAGCAGGAGAGCTACTGTATGTGGGTGCCTGTGAACTGCAAACTGATGATAGGTTGTGTTATCAGTTAGAGCAGTAGCCAATAACCAATAAGCTCCTCACCTGTGAAGCATGACTAATTACAATGTGGCAGCATCCCTCAGTGGGGACGTGTGCGTGTGTAGCAAGAGAGTGTCTGCTGTATGGTCCAATAGGTACACTAGCTCTAATTAATCATGAGTGAAACATTGATGCTGCAGTACAGAGATCTTAATCAGCCAATATGGACAGACACACACACACACACATACACTTCCATCTCACACTCCCTCTTTCTCCCTCTCTCTCCCACCCACTCGCTCCCCTCAAATCTCTCTCTTAAAGCTTCTGTCATTCTTTAATTCCAGCACAGAAGAGCCCCTTCGATGCAGCAACGCGCTGAGTTGAGAAAAGTTATCTTGCAACATCCGGAATTTTTTGGTAAGGTTTGATAACAAATGACAAACTTCTGAAGCCTTCTTTGAACCTTGAATAGACCACTTGCCAGTTTGGCAGACCCTACTGAGCCTATGGGTTTGCATTTCCTTGCATGTGAAATAGTACCTTTAACAAGATTTTGAAGACTAATATACAGCATTTGAATAATGTCCCTTCCCAACAACTGATACATCGGGTTAGTTATCAACATGCCCTGGCTTCACACAATTACAGATGAAGCACGCTAACCAAGCACCAAACAGCAGTGGTAATCCCTGTTTTGGATCCAGTAGAGAATCTTCAGGCTGTTTTCAGGGAAACGTGTTGAACCATTGTGGTTGGAAAGCAGAAGTCTAATTCAAAAGTGCATGTTTTTTCATGGAATTACTGTATGTTGGATGGTAGGTCCGTTTCCTGCAGTGTTAAACAGCTTTATTCTTTACTTCCTCTAAACAAATAGACTGGGAGAGAGACTGGACCCAGGCCAGGAAGCACTGCTCTAAGCGTCTCTCTCACCAGCAGTCAGGTCCAGGAAACTATCCTTGGCTTTCACTTGCGCTCCCGCTTTATAATGGTGAGCACTTCATTTATTCCCCTCTGTCTTTTTAAAAGCATCAATCAACTATTGGAGAGGATCACCAGAGGAGCTGGGAGCTTCTGACAGCTCATTTGTGTGTCCGTCCGTGTGTGTGTGTAACAGTCGATTGTTTTCTACAGTGGACTTCTGTGCAGGTGGATATGACATCTATATATGACTTCAACGGCCACTGCTGGCAACAACGAACTGTTCAATTAACACTAGGACAGCCAAATGCCTACGTGAATTGGTTTTTGAGTTTGTAATTAAAATAAACCTGCCATTTTGAAAGCTACACCCTCCTCCTCCCATGACTTTTCCTAAATAGGCGTATATTACATTGTTCCGTTGTCTGAATTCTATTTGGAAAACTATTTAGAGACTATTTACCTGTTTTTTTAACCCTGTTTTCAGACTTAAATCACCAATAGCCCAAGGCACTTAGTGTTGGTACCCAAATGGGCAGTTCGCGAACCATTCGTTTGTTTTTAACTAATATTTTCAATGACTCGGGACCCACGAATCCTTTCCTCTAGTGACTCGTTCAATTGTATTGTTAATTCGAACATATGACAGCGGACTTCTACAACATGATCACTTGCTTCATTCCCGGTCCTCCAGCTCAGTTCTCCGATCAACGTCTATGTAAATTTGCAGAGAAAAATAGATCCAAGGCAGGAACATCATAAACACATGTTTATAACTGATAATTGAACGCAGTCTATAATAATTAATATAGTTAGTTGATTACTGATGTCATGAAAAAAAACTGATGAAAACAAGCACAGAGCACCGCCTTCAACTAAGTAAAAAAGTTTCCATTTCATGGTTCAACGACCGGCAGCTGAGTTCTACCCAACCAGGCATTAGTGACTCAAATGAACAAAATGACTTGAAAGATTCTAACTTTTTACTGAAGATCCGAGTCAATAGAATGGTATCCCAGGAGCTAATCACCCCTCAATGGATGACGTCAATGGATGAATGCGCGATACTCCCAGATGATAGTCTTTGAATTAACTTACAAATGACAGATTTCCATGACCATTCAACAATTTAATTAGGCTATTACTGAAACATAATAAAAACGATATAGGCTACTTGACAATTCAACGTATGTGTCACACTTTACAGTTTTTCAATCGGAAATTCAGCATTCTTGTGTAGTCTAATTCATCAAATGTAAATCTAAAATTTAATGTAATTTTTTTTTTTATTCACAAAACGAAATACTAGACATTCTTTAGTAATCACCAATTAAACAAACTTATTACACCGTTACTGTTTTTATATTAGGAGAAATAGAGAAACTATAAAGGCACACATCCTGTCATCTCTCTTTGCATTTTCTCTGCTTATTTTATGGAAGATTAATATTCTATAAATCTATTAGGCAAAATAATTATTAATAAAACCAAATACCATTGATAGTCTTTACCACTATAACTATGAATGGGTTTTGAAATAAACTTGACTGCCCCACTAGAACTCCCCGGAGACACCTGCAAAGATGGGCAGTTCACATAGCATATTCATACTGGACCTTGTCTAATGACTTATTCATGTGAACTATAGACAAAACTTATGTCAGTAATCTAGGAGACTAGAGCTATGGATTGGCATTAAAATTGACTCGATAGCCCCACTAGAAACCCCCTGGAGAGACCTGCAAAGATGTGCCGTTCACATAGCCTATTCATATTGGACTTTGTCTTTTTCCAATAACTCCTCTTGGTTTTTTGATAACTTACTCATGTCAACTATAGAAAATTCATGTCACCTATAGATTGGCTGTGTAATTTTCATTATTTTACTTTTGTAGGGCCTAATAAATAAATGAAAAAACTATAGCCTATGTTCTTAGAAATAATTGTTCTATGTATAACTTCTTTAGTCTTTTTTTCATGTGATAAGTGGTGGACCAAATACGTTTATGAGATTTGTAAATTGTTCCATTCCTTTTATACTCACAATTTGTACAGTGTCCCAACTTTTTGGAATCGGGTTTGTACAACACTGACAATGTTTACACGGTATTTCTGATACATTTTATGTTATTTTAATGGGCAAACAATTTGCAAAAACACAGGACCCAAAATTCTTGATCAGTAGTTTATGGCACTCACATCTGAAATATGGACATCTGTCAATGTCCTTCTGCACTGGAATATTCTGTGTGCTCACAGGAATATCCTTTTGAGTGAAGACTTTAGGTAGTTCAGTGAACCGGTTCTCCTCTAACCCACTTCCTTCCAAATCTGAAATAATATAGCTGTTCACACCCGTGGTGCTTGACATGTCAGTCCTTATACCCTTGAGGTTCAACTGTGCAGCCAGTGCCGCCGTGCAAAACTTATCCATAAAGGCATATGCTTTCACATCTTTGTGGCCTTTCTTAACTGGTGCAATTGCTAAAACACAGTCATCTCCTCCAGCCCCAGAGCACACTTAGTTGTCTGGGGGATACCAAAGCTCTATGGACATTTATCTGTTCTACTGTTACACTGTCTAATTCGTTTTCATGCATTCCCTCTTTAGCGGTCTCTTGTTCAGAAAAGTGTATTCGACTTGAATTCTTCTGTGAGCATACCTGGCACGTCATTAGTTTTTTGCAGTCTTTATTGAGATGACCTCTAACCAGAGAGCCATAGCAGAGCCCAGATTTCCTAAAAAAGTATATCATTTATATATTATATTTTTCTCTGAGATGAAGACATGAATCAAGAGCATGGTTTTCCTCACAAAATAGACAAGGTAAGAGCAGCAGTGGTTGAGATACCTTTAAACTTTGACTTTGAGTCCATTGGTAGGGCTTTAGCTGGAGTAATGCTGGTAATTAAGCTACTTCCCTTCTTGTCATCTCTTGGTGCCCTTTTTCCTAATACAGACTTTTTTTTCTTTCAGTATTCTGAAGATGTCCATAAGGGGGATCTTTGATGATTTTAGCCTGCTTTGCGACCAACCTGACCAATTTTCTTGTGTGGTAATTGTGTGGTCATTTGTTGATTGTGATCCTCACATTTGTAGAATTGTCCACCTCATCGAGGTAGCCAATAATTTCTGTGGCATTGCAACATCTAATTATACACAGTGAGAATGTAGTGAGGCCTTTCCCATCCTCTGATTTTATTTGGAGCCCACTTGAATGCCTTTTCCATATATGCTGTAGCAGTCTTCAGCTCGTTACCATATCGATCGCAAAGCAATGTCAGTGCTTCTTTGTATCCTTTATCTGCTGATGTGCTGGCATCTCTGAACAAGATCCCTAGCCTCTCATGTGTATTGTTCATTGTACTAAAAGATTTCCTCTCAAACTAGTGCCAAGTTAACAATTCACAATATGACTGCCTACTCTTTAATGCTACGTATAAAAAAATACTAGTGAAACGCTCAGGAAAAGTCAACTGCTAATGAAGTTCCCGGTAAACAATAAATTCAGTAGGGTACTTAATTAGCGACATCTCCTGCTAAAGTCAAGCACTAACTATGGATGGCTCTGAGGCTGTGTTAAAGGTGTTAACAGCGATATTAAATACACTGCTCAAAAAATGAAGGGAACACGTAATCAGAGACCTCCATGTGCTAGCCTACGGTAATCCTCAGACCCATCATGAGACCTCACGCTGGTGCAGTGGGCCCTGAGTTCATCCTGGTACAGGACAATGCCCGGCCTCATGTGGCCAGAGTGTGTAGGAAGTTCCTAGATGACAAAGGCATTGATGCCATTGACTGGCTCTCCCATTACGCAGACCTGAATCCAATTGAGAACATATGGGACGTTGTATATCGGTGTACCAAATAGCACCACAGACGGTCCAGGAGCTCACTGATGCCTTGATTCAGTTCTGGGAGGAGATCCCCCCAGGACACCATCCACCGTCTCATCAGGAACACGCCCAGACGTTGCTGGAAGTGTATACAGGCATGTGGGGGCCATACACACTACTGAGTCACATTATGAGTGGCAGTGACGAAATTCATACAAGTTGGAACAGCCTGTGTTGTCAATTGTTTACATAGATTTTCGGTGTGAGTTTGAATCCAGCCCTTAATCGGTTGGTGATTTGGGTTTTCATTGACAGTTGTTATGTCATTTTATTCTCCACGAAATACACAATGTACAATAAAGATACAGATTTTTAATACATTTCCTTCATCAACACCCAATGTGTTAGATTTAACTATTGTATTAATTTTTTGAGCAGTGTATTATAATGTGTTAACTTTGACAACTTTGACAGATTTATTTGCATCATGAGGGCCAGTTTAACATACATTTACACTTCTTTGGTCTCTGTGTGGTCAGACTCTAGCAACTGACTCCAAAAGAAAAGATATAGAATCAACATTAGACATTGACAAGTATGATGGCAATTTCATCGATCAGAACTTTTAAAGAAGTAAGGACAGAGACAAAGTTCACTTGCACAATTTAATAGTTTATTTGCAAATAGAGAGATGCATCAAATGCTTACAAACTAATAATCCGAGGAGTGTCTATCTTTATACATGACAATCATCAGTACTTATACTGGGAAAAGGGGTGTGGTAAGATGCTGCCCATCTGTCTTGTGTCACATGGGTTTTACCCAAAGGGTGGGATGTCCCCACACCTTATCCTTCCTGCCATAATGTTTACTGTTGTGTTTACCTAAAGAAGCCAGTTGCTCCTACTTCCCCCCAAGGACCACATTCCTAAGAAATAAAAGGACTAACAGTCTTCTTGGTCTAGGCAGAGGAACATGGTCAGAGTACTTAATAATCCTCTGATATTATACAGACGTGTGTCACAATCAAAGTAAAGATTTACATATCAGGCAATACAAAAGACACATTTCTCAAATGTACCTTAGTTCAAAATTTCCATAATACAACTCTCTTGTGTATGTACTAATGATTCAAACAAAAACACCTGCCTAATTAGGCACAGCTGTAAAGTCAAATGTCCCAATACTTTTGGTACCCATAAATGGTGTAGAAAATGTTGTTTTATTTCCAAGTGGTCCATCTGTTATGGAGGAAAATATGGTCTGTATTTTTACCCCATAATTGGATCATTTCAAATCCCAAGTGCTGGAGTACATAACATAAACCACAAAACCTGTGTCACTGTTCAAATACTTATGGCCTCGATCTCATCTGAACAAATATGAAATACTGAGGGGAAACTTGTTGTTGTTGTGTGTGTGTGTGTGTGTGTGATGAGCAGTCCTGGGAGCCCAGAAGAGAAGGTGTCAGTGATGGACAACTCATAGCTCAATATTTTCTTGTGGTCCCTCAGCTCTCCAGTGCCAGGTTAAGGAAAGATAAGATGAGAAAAGAGCAAATGAAAATATAGAAGAAGTCCATGAAGAGTCGCCTCATTGACAGACTGAAGGGGATGTGAAAGTTAGTGTCCCTCGAGAACCAAAGAGAAGAGAGCACAGTCACATATGAGAGAGTATTTAACAGTCCTCACACCTCTACTTTGCAGCATTAAGGCTGGGGGTAAAGTGAATCCATTGAGGAATGTTTGCATCTTAGTGTTGTACATTGCCTGTGTAGCAGTGATAACTAATTAGTATTGTGCACTAAGGCAAGCTGGTGGGTAAAGGAGAGAAAAGCCCACTGACTTTATCCTTGAGGCAATGGCTAGCGGACATTTCAGCTCCTTCAGATCCACAAGCCTCTTTAGACACGTTGAGGTCCATGGAGCCAGCTGAGTTCTTATGGTAAGTGTTCCCCTATGGTCTGAAAATTCTGGATATTTGATTTAAAAAAAAAAATCTGAAAACACCACAAAAAACAAACACTGAATTTGAGAGGACCTCATTCTCAAGCATGGTGGCCATTGTGTGATGGCTTGGGAGTAGTTAGTGTAGGGTATATTGTGTCAGAATGGTGATTTATGGCCCTGGGGGGCGGGACTTCCATATTGATGTGACAGGTGGGCGGGACATCCGGTTTGTAGGGTGGGACTTCCGGTATGACGTATGTTAGGGTGGGACTTCAGGAGTGACTTATGCATGTCCGGTGACTTTGTGATTTATGATTACATTGATGTGTCAGTGTTTGATGTTTTACAACGCCTGATGAGCAAACCAGACTAGTGTTATAACAGGTGGGCTATGATTGATGATTAACAAATGGGGCTTAGGGTTCTGGAATGTTAAATTCCCAGGCAGTAAATAAGTGTTGTGTCAGCGGTAAGTTGTTTGGTGTTAAACAAAAGGGTGCCAGGGTTCCAATGCCATGTGGTACAGATGTAAACTTCCATGTTTTACAATGTGGTGTTTTTCCACAAGAATGGAGTTACACGTGAGAGACATGTTTTTTCTGTAAGATATAAAGAAGAGGATGGGGAGGGACTTACGATTTTGGAAAGTTTTGAGCCCAACATTCATTTTAACAAGAGATGGGCTTCAAGGTTATATCTGCCCAGTAGTAAAGGTCCTTAAATAACCACTAATACAAACTGTAATAAATGCAGGTTGAAATCATCCCGTGTCTCACAGTTTGTAGTCCAATACAGCATTACAGCAAACTAACATCGCATGAGCAATGCTATTATTTTTGATGGAGTATCCATGGCCCAGGGCCAACCACACATTTCGCAAAGGTTGATTGTATCGCGGTTGGGGTTTTAAAATATTGTTATAAATAAAAACAAGTGTATGTATGAGCAATGGTGAGTTTTGTAATAAAAATGGTTGTTTAAGTCAGCATTAACTTCTAAGTTGCATTATAAGGCAAAACGTTACAAAGTTACCAGCAAGGTCGCGTATAAATTTGCATGAACAACGGCGAATCGTTGACAGGTAAGGATAGGTTATTTCAGGTAATTAAAACATTCGTAAAGGCGTCTTTTGAAATTGTATAACAGAGATCAACGCAAGATTGTTTTCCACACATTGGTAGAAATGTTTAATAATAGGCAACGTTGAAAATTAACGAGAACGGTGATTCTACCAGACAGGGTGTATCAATATATTTGGTTGCCAAACGGCTACAATAATCAGAACTAAATAGTTAAGTTTTATCCTGAATTTGTATCATTGCAGCATGAATAGTTCTAACACAATTTGAATCTAACGTGAAGAACGATGACATGTAACCAATGACAAAGTTAAGAGGCGTGACTTGCTGGAAGCGCCCTGGCTGCGATGTGAAGACCGAAATTAAACCCCGCAGCATCCACAAAAGTCAGCTGTTGTTTATATCGTTTCTGTTGTAAGTACAAGTTATTTTATTTGAAGTAATTTATTTGAATTGTGATGCAACTTTTTAAGAATTTGTAAATCAATTTTACGATTGCGCAATCCATTCATTTTTAGCTGTCTTTCATATTGCCTGTTTAAATCTCCGGTTTAGGTTGAGCGGAATTAAACACCGACCGTGTTTGGTAAACACATTTTTGGACCTCCAAATCTTGGTAAGTAGACTTTTGACATTATTGTTAATCAGCTTTAATTACCTGTATACGCTTGTTAATCCTATTTATATTTAGTTCAAGTGACCGGCGTCAGTTGGACTGCGCGGTCAGACTGTGATCTTACACAACCTGAGCAGATACTTTGTGTAAGTTTAATTATTTACAGACATTTTTAGTCTTGTTCTAAAGTGTTATTAACAATTATGACTATGCATACTGACCCTTGGTACAACATTCTATATTCCAACAGATTGAGGACAGCTGGGGTGATGATACAAAGTACATTACCACAATGGGGTCAGTTACGGACACCCTTCCTTGTGGCTGCACAGCGTGAGGGGATTTTTGTTTTCTTTCAGGCTTGAAAGCTGAAGGTAATACAGCCAACTCTTCAAAACTGCACTGTATGTGAATGTATGTTTGAGTTAGAATATTAAAATCTGAAAAGTGGATTGTTATTTACACGTTAAACCAGAGAAATGGCGAAAGATAATGCTAACAACAGACCAGACACGGAACAGCCAACAACCTCTACACATAATCAATCGACCACACCCCAAAATACAAATGAACCAACCGTTACTTTGTTACACAGCGATGTGCACAATAATCCTCAGGTACAAGGCTTGTTAACCGAGCTTAGTAGCCCCCATTTTTCACATGATCTAGTTGAAACTCCTTCGAGCTCTCTGATGCAAACTCAGTGCAGTGATGGCGATGTTAGAGTTATACAGCGTAATGCGTTTGACAATGTTGAATTACGACAGTTGATAAATTTACAAAATACTGGTGAAGTTGGTGATTTTGGCACATTCTACGCAAGTATTATGGCAGGCTTGGATACTTTGATTGTTAGAGCCTCAGACTTTGTACACGGGCCTGGTGATCGTCTGCAGATTGAGTTGATTGGTGAATCTCTGATACACCCCGTACATGTGACCATGAGAGCGGATGAATATAATGAACGCACGTTTGGTAATTTACTTGAAAGTGTTATGCAGAGTTATGCCGAGATTATGATTGATGAATCACTAGAACTGGTGGTACAAATTGTAAAAAAACGTGAGGGTGGTGCCCCGCGACGTAAAGCTCAAACATTGTTGATAGATCAGATTATCAATAAAAAAAGAAGACATTTATATGTATCTGTGAATAATGATTCTACGTGTTTTTCTGTTTGTTTGATGGGTATGTTGAACCCGCAGTACACATATCCTGAGGCCCTGGTTAGTGGTCGTGAGCTACATAAGGGGGCTGGTTTATCGTTAGATGAATGTGTGTCATTCACAGATATTGTTCGGTTTGAAGAAATGACAGGGTGTAAAATTGTTGTCTTTCACCGAACACGGGATGGTCACTTTACCAAGTTTCAAAACAGCGAGGAAACCCACCCTAGAACTGTCTTTATGTACTTACACGATAACCATTTCTACAGTATCATGAATCTGAAGGGTTTTCTGGGTGTGTCTTATGTTTGTGACTGGTGCTATACCGGTTTCAACACACGTGGTGATCATGGTTGTAAACATAGCTGTAGTGTCTGTCTTCATGAAGATTGTCATACCCAACCCCGTAACACAAAGCAGTGCCCTGACTGTAAACGGATATGTTATTCAGATTTTTGTTATAGCCAGCATAAACGTTTGAAGCACCACAAAAGTGTGGATCGTTAGGTTAGCAGGTGTGACCAGAAGAAATACTGTGTCAATTGTGGTCGCTATTACAATGTCAGTATTACCAACTATAAAGCACACAGGTGCATTGCTAACATGTGCCCCAATTGTAATGTGGATCTGGCTTTTGAAATGAATCATCAGTGTTTTATAAAACCCTCCAAGCCCGAGGACCCCAGTGAGCGCTACATATTTTATGATTTTGAGACTATTGCCAATCTGGTGAATGGTGTACACACTGCAAATTTTGTGTGTGCAATAAGCTTTGATAACAAGACGTGGTGTTCAGCCGGAGATGGTTGTGTCACTGCTTTTTTTCAAAAGTTTAGGCAACCGAATTATAATGACTACACATTTATAGCACACAACTCTAAAGGTTTCGATGGTTACATCTTGATGCAGTACCTTGCTAACAATGGTATTGGCACGACACTTATTGCTAATGGTAGCAAGCTCATGATTTTTACAGACAGCACATTCAATCAGAGATACATCGATAGTCATTGCTTTCTACCTATGAAGCTGTCAGCCTTGCCACGTGCTGTGGGTTTTAAGGATTCGAAAAAAGGCTACTTTCCTTACAAATTTAACATCAAGGAGAATGAGAACTATGTTGGCCCCCATCCGGAACCGCATTACTATGGTGTGAATACCATGATGGCTAAAGAAAAAGATGAGTTTTTGCAATGGTATGCAACTGTTTCCGCAGACCCCTTTGTCATGCATGATGAAATAAAGGCTTACTGCGTGAATGATGTGGTCATCTTGAGAGAGGATTGTATGCGCTACAGACTCGAGTTCCTGGAGTGTGGTGGTGTTGACCCATTCCGGTCAATTACGATTGCTTCAGCTTGCATGAAAGTCTTTTGCAACAGATTCCTCACCAAGGACACCATCTTTTTGGTGGTCGTACTAATGCGATTCATCTGAAGTTTACGGCTCGAGAAGGGGAGTCTATTCAGTATAACGATGTCTGTAGTCTTTACCCATTCTGCAACAAGACAAAGACTTATCTGATTGGGCATCCAGACATAATCTTTCGAGATTTCAAACCACTAGACAACTACTTTGGTATTGTTAAGGCTACAGTGTGTCCACCGAAAGGCCTTTATCACCCCGTTTTACCACACAGGGTTGGCGGTAAGCTGTTCTTTCCATTGTGTAGATTATGTGCAGAGTCTGAAAACCAGGTAACTGATTGTTCACATACTGATTCAGAAAGATCTTTAACCGGTACCTGGGTTTCTATTGAGCTGGTTAAAGCTGTTGAGAAAGGTTATCGCATTGTGAAAATATTTGAAGTCTGGGATTTCACCAGGACATCAGATGCTCTCTTTGCAGATTACATGAGAACGTTCCTGAAGCACAAGCAGGAAGCTAGCGGCTTCCCACCATCTGTGGTTGACGATGAGGCTAAAGACCGGTATATCGGTGAATATCAAGAAAAGGAGGGTGTGCAGCTTGACAAGGAAAACATTGTTGTTAACAGTGCTAGGCGATCTTTAGCTAAATTGGCAATGAATAGTCTTTGGGGTAAGATGGGTGAGCGGACTAACCTTATGAACACAATGTTAATTACAGATCCGTAGGAGTTTAGCCACTACCTTTTTTCCAGTGAAATAGATGTTGGTTATTTCTCGTTCATCTCAGACACTGTTGCGATGGTACAGTGGCTTTACACAAAACAGACACCAATCAAACCACGTAACGGCAATATTTTTATTGCCGCGTTCACAACCGCTTATGCTAGACTCGAGTTGTATTCACTCTTGGAGAAATTGGATAGACGTGTACTCTACACAGACACTGATTCCGTGATCTTTGTCACACGCCATGGGGATTGGGTCCCCCCACTGGGCCCGTTCTTGGGTGACTTGACCGATGAGTTACCGGATGGTGACAGCATAGCTCAATTTGTTAGTGGTGGGCCAAAGACATATGGTTACAAAACCGTTAAAGGTCTGACCTGTCTCAAAGCCAAAGGCATTACGCTCAACAGCTACAACACAACCATTGTTAATTTGGAGACGCTGACACGACTGGTTGACAACTTTGTACGGGGTGAGGGCGGCGGTGATGATGATCATGTCCTTGCTAATGCTGACACAATTGCTAGAGATAAAAGAACATTCACGTTGAAAAACCGAGTAGTGTCTAAGCATTTCAGAGTTGTGTACAACAAGCGTGTACTGCTCCCTGATTACAGCACAAGGCCTTATGGGTACTAAACCACAGTCTAGGATGGATAGCGGTTTTGACCCGCGACTACAACACCCGTTCAGCTGTGTCATTAGTGGCCCCAGTAACTCTAGTAAAACATATTTTGTGAAGATGTTGTTGGATAAGGCAGAGGTTGTATTCTCCAAAGAAATTCAAAATATCGTCTGGGTTTACTCATGTTGGCAACCGCTGTATGACGAACTGTTGAAGGTAAGGGAGATACATTTTATAGAAGGTCTACCAACATCACTGTGTGATGACAATCTGCTACTGATTCAGAAAAACAACCTTTTAATAATGACGATTTAATGAAAAGTGCATCAGAGAGTTTGGAGAGAGTTTTCACACAATATTCACACCACCGTAACCTGAGTGCAATTTACCTTGTCCAAAACATGTTTGTTAAAGGCAAATCTAGTAGAACTATTAACTTGAACACAAACTACCTCATCTTGTTTAAAAACCCCCGCGACAATCAGCAGATTAGTGTTTTAGGCAGACAGATATACCCCGGTCTTTCTCGATTCTTCATGGAGAGTTTTAAAGATGCAACACATCCGCCTTTTGGTTATTTACTTATTGACTTTAAAGCTACAACACCAGAAGACTACCGTCTGAGAACAGGGTTATTTTCAGGGGATTGGCCTGTCGTGTACGTTCCTAAGAAAGTTTGATCATGTCTAAACGCATTCGTAGAAATTTACCACTTTTGAAAATGATATTTAAGGCACCCGCAAGTCAACGAGTCGCAGCTCTGAAAAGTAAAGAGACAAAAAGCCAAAATTATATACATGTCTAGAAAGAACACTTCAGTTGCACGGAAAAGAAAAACCATCAACCAATCTGGAGGTTTTCTACTGCCGTTACTAAGCGTTGCAGTTCCATTCTTAACCAGTCTAATTGCATCGAGACAGGGTTAAACAACATGGAGCATGCTCAGAAAATGTTTTTGGTGCCACATCAGTTAGAAAAACTGCGAGAATCCAAAACGACTAGCACCGATGTAAGACAATCTGACAATGATTTGGACTCATCGATTCGCAATATACTGTTGAAGCCTGATATGGATTTACATGAGAAAGCTAAAAGATACTCTGCCATTTTACAAAGATTTTTGACTGTTGTGAGACAGGGGGAGCTTGATACAAACACCCTGACTTTAAGTCTACCCGGGTCTGAGACCGGGTCTGCTGTAGTAAATGTGACTGAGAATAAGCAAACTGTTGACCGAAATGTTGACCTTGTTGATGAAATTTTGGATAATGTGCCTGTGAAGCGTAGAAAGAATGTTGAATATATTCTTAATAGAATGCACAGGTCTAAAGATTTGACTTTAAATGGTGAATTTGTTTTCAAAGGAGAGATAATCAAGGGCTCGCACCTATTGGATCTTGTTAAAAGTGTGACAGCTACCAATAAAATTGCTGACGATAGAAGACCGTTGGGGTGGGGTGTGTTTTTAGAGGCCAGGGCATGTCTCAACATGTAAGACGTAAAATCAATTTGTATAAACAAAAGTCTGGTGACACAATGGATGATTTAGCCACACCACCAGCAACTGGTTTTCAAACAACCAAAGCTTTCTTTGAACCTCATACCATGGACCCCGCAAAATGGCTTCCATTTTAATGTGTTTTTATTTTATTTGTGATACATTGTATGTTTGTTTTATCTTGAATAAATGTTGTATGAAAAATAATATGTAAACATTGATGTGGTTTTACAAATGTTTTTATTTTTGAATAATAAATTTGACATACACGTGATTGGCTTTTCTATTTCTTCAACAACCATGGCACAAATTAAACGTTTCACAAGATTGAGCATGTTGTATGCAATTAAACATTTGCTTATCACGCTTACTCTGGTACATCTTAGCTACAATCTTTGAGACTAGGGCATCATTTTCTCGTAAATCATCAGCATAAAAAGACAAAATCTTTATAACTCAGACCTTTTGTCATTAGAAAGAGAAAGAACAAACAATGCTGTCCACACGTGGTTGAAACCAGGTCCTGTACTTGTTTTGAACTGTATTCCACATTCTCACAGGTTTTCAGAAAGGCCTTGATTGACTTGGGAAAATATGTAAAATCCGGGGGGTTTCCAAAACTGTCATAAAACCTTCCAATGCCATCATCCGTTATGTAAATAGCAAGCCAGTGCTACCCAGGTTGATTGCTTGGGTGTGTATTAACAATCATCATTGATGCAACATCTTCGGACAGGCACCCTAGGTAGTTGGTCACTTGCCAGCACACCATAGAAATGGGTCCTAGATGAAAATTGGTTCACCACACTGGTCAACTCTGCGGTATTCATTTCCACACAGTTCTCCTAATAGTAGTCAACCATGACTTGTTGCCGGTTTGACACTTCGATAAAGATTGAATAAACAACTAAATTAATTGTGTGGGGTAGTGGTTGTCTGCAGGGGCGGCGCCAGCCGATTTTGCCGAGGCTTCAGCCCCGGATGTTTTGAGTGTAGCCCCGAATCTTTTTTTTTTTTTTTTTTTTTAAGCCTATGTAAACCCGCGAAATCATAAGTTGTCCTATTTCGTTGCGCTTTGGCTTTGCACGTACTGCATACAGCCTGTAAAAATATACCTTAAAAATAATCTAGCCATATAGGCCTACATTACTTTGCTGCCGTTTCTTCCTCCCTTTTGAATATGTAGCAGGTAGGGGAGGGGCTAGCCTAGTAGCAAAGTCAAGTGTCTGAGCGTGTGATTTAATAACGACAGACAGCGAGCGGGAAATGAAAAATGAAGCAAACAAGACTTTGGGGATTCTTTGGAAAGAAGTCAGTGGGTAAGAAATGAATTCAGTTTTTTTTATCCTTTAAATCTAAAGATCATCTTCTGGCTGTCTTTCACTGTATGTCTATTTGTTAACTACTGTAGCTAGTTATTAGGCTACTAGCATCACTTGTATGTTACTAGTAGCATCTGATATAAGTTAGTATGATACTAGCAAGCAAGTGATAGAAGATTGCTCAATCAAATATAAAATAATGTGATCATCATCATCAATCATTAAACAGTGTGTAAATCAAAAGTAAACAAAAAAACGCTTAATATTACCAAATGAAATGAAGGGTAAGTTAACCCACAAATAGCCTATAACAACTGTCTGTGAAGGTTTGGACTTTGGACTCGATCTACTCCTTCTGTGTTTTTTATTATTATTCTGAATCCGTTCTGAATCTGATCAAGGTGTAGTCTTTAACTTTTTTTGTTTAAAATGTTGCCTTTCTTTATGAAAGTTACCAACAATCAAGTGTTGATAAAAAAAAATGCAACATGAAGCTAATGAAATGTTTTTAAAATTAAGGTACAGTTAAAGTTTTTTTTTTTAATGAAAATAAATCTTTTTTTTTAATAAAAAAATATCTACATTTAAACATAATAGTATACTGTGCAAGTGCAAACATAATACAAAATAGTGAACTATAAGTATATTTTTATGTTGACTTGCAAGTATACTCCCTGCTGAAAAATCCAGCTAAAATCAGCCTAAGCTGGTTGGCTGGTCTTAGCTGGTTTAAGCTGGAAGTAGCTGGTATATCAGGTTGGTTTTAGGGGGGTTTTGAACATTTTTTAGCTTGTCTTAGCTGGTCAGGCTGGAAGACCAGCTAAAACCAGCTAGGCCAGGCTGGAAGGCCAGCTAAAACCAGCTAGGCCAGGCTGGGAGACCATCTTAAACCAGCTAAGACCAGCCAACCAGCTTAGGCTGGGTTTAGCAGGATTTTTGAGCAGGGCTTGCAGTATACACTACTAAACTAATAGTTTACTGAAAGTACACTTCAGTGTGTACTTTCATAAACAAAAAATACTACTTGTATTAAAATAGTAAACTACTACTAGTATACTTAAAAGTTAACTTGTAGTACAGATGCATTACAAATGAGAAACCTAGGCATAGTTGTGTGTACTTAAAGTCTACTACTCTTACACTTTAAACTTAAATGTATACTTTTATATACTAAAAGTGGGCCAATTTAGTCCCAAGCAGTATTGAAATAGTACACATTGTCAAGTTAAGTCACCTTCATTTATATAGCGCTTTTAACAGTGTAGGCTGTTTCAAAGCAGCTTTACAGATACAAATGGATAATACTTGGTATTATCAAGCTAATTATCTAGCTTGGTATTATCTAGCTTTTTCGAGACACAATGTTCATTACCGTAATAACTAGGTTTATTTCTAGTGCAAAAAGACAATGCAGTAACGTCCAAGTTTGGTAAGGCTAATCAAAATAGGAGTTTAAATTGTTACTGTAATAAAAAAAAACTCTTCGAGTGATCCCTGTATTTGCATAAAATGCTCTGGGCTAAGCCCCGGATGTCCTTCAATGCTGGAAACGCCCCTGGTTGTCTGAACCTCATCTCAAGTCGTACATTCCCTGACTTGATCAAGGATATGTGCTGACCACATTCCTCGTCTGGCGCGCAGTTGAATGCATAAAGGGCATAGCCGTGTAAGAAGTCCGACCTGGCTTGGTCCTTTAGGTGTTTTCCTGAAGCTAAGGCCAATTGGTAAAATTCACGCACTGCTGACCCTGTTGTGTAATTTGGTTGGAATGGTTTGCTAGGAAATTGCTGATAACCCCAACACGTGCTCCGGCATCAATATTAGTTCCGTCCGGTTTAGTGACTTTTACACGTAGGTACAGCAAAGTATTGTTTAGATCAACGTAGTCTTCGCCATTCCCGGCAATAAAGAACTCTGCGTCTGATATTGCTGATAGGGTCGGTATTTCAATGTATGTATTTTTCTCAATAGATGTCTGTGTGAATGGAACTGTGAATAAATCCAACTCTGTCTTCATACATTCGCCAGACATATGGTGTAGGAGTGCCATCTCTCTAAAATATATTCTTAATCAGATTTGTCGTGTTCCCTTTGAGTGTCCTCCGGGGTGTATGTCCTCTTTTAACCTTGGCTCTTGTTTTTGTCTCATTCTTGCGTTTTTTACTCTTGGGTAGGCTCCGCCTACCAGGTGGTCTCTTTCTAACACCTCGAGACATAACCATCAATCCAGAACCATCCTGCTGTTTTGTTTGTCGTGACATAACACTGTTGACAACATCGCCGACTATATTCCTAGCCGCACTCTTCAGATGTGGTTTTGCTATGGAGAACCCGCGCTTCAACAAAGGTATTGCCATCCGGAAAAGCCCTCGGAAAAGGCCCCCTAGACCGGCCCCATACATTGCTGAGCTACCATGATACCCTGGTAAACCGTTACCGGCCTGTGTTGTGTAGTATTCAACATTCCTTCGAGGATCATCATAGAGCTTCTGCGGCTGCATCTTAAACTCTAAAAGATTGTTTGACGGATCTGAAGTGTAATTTTGCAATCACCTTCCCCACTGCAAATGAAACCAGCTGGTTTTGATCAGATTTTACTTCAATACAGATCTCATCAAATTGTCTCTTACTAAGAGGTACGTAGTGTGGCTTGTCGTATGTCTGATCGCAGTCAATGTAAATGACGTGATCCTGTAAATCCTGGAGTTTTATCTAGTTTCTAGGTCAACCACTTGTTCCGATGGTATCCAGCTGTTGAATTTCTCAGGCCAACCAAGCCACTTCACAAGACACATTTTCCTCCCTTTCTGTACTTTCTCATTCAAAACTGCTTCCACTTTAAAAGTTTTATCCTTAGCCACGATTATTTTCAGCAATTCCTGTTCATAAAAGGTCCCAACTATCACATCACCATCGTAATCTTTTATTCTATATACAGGAGGTACCCGAGGAATGCATTCTGTTATTGTAAAATATTAATCTATGTACCCTTTTTCATAGCCTTTTGTAAACGCACCTCTCAGCTTTGAGAGTCTCACAGTATCCCCAACCTGGAACTTGTAGCTTTGATTACCTTTTCTCGTTAATGTTGTGCCATACAGGTTCTTGAGAACTAATCTAACATTTTCTTCACAAACGTCAGCAGGCTTCATCTTAATGGACCGATGGTAGCTATGGTTGTACCCACGAACTAAATCTTGAATAACCTCAACATAGCGGTGAGTGTTGGCGGCTGTCAGATACCTCCACATTCATGATTTAATTGTTTTATTAAATCTCTCAACGATACTTGCTTTGACATCATTTCCTGTAGCAAAATGTTTTATGTTGTACTTCTTCATCAACATTTCAAAATGTAAATTAAAAAACTCCTTCCCCTTGTCCGTTTGGACTTTTTGTGGTGTTCTTCCTTCTTTTAATATGTCTTCAAATGCTCGCTTTACCTCTATAGCGCTTTTATTTCTCAGCACGCGAATCCATGCGTATTTGCTTAATACATCTATGCATGTTAACATAAATTTCATTTCATCGTTTTCCACACTGTAAGCACTCATGTAGACCAAATCCAGCTGAAATTGGGAATTTATATCATGAACAATAACTCTATTTCTTTTAAAATGAATAGCTACAGGCCTGCGTAGCGTGTATGCATCCTGGGCTAGCAGCCAGTCATCAGCCTCGCCATTTTTGAGGATGTCCCCAGTTCTTTCCAAGTAGGCTTTTTTCAAACCCTCTCTACCCACATAAGCACCAGGGTTTGCTGGGTCGTAGTAAATACTTTTCATAACCTGTTCAGACATCGTAGTGTTCGAGCAATAATGAGAATTAATACGTTTAACATTGTTTTATTTGAGTTTTTGAAATTACACAACCAATATATTCAGAAAAGTTACACAAACATTCAGATTTCTTATAGTCTTTGTTTATATACATGTTAACATGAGAACTGAAGCTACCCTGGCCTTAGACAACAGACTCTTTGCTTTCATCACACCATGACCCCGCTGCGTCGCATACAACATCCTCATTAAATTTGTCCATGTACTCATCCCTGTTCTCACTCAGTCTCTGTGTGATGTTCGGCTCCAACTTGAGCTCGTGCAGAAAGTTCTCAGCGGCCTCGTGAACATCAGTCATCGTTGTGTGAAAACCAGATGCGTTCAAAGCCTTGACCAACACATGTTTCAGTCGCGGTGTTAAAACTGTCGCCACAATGTCATCATAATGGGCCTCAAAAAATTACTCAGGCGGTTCGAGACATGAATGTCTTGTCTGGCTCGGGTGGTCCACTTCGCATCCGATGCATGCTTTGTGTAGAATAGCCCCAACAACGTTTTCCAGAATCATACCCATTGTTGCTTTGACGATCTTTAAAATTTTTGGTGCAAGTTGTTTGTCCATTTTGTGATAACTCTTGTTAGCATTTGAAAGTATGACAGGTTAAGAGGACCTAGTTGATCACCAACCCTGTCAATCCAATGGTAGTTTCTTGTTGGGTATGCCGGTGGAATCGAGCTGTCTGGGTCAGGGGTTCCGTAGAAGGCTTCAGCGTTGTCATCCCAGGCGTCACACAGCCAGTCCTCAGCCTTGGGTTCTTCAATCACCACTTGGTTGTAATCTTGAGACATGTTTCGTAAATTCTTCCGACTGCTTGAATGTCACCGGTTGTCTGTCGGTTTTTATGCTGTGCTGATGAAGGTGTTGGCTTAAGGCGGGGCTTCGGTGTCTTAGGTCAGTCGATCAGTCCGCAGTCACAAACTAACCCGCTGATATTTTCCGGAAATAACTCCAATCTGACAGAGTCATACTCTTTCAGCCCCTCGACAACTTTAAACAGTACATCTACTGTATTATGTGGGCCTTGTTTTGGCCCCAAATAAAACACTTTTTGAAAGGTGCCCCATGAACTGGCATTAAAAACAATTTGATCAGTCACACCAGCCTTAAACACTTGGCCTTCGGGTAATTCATAAAATGCAACCTCCGGTTGTTCTGGGTTGAAGATGTATCCCCCGATCCGACCATCGTCCAATTTCCACTCCTGTGCCACCATATCCGGGTGTAATTGATGGATTCGGGTTAAACTCTGCATCGGTTTCTTCGGGGCTGCCATGTTGATTGCATCTCTGCGGTCCATTTGCAATTTCTTACCAAATCGCTGAGCTGCGTTTAAGCTGTTAGCTTTCACCGGTGTTTCACCCAAAACATTGATAGCAGCACAATCCTCCATGTTTTGTAATGTTTAGGTAAGTTCACTCAGGCAAGACTGACTGACCATCACCGATGTCTACGTGGTTTAAATACACATACCACGCCAGTCAACCCATAAAACATGAAAGGTTAACAACCACTGTTTGTATGCCAGCTGTTGCACCACTTGTCAGAAGATAAAACACCGGGGTTTTATATTTGTCGAACACCATTTGCTGTACACCAAACACCTTACCGCTGACACAACACTTATTTACTGCCTGGGAATTTAACATTCCAGAACCCTAAGCCCCATTTGTTTATCATCAAACATAACCCACCTGTTATAACACTAGTCTGGTTTGCTCATCAGGCGTTGTAAAACATCAAACACTGACACATCAATGTAATCATAAATCACAAAGTCACCAGACATGCATACATCACTCCTGAAGTCCCACCCAAACATACGTCATACCGGAAGTCCCACCCTAACATACGTCATACAGGAAGTCCCACCCTAACATACGTCATACCGGAAGTCCCACCCTACAAACCGGATGTCCCGCCCACCTGTCACATCAATATGGAAGTCCCGCCCCCCAGGGCCATAAATCACCATTCTGACACAATATACCCTACACTAACTACTCTTGGGGATCCATCATAAATGGAATCATGTATCAGAGAATTACTGTATGTTGGAGAATGTATAGCTGAAGTGCGACTGGGTTATGGAGCAAGACAATGTTTCAAAACACACAAGCAATTATTCAGAACAAAATCAGATGGCTGAAAATTTTATAAATGTAATGGTTTTGAATGGCCTAGTTGAAGACCCACAAATTTTGCAGAGTTAAATCAATTTCGCCTTGAAGAGTGGGCCAACATTTCTCCACAGCAATGTGAGAGACGGATATACTCCAAAGCATTGGGTGTTGCATAACTTTGGCTAGTTACTGTAAGTAAATTAAATACAATGCTGTGTTATTTGTTGACTCAGGGTCGCTTCTAATAGTGAAATATATTTGCTTTTGGTTGAGAATCTAAACACATTTTAAAAAATCTGGAAATACATCAACATTTTGAAAGGGAAAACTACTTTTCAATGATAATTATTCAGAGCAAGGTAAAAGAGAGCAAGAGCAAAGAACAAAAGACAGAATATCTTCAGAAAGGTAACTCCTTCTTAAAAAAACTGTTGCATTTTAGGATGACCCAGATCTTTCAGATTTGACTTTCTTGACTTCTCCAATGTCCTTGAAGAGAAGGCCTGAGCTGAACAGAGCTACACTCAATTGAAAGCAGGTCAAATAGAACTCTAATTGAAAAAGAATATGCCTGTTTCACATGTGATATGAGATACCACTGCTGCAGTTGCGTATTCACTATATAAGACTACAATTAGGTAATATCTACCCCATTTATAAATAGGTTAGTCATAAGCATTTGTGAAAAGTGTGTTGGTTGAGACATGCATTGGTGCTGCCAACAGTGCTTCCCTTTCAGATGGTTAAGCATAATATCTGTAGAATTAGTATAATTACCTTAATTCTATAGCTGCATAGGTTTGTAATCAATTAGGTATAATAAATACATATTTAAAAATGAAATGCAAGTGTTTATTTTCAAATAAACACTTGTTTATTTAAAAAAACACTTCTGTGCTAGCCTCGACAACCCAATCCCTGGAAACGGAAACTAGCTCATATTTAAAAATGAAATGCAAGTGTTTATTTTAAAACAAACACTTGTTTATTAAAATAAACACTTCTGTGCTAGCCTCGACAACCCAATCCCTGGAAACGGAAACTAGCTCTAGGGACATGGAATGTCACCTCGCTGGCGGGGAAGGAACCTGAGATCGTGCTTGAGTTTGAAAGGTTCCGACTAGAAGTAGTCGGGATCACCTCTATGCACTGCTTGGGCTCTGGAACCATACTCCTTGAGAGAGGATGGACTCTTCACCACTCTGGAGTTGCCCATGGTGAGAGGCGGCGGGCTGGTGTGGGTTTGCTCATATCTCCCCAGCTCTGCCGCCATGTGTTGGAGTTTACCCCGGTGAACGAGAAGGTAATTTCATTTCTGGAGGGGCGTGATTGGAGGGAACGGCCCACCTGATCTGAACCCGAGCGGTGTTCAGTTATTGGACTTCTGTGCTAGTCACAGTTTGTCCATAACGAACACCATGTTCAAGCATAAGGGTGTCCATCAGTGCACGTGGCACCAGGACACCCTAGGCCATAGGTCGATGATCGACTTTGTTGTCGTTTCATCTGACCTGCGGCCGTATGTCTTGGACACTCGGGTGAAGAGAGGGGCGGAGCTGTCAACTGATCACCACCTGGTGGTGAGTTGGATCCGATGGCGGGGGAGGAAGCTGGACAGACTCGGCAGACCCAAGCGTACTGTAAGGGTCTGCTGGGAACGTCTGGCCGAGTCTCCTGTCAGAGAGATCTTTAACTCCCACCTCCGGCAGAGCTTCGACTGGATCCCGAGGGAGGCTGGAGATATTGAGTCCGAGTGGACCATGTTCTCCACCGCCATTGTCGAAGCGGCCGCTCGGAGCTGTGGCCATAAGGTCTCCGGTGCCTGAAGAGGCGGCAATCCCCGGACCCGGTGGTGGACACCGGAAGTAAGGGATGCCGTCAAGCTGAAGAAGGAGTCCTATCTGGCCTGGTTGGCTTGTGGGACTCCTGAGGCAGCTGACGAGTACCGGCAGGCCAAGCGGACTGCAGCCCGGGTGGTTGTGGAGGCAAAAACTCGGGCCTGGGAAGAGTTCGGTGAGGCCATGGAGAAGGACTATCGGCTGGCCTCGAAGAGATTCTGGCAAACCGTCCGGCACCTCAGGAGAGGGAAACAGTGCCCTACCAACGCTGTTTACAGTGGAGGTGGGCGGCTGTTGACCTCAACTGGGGATGTCAGTTCCCAAACGCTTACAGAGTATTGCTAAAGAAGAGGTGATGCAACACAGTGGTAAAAACAACCTTGTCCCAACTTTTTTTAAACATGTTGCCGGCACCAAATTCCGAATGGGCATGTATTTTTCCAAAAACAATAACATTACTCAGTTTCAAAATGTTATATGTTGTCTTTGTACTATTTTCAAATAAATATAGGGATAAATGATTTGCGCATCATTACCTTTTGATTTTATTTCCATTTTATGCAACGTCACTACTTTTTTGAAAACTGGGTTGCAAAATCAAAGCTGTACTTGTATGCTGTATCTTGCAATTTCTTTGTTAGAAATTTCATAAAACTTCAATAAAAACAGGTCCAAGGAATCCTGTAAGAACCTGGTTAACAATTTCCAAAAATGTTACATGAACTACCATTATTAAATGCAGTAGTTAACATGAACGAATGACGAACAAAGACATAAACAAACTGTTAATAATGATAACCCTTAGTTTAATAATGAGTTGCAAATTCCTTAACTAACAGTGTGTTGTGTTATTTGTTCATGCTGGCAAGTAATCAAACTGTATTCCCAGCGTAATTTCGCACTTCACCGACCTGGAAAACTATGGAGGACCAAATGAAATAATTAAATATATAAATTATTATTTAAATACATATAATTTGAAGTTGCACATTATGCAATCTTTTCTAGAATGTCATTTTATAAATAATTATATATTAAATAATAATACACTGTAGCCTATTTCCCAATATTTTATTTCATTATAAGATGCATTTCATAATATCCTGGTGTATTTCAGCATTGAAAGGCATATTTCAGCATTTAATGGCATATTTCAGCGTTTAATAGCATATTTTACTGGTATTTCATGATCCCAAGGGATGTCAATCAATGCAAGTGGTTGGTCTTTAGCTGCTGATAGGCTAATCCAGTGACACTAGCTTTATCAGAAAAGGACTAGGACAGATACAAACACAAAACACAGAATCAAAACAGAGTCTGTTAATCAATTCCAAGTACGCTAAGAACGTACTTGTGTCCTTGAGTAGAATGTTCTTGCCCAGTGTCCTTGAGAAAATGGTCTTGCATGATCGCAGGGACGGAGAACGCACCTATGTAAATTCAGATGCATGTGTGCTTAGCTATTGCGCAATACCTTGGGCTCAGATCATTTAAGCAGCGACATGAAAACACTGGCAATATCAGCGCAACGTGTGATACTCTTTTGCTGGATTGTGTTTGTGTATTATCTTTGTTTTTAATGTACAGTGAGGGTTTTATTTTTTTCCCCTGCTGGTTTTGTACATTTGCCCAATGATCAGTCTATAATTTTAATGGTAGGTTTATTTGAAAGGTTAGAGACAGAATAACAACAAAAAAAGTCAGAAAGATGCATGTCAAAATGTTTATAAATTAATTTGCATTTAAATGAGTGAAATAAGTATTTGATCCCCTCTCAATCAGAAAGATTTCTGGCTCCCAGGTGTCTTTATACAGGTAACGAGCTGAGATTAGGAGCAGACTCTTAAAGGGAGTCCTCCTAATCTCAGCTTGTTACCTGTAGAAAATACACCTGTCCATAGAAGCCATCAATCAATCAGATTCCAAACTCTCCACCATGGCCAAGACCAAAGAGCTGTCCAAGGATGTCAGGGACAAGATTTGAGACATACACAAGACCATTGCCAAGCAGCTTGGTGAGAAGATGACAATAGTTGGTGCCAGTGGCATGGTTAGGACTGGGCTGTGGGGCTATAGCCCCAGATCTTTTATGAATAGCCCCAGATCTCAAATTGACCAAAAAAATTATAATATAAAAATAGCCCCTGATCTATTAATCTGTAATTCCGATCGCGCATTATGACAATGAAGACGTGTAGGCCCCTAGCGTCTACATCGAAATTTTTTGCGTGTACATTCAAAACCATGTACTTTCTGTCCCTGGCGGGGCGGGGGGTGGGCTAAGCCCCGGATGTATTGTGATCCTAACGACGCCTCTGGTTGGTGCGATTATTCGCAAATGGAAGAAACACAAAAGAACTGTCAGTCTCCCTCGGTCTGGGGCTCCATACAAGATCTCACCTCTTGGAGTTGCAATGATCATGAGAACGGTGAGGAATCAGCCAAGAACTACACAGGAGGATTCTGTCAATAATCTCAAAGCAGCTGGGACCAAAGTCACCAAGAAAACAATAGGTAACACACTACGCCGTGAAGGACTGAAATCCTGCAGCGCCCGCAAGGTCCCCCTGCTCAAGAAAGCACATATACAGGCCCAGCTGACGTTTGCCAATGAACATCTGAATGATTCAGAGAACTGGGTGAAAGTGTTGTGGTCAGATGAGACCAAATATGAGCTCTTTGGAATCAATTCAACTCGCTGTGTTTGGAGGAGGAGAAATGCTGCCTATGACCCCAAGAACACCATCCACACCGTCAAACATGGAGGTGGGAACATTATGCTTTGCGGGTGTTTTTCTGCTAAGGGGACAGGACAACTTCAACGCATCAAATGGACGATGGACAGGGCCATGTACCGTCAAATCTAGGGTGATGACCTCCTTCCTTCAGCCAGGGCATTAAAAATGGGTCGTGGATGGATATTCCAGCATGACAATGACCCAAAACACACGGCCAAGGCAACAAGAAGAAGGTGTGGCTCAAGAAGAAGCACATTATGAACCTGGAGTGGCCTAGCCAGTCTCCAGACCTGAATCCCATAGAAAATCTGTGGAGGGAGCTGAAGGTTCGAGTTGCCAAACATCAGCCAAACCTTAATGATTTGGAGAAGATCTGCAAAGAGGAGTGGGACAAAATCTCTCCTGAGATGTGTGCAAACCTGGTGGCTGTTACGTTCAGTCCTCCCCAGGAGGGGAGTGGGAGCCACGCCACTGCACAAGGACGCCCTGCAGCCAGCAAAAGGGTATGGGGTCGTAGTGCGAGTAAGGACACAACACACAGAAGTACCGTACAACGCAGGCTTTTATTTAGCCACGGAAATAATATCAGGGAGATGAGGAGAACTGGCGGTACCAAATCAAAGAAAGAAACAAACAGCCTCCCACCCCCTTGCCTGCCCTAACTCCCACCCAAAATACAGAAGCTAATCTGGCACACTATCAAGGCACCCTACCCAAACTTACAGTAGGTGGCCCAGCCAGGTGTAACTAGTGTGCCTAGACAGGGGAGTTACCCTACGTGCGGGGATGTAGACTCCGGAGCAGGGCTAAACTACTCCTCACTCCCTGTAGAAACAAGAAGAAATAACAATGTTAGGCAATGTACCACTTGTACAAACAAAGTTCAACCACAAACAATTCAACCACACACACAGCTCTCACTCCAAACCACGCAAAATCCACTTAACTACACCCACAACAATCCTAACCACAAAACACTTCACAAGAATGACCAAAAATCAGAAGTACATATACTGCTCAGAAATGCATGATGGGACAGATGATGAGTGGAACAGCTGAACCGGGTAACGGGGTAGGCGGAGTCATTGATGAGCTTGATTGAAGAACATTGTCACCTGTACTGAGAAGACACACATATAGAGCAGAACAAAACACATACACAGAACACTACGGAGATATTGAACAGGGGACGTAACAGTGGCCAACTACAAGAAATGTCTGACCTCTGTGATTGCCAACAAGGGTTTTGCCAACAAGTACTAAGTCATGTTTTGCAGAGGGGTCGAATACTTACATTTATAGCATTTTTTCTGGATTTTCTTGTTGTTGTTCTGTCTCTCACTATTCAAATATTAGAAATTATAGACTGATCATTTCTTTGTCAGTGGGCAAATGTACAAAATCAGCAGGGGATATTTTTTTTATATATATATAGTAGGACGCTGAACAAAGGCACCTAGTCCTGAGGGCCAGAATGAGATGGAGGATGGCAAGGCTACATCATGTTGGCACTCGTCTTTCTCAGTGTATGTGATGGAATAATAACCAAACCATTTTACTTAAGTTGAAAACTTTAATTGAAACCCCAACCATCTCATGAAGTACTTACTGGAGTTTCCTATTGGCAATTGCTTGTTTCCAATTCCACAGGCTGAATCAGAAGGTCCAAATCATCTTGGACCACAAATTACACAGTCAAACAGAATTATTTTCAGAAGATGCTGGATATCCATGCCTGCAGCATCCTGTGGCTGTCATCACCCTGTTTCAACAGCCTAGCTGATTGGGATATTTACTGGACCTAAATCCAAAGTTGCTAACACACACAAACACACAGTGGGCTCCAAAAGTACTCTTTGTTTTCAACTTTGAAGACATGATAAAAACAAATCTTGGTAGTGGACTTAAATAACACAGTAAATAACAAAACTACCAAATAATGTAACTGTATACAATTTCTACACCATGAGGCTTGGTTCAATGACCAAAACACCTAGGCAAGGTGTGTAAACAAGCGCACGTTTGACATGCTGAAAACCAGCTGGAGATCCATCTTTCTGAGGCCTCTGGAAGTGCGTTCTTGGTTTTTGCCCAAGGGGGTTGCTGCCTGCTGCATTCTCCACAACCTTTGTCACTCTATGGACGACATCTTGGAGGTGGAGGACGATCCTCAACTTGATGAAGAGGGAGACAATCCAGAGGATTGCGCAGATGAGCAGGTGTCTGGCAACAACCTTCGAGCTAGACTGGAAGTCACAGAAGGACAGTGTAAATTCATATGGCAACTATTATGGGAAACTGATAAATATTAGGCAAATTAACCCTCAGGCCTACCCCGCTATCCTGCCTGCCTTGACCTGCCTACCAGCCCAGCCCTTACCCCTCCGGCCTTGACTTAGTCCTTCTACACCAACCTTCATTAAACACCCTTGAGTTTAGTTGCTTGTGTCTGGTGTCGTGCACTTGGATCCACTAGTGGTAGTTCTTGTAACATTTGGTCCTCTATATATTAGGAACGTAAACACACAGATATAAAGCATCCATGCATAAACAGTCCCAACGCAAGACACCCCTCTCTGCCCCCTACTGACCAATGGAAGTAAGTGTCCTTGAATATATGTATTTATCCCCATTTCAAACAATACATAACTCAAAGTGTGACCATATATTTTGTATGGGTCACACCTATTTGAAGACGCAAGTAGCCAGCCTACCTTACTAATAATGATGAATGATATAATAATGTATATTACTTACTATGTATATTACTTACTAGCCTATTTCCTACATAAATGCATGTCCTGCATCAATAAACAAAAAAATTACAGAACAATAAATGCAAGTCCTGCAAAAAAGAACATGAGTTTACGTCCTGTGGCAACATGAACAAATGACTCTAAACACTCTTGAGTTAATGCATTGATAATGTAAGGGTTATCATTATTAACAGTTTGTTCATGTATTTTTTCATCATTCGTTCACGTTAACTATTGCATTCGTTAATTGTAGCTTGTGTACCCTCATCGTAAAATGTTACCAATACCTGCACTACTTTGCACAAATTCCACAAATGTTATAGTGTAGGGTGAACAGAGACCTCAACAGGAAACCAGCGCATTTTGCAAAAATGGTAAAATACACACATACTGTGTAAAGAGCTTTTAGTACCAGTTACAACGTATGGACCATAGTGATTGTAACTTCTATCTCCTTAAGGTAACTCTCAGAGGGTTTTTACATAGTCCCCTCCCCTTATGAAGAGGGGAAACATTCTGTTCTGTCATGTCTGTCATAATGCTGAGTCACAGCTGACCTAATGGACAGCAAACAGACCTGATTAGTTTACAACAACCCCATTCACATTAAACCAATGCTGTCATTGTCCCGCATCACTAAAGAGTTTGAAAATAAAAACGTTGTTCTGGGTCTACATGCTATTCATAATTAAATGTTTTAAAATCATATTCTGAAAAAGGAGACAGAAAATCTGCAAAGACACACTTGTGTCAAACATTGAATTAGGAACTGTCCCCTATCCCAATGTGAGTACATCATATTTTCTGGGTAGGGTAACTAGCAAACAGATTATTTTCTAGCCTACAGTACTTAGTCATTATTTTTGCATGAGAAAGCCTAGGTAATGTGACTAGAACTGGAAAAATTTAATGAATGATTATGATGTGTGAATAAACCAACAGGGGAACTGTCAAGCCTAAGGATCAATGCATGTGTGAGTGTATGTGTGTGTATATACAGTGGGGAGAACAAGTATTTGATACACTGCCGATTTATCAGGTTTCCCTACTTACAAAGCATGTAGAGGTCTGTCATTTTTATCATAGGTACACTTCAACTGTGAGAGACAGAATAAAAAATCCAGAAAATCACATTGTATGTTTTTTAAATAATTAATTTGCATTTTATTGCATGACATAAGTATTTGATCACCTACCAACCAGTAAGAATTTCCGGCTCTCACAGACTTGTTAGTTTTTCTTTAAGAAGCCTTCCTGTTCTCCACTCATTACCTGTATTAACTGCACCTGATTGAACTCAATACCTGTATAAAAGACACCTGTCCACACACTCAATCAAACAGACTCCAAACGCTCCACAATGGCCAAGACCAGAGAGCTGTGTAAGGACACCAGGGATAAATTGTAGACCTGCACAAGGCTGGGATGTTGTTACCTTCTCAGCTTGGTGAGAAGGTAACAACTGTTGGCACAATTATTAGAAAATGGAAGAAGTTCAAGATGACGGTCAATCTCCCTCGGTCTGGGGCTCCATGCAAAATCTCGCCTTGTGGGGCATCAATGATCATGAGGAAGGTGAGGGATCAGCCCAAAACTACACGGCAGGACCTGGTCAATGACCTGAAGAGAGCTGGGACCACAAAAAAACATTTGACACACTACGCTGTCATTGATTAAAATCCTGCAGCGCACGCAAGATCCCCCTGCTCAAGTCAGTGCATGTCCAGGCCCGTCTGAAGTTTGCCAATGACCATCTGGATGATCCAGAGGTGGAATGGTAGAAGGTCATGTGGTCTGATGAGACAAAAATAGAGCCTTTTGGTCTAAACTCCACTCGCCATCTTTGGAGGAGGAAGAAGGATGAGTATAACCCCAAGAACACCATCCCAACCGTGAAGCATGGAGGTGTAAACGTCATTCTTTGGGGATGCTTTTCTGCAAATGGGACAGGACGACTGCCCTGTATTGAGGGGAGGATGGATGGGGCCATGTAACGCGAGATATTGGCCAACAACCTTCTTCCCTCACTAAGAGCATTGAAGATGGGCTGATTGTGATCGTGGCTGGGTCTTCCAGCATGACAATGACCTGAAACACACAGCCAGGGCAACTAAGGAGTGGCTCCGTAAGAAGCATCTCAAGATCCTGGAGTGGCCTAGCCAGTCTCCAGACCTGAACCCAATAGAAAAACTTTAAAGGGAGATGAAAGTCCGTATTGCCCAGCGACAGCCCCGAAACCTGAAGGATCTGGTGAAGGTCTGTATGGAGGAGTGGGCCAAAATCCCTGCTGAAGTGTGTGCAAACCTGGTCAAGAACTACAGGAAACGTGATCTCTGTAATTGCAAACAAAGGTTTCTCTCCCAAATATTAAGTTCTGCTTTTCTGATGTATCAAATACTTATTTCATGCAATAAAATGCAAATTAATTACTTAAAATCATACAATGTGATTTTCTGGACTTTTGTTTTTGATTCTGTCTCTCACAGTTGAAGTGTACCTATTATAAAAACTACAGACTTCTACATGCTTTGTAAGTAGGAAAACCTGCAAAATCGGCAGTGTATCAAATACTTGTTCTCCTCACTGTATATAGTTTGAGGTCATGTCCTTGTTTTTGAAAAGTAAAGCACATTACTGTCCACTAAAATAACATGAAATTGTTTGCCTTGTTAATGCTTTAAATGACTATTGTAGCTTGATTTTAATTGGATATCTACATAGCCGTACAGAGAGGCCCAGTGTCCCATTTTTGCTAATCCAAGTTTATCATTTTAAAAGGCTACTATTGCAATTATGTTAGTACAGCTGCAAACTGTTGTGCTGATTAAAGAAGCAATAAAACTCCTTTAGGCCTTTCTAAGACTAGTTGAGTATCTGGTGCATCAACAATTGTGAGTTTGATTACAGGCTCAAAATGACCAGAAACAAATAACTTTCTTCTGAAACTCGTCTTGTTCAGAAAAATGTAGTTTATTCATAGAAATTGAAGCTCTCGTCCAACCACGTGTACTTCTCTCTTACAGAACAGCACAAACTTGCTCTAACAAGAATAGAAAGAGGAGTGGGAGGCCCTGGTGCACAACTGAGCAAGAGGACAAATTCATTAGTGTCTAGTTTGAGAAACAGATGCCTCACAGGTCCTGAACTGGCAGCTTCATTAAATAGTATGCTGGCCTTCTAGACAGTTGCAAAGAAAAGGCTATATATATCCAGCTCCAGAAAAAATTAAGAGGCCACTGCCCCTTTTTCGAAAAATGGTTTTGAGTGAGGAACACAAGGGTCAAATTAAGAGACCACTGCAAATTGAACACTTCTGTCCTCAGTCAAAATTTTCCTTTTCAACTTTTTTGGAAAGGACAGAAAAAGGTAGTGGTCTCCTCATTTTTTTCAGAGCTGTATATATAACATCATTGCATTCTGTTTTTCTTTACATTTCACATAGTGTCCCAACTTTTTTGGAGACGGGGTTATCACTATTAGCCAGTAGGGAACGTTAATATAAGGTTTCATCACCTCCTATTATATCAACATAATTATCAGGGTTTATTTCTAATGATATAAAAACAAGAAAAGAAACCAGGCAAGCTTAGTTCCGCCAGCCCGGGTTTAGAATGGATGTTGTTGTCCTGGATTCGAATCTGAGTCTCCGTTGTGAGAGGCTGTGTCTTTAACCACTATGCTGAGTGTCGGTATAGCATCTCAATTAGATCATTTTGTCATTACAAGCTTGAATATTTCACAACAACACAGGTTTTTCTTTCATTTGTTGATACAATAACTATCAATATAGGTGTGACGCCCGCTGCCAGCTCACTCCCTCACCAGCCACACAGACCACGCCCCCTATCACCGGAATTCTGAATTCAATTGCACTTGTCATTTTCACCTGTATACAGTATATAGCACTTTTTTCATTGTTTCTTGGTGAGGTATTGTTAGTTGTTGCTAACCTACTGAGCCTTTATTTCTCCATGAGATTCTCTAACGATTGCATTTTTGACTCTCGACTACGTTTCCTAGCCTAATCCTTTTGTGCCTTTGCCTGTTTTATGGTTTACCTGGTTTTGGACTTGAACGGGTATGTTTGACTATGACACTTGGATTCTGTGTTTGTACCGTTGCCTTCATTTAATTTGTGCTCTGCACTTGAATTCACTCCAGCCTCCCACAGGTTAATTACAATAGGTGACAATAACTGACTTTCTCGTCAAGTGAAAAGACGAGAGAACCGTGGAAACCCCACCGCTTTTACTGACCAAGGGTTTGTGATCCAGCCTATAATACCCGAAAAAGCATGCACGGATGCATACTTCCAAAATCCACTAGAAATAGCCACAATATAACCGTAAACAGCTTTATTTTAGGCTTACTATAATGTAGCTACTGAAGGTTGTATCCAGCGAAGTTTTTGTCTATCCTGAACAAATCCTAATGCATAAATAGTTTTCTGCGATTTAATTTCATTGCCCAACAACATTTGTTTTTCTTTCATTCATGAATTATATTTATACAATAACTATCAATATAGGTGACGATAACTGACTTTCTCGTAAAGTGAAAAGACGAGAGAATAGTGGAAACCCATCCTCTTTTACTGCACAAGGGGTTGTGATCTTCTGTATAGCCTACTACCCCAAAAAGCATGCACGGATGAATCCCCCAGAAATAGTCAGAATATAGCCATAAACAATTTTATTTTAGGCTTACTGTAACATAGATTCTGAAGGTTGTGGCCAGCAATTTTTTTGTCTATCCTGAACAAATCCTAATGCATAATTATTTGAGGCTCAAACACCGATCCTCTGCTAGTCAGTCATGTGAGTCACAGACCAGTGTCGTGTCAGTCACTCACTCAGTCATTCATCACTCAGTGTCAGTCACTCACTCACTCAGTGTCAGTCACTCACTCACTCACTCACTCACTCAGTGTCAGTCACTCACTAACTCAGTGTCAGTCAGTCACTCACTCACTCAGTGTCAGTCACTCAGTCACTCACTCACTCAGTGTCAGTCACTCACTAACTCAGTGTCAGTCAGTCACTCACTCAGTGTCAGTCACTCACTCACTCAGTGTCAGTCACTCACTAACTCAGTGTCAGTCACTCACTCACTCAGTCACTCATTCAGTGTCAGTCAGTCATTCACATCAGTCAGTCACATCAGTCAATAAGAGACATTTGCTCTTCTTGGATGGCTCTGCTTACGCGGTCTGGCAAAAACATGTATCTTATAATATCACAACTAAAGCAACTATTGAGAATTTACTATAGGGCTACTTTGTAGAGGCAGGTACTGGTAGGAATAAAACCAGTCTGAAATATGAACAGCAAGTCAACAACCATTAGCCACTGCCTCTAATTTACAACACATCCCTTGTGTGGCTGGCCTTAGGATTGGACATAAATCCATATTTCACACAACTCATTTTGGCACCTCCTCGGTGTGGAAAATCTATAACGCCAACGCTGATTGCTTTTTCTAGACTGTATGACATAGTAAATAATGTAAGATCATGAAGACCCCCAGACAGTTTCTTAGCATAGGTGCTTAACATCGTCCCCCAACCTCTCACTACTGAGGTTAGTACTAGTTCCTAGTTTTAAAAGCTTTTTACTGGTTTTCATCATGGATTGTATTGCAGTCTCCCTGCTTCAGTTAGACTGCCTGTTGTCTTGAGTTGAATACAGAAACACAGGCTACTTTAGTTTACAGTTGAGATTGTGAGGTAAAAGTTATTCATGTGTTGTCCAGCTGCTTCTACCTCTAGCTATTAGAAAACCTTAGTACATTAATAGGAACCCATTTCTCCACACATACTCTAATGTGAATCTGACTCTCTTCAACACACACTGCCATAGAACGGGCAAGTGAATGTTTTGATGATTATTTATATCAGAGGTGTCAAACCGGTTCCTAGGAGGGTCGAGTGTCTGCAGGTTTTCGCTCTCACCTTGTACTTGATTGATTAATTAGGTCACTAATTGGTTAGTTTATACCCTCACCTGGTTGTTTAGGTCTGAACTGGAAAACAAAGGAAAAAACAAAAAAAAGGCAGACACTCGACCTTCCGTGGAACCGGTTTGACATCCCTGATTTATATAGTTCTAACAATCTGGTATTGAACTGATCTATGGAAGTTGGGATTTGTCCTTTAAAGGCTCTCTTGTGGCTGAATAACTAAGATATTTAAAATGTTTTAAGATTCGCTGTAAAGACTAAATCCTGATTCCTGGGTTGGGTCTGGGTCTGGTAGATAGCTGTTCATGCCTGTTTAAATGTCACAGGTGATAAGGGATTTATATCAGCTTGTGTATTTATACCTAGAAATGCAAGGCACTGGGGTGCTACAGTAGTGCTATCAGACATGTCATAAGTAGTTTGGGTCTACTATTCATTTCTTTGTTGAAACTACTAGGTCAATCAATTTAAATCAAATGAATGGTTGTATCTTTCAAATATTTTGGGGGAGTCTGGTGAAGCTTTTTGCCCTGGAATTTGTTTTTGGACTGAGTTCTGAAGAAAAATATATTGGGAAATAAACTCAGAACTAGGGCAAGCATTGATCTAAAGCATAGTGTATGCCATGCATTGAATCCAATAAAAATCCAGCTTATTGCATAGCATGGTTTCGCCTTAATATGCAAATCTCTCATCCTTTAAACATGTCACCTGGTGTACCTGGGATATCTTTAGGAAGGGAAAGATAGAAGCAGCCCTGGGTGGCTGCTTATACAGCAGATGAAATGCCCAATAGCTCTGCTCCTACCCCCCTGGGGACTTGTAGAGCAGCACTAGACACATACCAGCACAGTGGTTATTTCAAATATGGTAACATTACAGACATGTGAACTTTATTTACATAATGAGATTCTTCTGATCTACACAAGAAACACAATGTTGTGTATTGAGTTGGCGTTATTTTTTCCCAATTTGATATTAAATGTTGCCTCAACCTGACATGGGACCTGATTACTGAAACTGCAATCCATGGTTCAGCCAATACAAACTTCAACTTACTCCACTAGGTAAGTCAGGGCTTGAAAAAAAGAAAATCACCTGAAATCACCTCAATATGTGGTTTCATTTTAAGGTAATGGCCAGTAAAAACATGCCCAGACTCCCTCTTTACTCTTAAGTATATCCCTTGCAACCAGTTTTTAATGGCTCTTGAAAGAAACCAAACTATGGATTATAGTTTCAAGATTGGTCAATAATACTTGTTAACGTACAGCTGTCTGAGTCTGTCCACGGCGGTCAATGCAGCAAACAAACAAACACAGTCATACGAAGGTCACAGCACCGATGGCAAATCTTGTTCCCATTACCGTGAGCATGGAGTTAATGAACACAGTCACACACATAGACAGACCAACAGTAATGGATAAACAACAGTATTTATTCTACCAGTTTAAACACCTACTTAGAGTGCCCAGACTAGCACACTACTCAATTAATTGATTAGGCCAATGCAACAATAATACACAATCACACACAGACATCGAACTGGATAGTCATTATATTAATTTGACCTGTTTAGAACGCTTATTAGAGTACTTTGGAATGGCAAAATAACACACAAAGCGACACAACACATCATGCATGCACACACACGAACACACGCTAAGCAGCTGTCTCACTCCACCATGTATCATAGGGTGTAGTATTCACGAAAAACAAGACATTTTGAGCACAAATATGTGTTTTGGTTAGCTGATTGGTGATAGTAATGCAGTGTTTGCCCACAGCAAAGGCGATGACAAATGGAACAGCTACAGTATGAGCCATCAAACTACTCAGACATATTCAAATTTTTTGCTATTAGCCATGTGACTTTAAAGGTATGCACGCACATCATACATGCTTAAGATTGTTTAATATCTTTCAACCAATCGACTTATTAATTGAGGATGATTGACAGCCCTCTCTGATTTAGTTAGGACAACTTTCAAGACGATTTCAGAGGGTAAAGCCTTACTGCTAATAGGTACAGTCGGATAAAAGCCAGTGGACATTTGATTATAGTTTAAAAGACCCGGTTTTGTGATTAAATTGAGAGGTTTGTGCACCTGGAAGGGCTATTTGGAGTCCGGCAGGAGTTCAGTTTTTAAGCCTTTAATGAGTGCAGAATTCAACTTTTCTTTCTTCGTGAGTGATCGTGCAGAAGATTAGCCATGTTAACAGAGTTAGCAGCGATCATGTGGAGGTTCGCTTCACTTGCAAAATAAACTTTTTGAGAGTGTTGGTTAAATTACTACAGATGACTAATTGTTGTCATGCTTAATAGAATATTATTTTTGGTTTATGTAATCGGTATAAATTGTTAACTACAATTTATAGTATTTATCCCGCTCGCGTACGAGCCCCAACCCCGGGCCTGGCTCCAGGGTGGGGCCCCGGCTGCGCCATACCGGGCGACGTCACGGACTTCAACATTTTTATCATCATTAAGGGGTTTTGAACCGCTCTTAGTCTGACCCGTCGCCTAGGACCTGTTTGCCTTGGGAGACTCTACCAGGGGCATATAGCCCCAGACAACATAGCTCCTAGGGTCACTCGGGTACTCAAACCCCTCCACCACGTTAAGGTGGCAGTATCATTTTGATATTGATATTAGAAATGTAGAACTAGAGCATTACAGACAGGCCTATATAATGTTTTTCTCTAGTATTGTTGTACAACAAAAGACTAAGCCCTGTTTTGTAAATACAGGTCAGGTCTTATAGTGACCCTGGGTTTTTTGAGAACCAATTTTATGAGCTTAGTTGATGCTTCAACTGATGGTGAGCCACCCAGAGATCCGGTGAAACCAGTGCACGCTGAAGACAGAAGGATTTGAGCCTCTTGGGACTGTCATAGCCACCCAGGAACAAACACATTGACCTTGACGTAACAGACAACTTAACCGACTGGACATACAGTGGGGAGAACAAGTATTTGATACACTGCCTATTTAGCTGTTTTTCCCACTTACAAAGCATGTAAGTATGTAGCAACAAAAATCCAGAAAATCACATTGTATGATTTTTAAGTGATTAATTTGCATTTTATTGCATGACATAAGTATTTGATAAATCAGAAAACCAGAACTTAATATTTGGTACATCATACATTTTCTGTAGTTCTTGACCAGGTTTGCACACACTGCAGCAGGAATTTTGGCCCACTCCTCCATACAGACCTTCTGTATTTGTGTACAAATTAATGCATGTCTTGGTGTTTGGTCAATAAAGATATTGTGTCTTATACTACCATTCACACCTGTGTCTGTGTCCCTTCATCTACGGTCTATTGTCTCCTCTTAACTCCTACAAACCTAGCATTGATGTATTGACCCCTATAAGTGGGTTACATGCGCAGTAACATTGCATATATTTTTTTCTAGGAATGCATCCAGATTATTGGATATTAATGCAAAATGTAATGCTTCTACAAGGGAGTGATTTTAGCATGAAGAGTAAAACCACTATTCAACAATGTAATTAATGTTTTTTTTTAATGCCTAACAGTTGTTTGTTACATATGTTGAAGTCTAACACTTCCCTGAGTTGGTTTGTTGGAAAGGAGAATAAAACACCAGGAGTCAGGTCAATTACCGTATATTCCGTTTATTACAAAAGCTTTTGGAGACAAGGGTCGCCGCACAATGTCTAAGGATCAACAGTCAAAACATCATTATATACTTCTACTACGCCCAAAAGATAGAGGCGTTAAGTTGCAAAGCAAGTGTGCCATTGGCCCAATCCAGTTCTATTCCTTATAAGGATAACTGCAAGTATCCCCTTGCCCCCCTTGTGGTTTCTGTGTTGTCTGTCCGACTATGTGTGTGTGTCTCTAACCTGTGCCCTGTTTCTCAAAAGACAGACATACTAAATCTTTCTCTCCCCGGCAACCGCTTGAACAGGGTTTCCTATTCTCCTACTTGCACCTTCAGTTTCAACTCAGGTTACAACAGCTTACAACAGTTCACTAACTTATTCAATCAATACATCTACACATATTTAATTTTAAGCTCTAAATCCTGGATGTCACCAGGTAAATCATGGTGACATCCTGGTGACATTATAAATCAGCCAATTCAGGATTTCTGTTGTTGAATAATGGACAAGTAATAGATGAATAATGTGATAACATAAGAGGTTGAGCAGCTTTTTGCATTTTTTTACATTTGAAACCTTAAAACATAATGATATTTGGATTTTCATATGTAGGTGGGGTTAATTGTGAAATGCTTCCTGTCCTTCAAAGTAACATCTTCTTCCGCTTATCCGGGGCCGGGTCGCGGGGGCAGCAGTCTAAACAGGGATGCCCAGACTTCCCTCTCCCCAGACACTTCCTCCAGCTCTTCTGGGGGGACACCGAGGCGTTCCCAGGCCAGCCGGGAGACATAGTCCCTCCAGCGTGTCCTAGGTCTTCCCCGGGTCTCCTCCCGGTGGGATGGGACCGGAACACCTTCCCAGGAAGGCGTTCCGGAGGCATCCGAAACAGATGCCCAAGCCACCTCAGCTGACCCCTCTCGATGTGGAGGAGCAGCGGCTCTACTCTGAGCTCCTACCGGGTGACCGAGCATCTCACCCTATCTCTAAGGGATCGCCCAGCCACCCTGCGGAGAAAGCTCATTTCGGCCGCCTGTATCCGGGATCTTGTCCTTTCGGTCATGACCCAAAGCTCATGACCATAGGTGAGAGTAGGAACGTAGATTGACCGGTAAATCGAGAGCTTCGCCTTGCGGCTCAGCTCTTTCTTCACCACGACAGACCGATACATCAACCGCATCACTGCAGAAGCTGCACCGATCCGTCTGTCAATCTCCCGTTCCTTCCTTCCCTCACTCGTGAACAGGACCCCTAGATACTTAAACTCCTCCACTTGAGGCAGGCACTCTCCACCAACCTGAAGTGGGCAAGCCACCCTTTTCCGACTAAGGACCATGGCCTCGGATTTGGAGGTACTGATTTTCATCCCCACCGCTTCACACTCGGCTGCAAACCGTCCAAGTGCATGCTGAAGGTCCTGGCTTGAAGGGGCCAACACGACAACATCATCCGCAAAGAGCAGAGACGAAATTGTGTGGTCCCCAAAACTGAAACCCTCCGGCCCCTGGCTGCGCCTAGAAATTCTGTCCATAAAAATTACGAACAGAACCGGTGACAAAGGGCAGCCCTGCCGGAGTCCAACATGCACAGGGAACAAGTCTGACTTACTGACGGCAATGCGGACCAAGCTCCTGCTTCGGTCGTACAGGGACCTGACAGCCCTTAGCAAGGGACCCAGGACCCCATATTCCCGAAGCACCCTCCAGAGGATGCCGCGAGGGACACAGTCGAATGCCTTCTCCAAATCCACAAAACACATGTGGATTGGTTGGGCAAACTCCCATGAACCCTCCATCACCCTGTAGAGGGTATAGAGCTGGTCCAGTATTCCACGGCCTGGACGAAAACCACACTGTTCCTCCTGAATCCGAGGTTCTACTATCGGCCGTATTCTCCTCTCCAGAACCCTGGCATAGACTTTCCCGGGGAGGCTGAGAAGTGTGATCCCCCTATAGTTGGAACACACCCTCCGGTCCCCCTTCTTAAAAAGAGGGACCACCACCCCGGTCTGCCATCCCAGAGGCACTGTCCCCGACTGCCACGCGATGTTGCACAGGCGTGTCAGCCAAGACAGCCCCACAACATCCAGAGACTTGAGGTACTCAGGGCGGATCTCATCCACCCCCGGTGCCTTGCCACCGAGGAGTTTCTTAACCACCTCTGTGACTTCAGCCCGGGTGATGGACGAGTCCACCTCTGAGCCCTCATCCTCTGCTTCCTCAATGGAAGACGTGACGGCGGGATTGAGGAGATCCTCGAAGTACTCCTTCCACCGCCCGACGACATCCCCAGTTGAGGTCAACAGCTGCCCACCTCTACTGTAAACAGCGTTGGTAGGGCACTGTTTCCCTCTCCTGAGGCGCCGGATGGTTTGCCAGAATCTCTTCGAGGCCAGCCGATAGTCCTTCTCCATGGCCTCACCGAACTCCTCCCAGGCCCGAGTTTTTGCCTCCACAACCACCCGGGCTGCAGTCCGCTTGGCCTGTCGGTACCCGTCAGCTGCCTCAGGAGTCCCACAAGCCAACCAAGCCTGATAGGACTCCTTCTTCAGCTTGACGGCATCCCTTACTTCCGGTGTCCACCACCGGGTTCGGGGATTGCCGCCTCGACAGGCACCAGAGACCTTACGGCCACAGCTCCGAGCGGCCGCTTCGACAATGGCGGTGGAGAACATGGTCCACTCGGACTCAATATCTCCAGCCTCCCTCGGGATCCAGTCGAAGCTCTGCCGGAGGTGGGAGTTAAAGATCTCTCTGACAGGAGACTCGGCCAGACGTTCCCAGCAGACCCTTACAGTACGCTTGGGCCTGCCGAGTCTGTCCAGCTTCCTCCCCCGCCATCGGATCCAACTCACCACCAGGTGGTGATCAGTTGACAGCTCCGCCCCTCTCTTCACCCAAGTGTCCAAGACATACGGCCGCAGGTCAGATGAAACGACAACAAAGTCGATCATCGACCTGCGGCCTAGGGTGTCCTGGTGCCACGTGCACTGATGGACACCCTTATGCTTGAACATGGTGTTCGTTATGGAGAAACTGTGACTAGCACAGAAGTCCAATAACTGAACACTGCTCGGGTTCAGATCAGGGGGGCCGTTCCTCCCAATCACGCCCCTCCAGGTGTCACTGTCGTTGCCCACGTGGGCGTTGAAGTCCCCCAGTAGAACGATAGAGTCCCCAGTCGGAGCACTTTCCAGCACCCCTCCCAGAGACTCCAAGAAAGTCAGGTACTCTGCACTGCCGTTCGGCCCGTAGGCACAAACAACAGTGAGAGACCTATCCCCAACCCGTAGGCGCAGGGAAACGACCCTCTCGTTCACCGGGGTAAACTCCAACACATGGCGGCAGAGCTGGGGAGCTATAAGCAAACCCTCACCAGCCCGCCGCCTCTCACCATGGGCAACTCCAGAGTGGTGAAGAGTCCATCCTCTCTCAAGGAGTGTGGTTCCAGAACCCAAGCCGTGCGTAGAGGTGATCCCGACTACCTCTAGTCGGAACCTCTCAACCTCACGCACGATCTCAGGCTCCTTCCCCGCCAGCGAGGTGACGTTCCACGTCCCTAGAGCTAGTTTCCGTGTCCAGGGATCGGGTTGTCTAGGCCCCCGCCTTCGACTGCCGCCCGATCCTCTATGCACCGGCCCCTTATGGTCCCTCCTGTGGGTGGTGAGCCCACGGGAGGGCGGCCCCATGTCGCTCGTTCGGGCTGGGCCCGGCCGGGCCCCATGGGGAAAGGCCCGGCCACCAGGCGCTCGCGAACGAGCCCCAACCCCGGGCCTGGCTCCAGGGTGGGGCCCCGGCTGCGCCATGCCGGGCGACGTCACAGGACACAAATTATTTTTCATCATTAAGGGGTTTTTGAACCGCTCTTAGTCTGACCCGTCGCCTAGGACCTGTTTGCCTTGGGAGACCCTACCAGGGGCATATAGCCCCAGACAACATAGCTCCTAGGGTCACTCGGGTACTCAAACCCCTCCACCACGTTAAGGTGGCAGTTCAAGGAGGGGCCCTTCAAAGTATGGATACATATATGACATCTGGCAAATTTCCATTAGATGTTAGTCACCATTGCCGTATTGTGTGTATCTGAGATGTCAAAATACAGCATGTAAACCTTACATTATCACTAGGAATCAAAGTTTTAGACATTTTTCAGATTTGATTTTACATTGCAGTGAATAAGCTGTCTTACAGAGAGAGTCGGCAGTAGACTGTCAACTACTTTCAAAAGAATGTTGATGACGTCTGCACCACATTTTCTCAGCCTAGGTTTTCTCAGCATTCTCAAGCTCAGCTTAGACTGCAACACCTGGTTGCTTACATAGCGTACCTGTCTATATTCATTGCCTTTTCCCTGCTCTCAAGATGATAACCTGCAGCTAGTGATGTGTGGTCAAAAGACAACATGCCCACTTGATTCTATCCCCTCCTTCCTTCTCCAGACCATCTCAGGAGACCTCCCATTCTTCACCTCCCTCATCAAGTCATCCCTGACAACTAGCTGTGCCAACAACCAACGTACCACAAGCAGCAACTAGACATTCACCCATACACACCATGCAGCTCTGAGCTAATTTTGCACCATCCTTTGCTGGGACACCAGTATTAGAAGGTATTGTTGGACAATAAAAGTGATGAGAAAACTATCATCATTAGAAATACAGTGTTCAAGCCATACTCAATATTTTCATGTTAATAATAATTTGGGTTCAGAAAAAAGCTGAAAATCATGAAAATGTGCTATAAAACTGCTAACATGTAACACTTCTCTGTTGTTTATCAACAAGCATGCTATCTAAAAAGAAGTAATGGGAACTGTGTAAAATTATTTACATGTGTGACCTTTTTTGGAATATAGAATAGAACTCAATTCAATATTATATCTCTTATTGTATTGAGAATATTTACTGTATTTGCTATATCAAAGTCAATGATAAAGTCCATTAGTAATAGATAAATCAAAGTCCATGTGAAAGACAGTTCATCAAAAGACCTTTAAACCCACAGATTCCACTTCTGCCATAAAGAGGTAAATCCACATGAGACAAAAATAATCCAACAGTGAAGGAGAGTGAAATGCATTAAATAAATTTACTCACCACTCCAGGGAGTTGAATGGAAGTCATTATGTGAGAAGACAATGATCCTTTTCAGACAAATAATCCATAAGAACTGGTATAAAAAATTTCAGCAATCTTCTCAAGCTGAGACTGCCTCCAAAAAATCCTATTGTTCTCAAACCAAATCCCATTTTGCTCCTGTTCTTCGCCCACCAGACCTCTTAGTTAAAGTGATAGCAATTACTTTGACCATCTAACAAATTTGAATGTGTGGCATACAAATCCTGGACTAGATAAATTACATGCATTTAAAAGTTTGGATTGTTACAAACTGAAAAATGCGCTGTAATCAGTTTAAACAATTAAACAATTTGTTAGAATCATGTTTTATTTGCAGTGGTAGTAAATAATAATATACATCTGGACCTTTTTTACCTAGGAAATGTGTTTGATCTATACCATTAGTGTTAGGAAACAAGAAACCAGGCAAGCCTAGTTCAGCTGGCCCGAAATTAAATGTGTTTTAATCGCAGCTACCCTCTCGAGAATCAAAACCAGGTCGTCCACATGAAAGGCATTGTCGTTAAACACTACACCACCAAATTGCACACGTGAGGCATAAGTATAGCCTCTTCCCAATATATTATTTTCACTCATTAACATCATGGCAAGTTTTTATATTTTGTTTGAAACCATTAACTAACGTTTCGTATTAAGTTTACCTCCACCACAAATAGTATCTATGAACTGTATGACGGCCACTGGCCGTTTTAAAAGCTTATTAGCAAGTAATATGTCGCTAGACGCAATTATATTGTGTAAAAGTGAGTAACATTTCTTATTAAGTCTACCTCCACCACAAATAGCATCTATGCACTTTATGGCTTTTTCCACTGGACGTTTTAACTGATTATTAGCCATTCGTGAATAACAATGATACAATAAATACGGTCTCAATATAGGTGACGATAACAGACTGTTTCGTCAAGTGAAAAGTGTAGGCAGTGAAGTGTTTGTCTATCCTGAACAAATCCTGAGACATAATTTGAAAATCCACCAGAAATAGTCGCAATATAGTAAACAGTTTCATTTTAGGATTCCCATAACATATCTACTCAAGGATGTAACCAACAAGGTTTCTGTCTATCCTGAACAAATCCTCTTGCCACTGGCTGTTTTAACAGCTAAATAGCCATTTGTGAATGACATTGATACAGCATCTACCAATATAGGTGACAATAACTAGTGATGGTCATTCAAGGCTTCATTAGCGTTATTTTAGCAGCAGGATATTATGCTGGCAGCACTCAGATTTTCTTTATCACAATATAAGTCGGGATCACCTCTACGCACGACTTGGGCTCTGGAACCACACTCCTTGAGAGAGGATGGACTCTTCACCACTCTGGAGTTGCCCATGGTGAGAGGCGGCGGGCTAGTGTGGGTTTGCTTATAGCTCCCCAGTTCTGCCGCTATGTGATGGAGTTTACCCTGGTGAACTAGAGGGTTGTTTCCCTGCGCCTACGGGTCGGGATAGGTCTCTCACTGTTGTTTGTGCCTACGGGCCGAATGGCAGTGCAGAGTACCCAACCTTCTTGGAGTCCCCGGGAGGGGTGCTGGAAAGTGCTCCGACTGGGGACTCTATCGTTCTACTGGGGGACTTCAATGTCCACGTGGGCAACGACAGTGACACCTAGAGGGGCGTGATTGGGAGGAACGGCCCCCCTGATTTGAACCCGAGCGGTGTTCAGTTATTGGACTTCTGTGCTAGTCACAGTTTGTCCATAACGAAACACCATGTTCAAGCATAAGGGTGTCCATCAGTGCACGTGGCACCAGGACACCCTAGGCCATAGGTCGATGATCAACTTTGTTGTTGTTTCATCTGACCTGCGGCCGTATGTCTTGGACACTCGGGTGAAGAGAAGGGCGGAGCTGTCAACTGATCACCACCTGGTGGTGAGTTGGATCCGATGGCAGGGGAGGAAGCTGGACAGACTTGGCAGGCCCAAGCGTACTATAAGGGTCTGCTGTGAATGTCTGGCCAAGTCTCCTGTCAGAGAGATCTTTAACTCCCACCTCTGGCAGAGCTTCAACTGGATCCCGAGGGAGGCTGGAGATATTGAGTCCGAGTGGACCATGTACTCCACCGCCATTGTCGAAGCGGCCGCTCTGAGCTGTGGCCGTAAGGTCTCTGGTGCCTGTCGAGGCGACAATCCCCTATCAGGCCTGGTTGGCTTGTGGGACTCCTGAGGCACCTGACGGGTTCCGGTAGGCCAAGCGGACTGCAGCCCGCGTGGTTGTGGAGGCAAAAACTCGGGCCTGGGAGGAGTTCGGTGAGGCCATCTGCTGGCCTCGAAGAGATTCTGGCAAACCGTCCGGTGCCTCAGGAGAGGAAAACAGTGCCCTACCAACGCTATTTACAGTAGATGGCAGACCGGGGTGGTGGTCCATCTTGTTAAGAAGGGGGACCGGAGGGTGTGTTCCAACTATAGGGGGATCACACTTCTCAGCCTCCCCTGGAAAGTCTATGCCAGGGTTCTGGAGAGGAGAATACAGCCGATAGTAGAACCTCGGATTCAAGAGGAACAGTGTGGTTTTCATCCGGGCCGTGGAACACTGGACAAGCTCTATACCCTCTACAGGGTGTTGGAGGGTTCATGGGAGTTTGCCCAACCAATCCACATGTGTTTTTTGGATTTGGAGAAGGCATTCGACTGTGTCCCTCGTGGCATCCTATGGAGAGTGCTTCGGGAATATGGGGTCCTGGGTCCTTTTGCTAAGGGCTGTCAGGTCCCTGTACGACCGAAGCAGGAGTTTGGTCCGCATTGCCGGCAGTAAGTCAGACTTGTTCCCAGTGCATGTTGGACTCCGGCAGGGCTGATTGACAGACGGATCGGTGCAGCTTCTGCAGTAATGCCGAAATGAGCTTTCTCCGCAGGGTGGCTGGGCGATCCCTTAGAGGTAAGGTGATAAAGCTTGGTCACCCGGGAGGAGCTCAGAGTAGAGCCGCTGCTCCTCCACATCGAGAGGGGTCAGCTGAGGTGGATTGGGCATCTGTTTCGGATGCCTCCGGAACGCATTCCTGGGAAGGTGTTCCGGTCCCATCCCACTGGGAGGAGACCCCAGGGAAGACCTAGGACACGCTGGAGGGACTATGTCTCCCGGCTGGCCTGGGAACGCCTCGGTGTCCCCCCAGAAGAGCTGGAGGAAGTGTCTAGGGAGAGGGAAGTCTGGGCATCTCTGCTTAGACTGCTGCCCCAGCGACCCGGCCCCGGATGAGCGGAAGATGATGATGATGATGATGATGACAATAAAAGCCATCATTGAAATATATAAGGCAATGTGGTTAACAATCTAGTCTGTGAAAAAGAACTAACAAGAATAACATTGGAACGGACATTAAATATATAATGTACAGACAAGATTGTTAACTATATTAACTTATATAGTTCAATGATTACTTTTATTTTGAAAAATAAAATCTGGGTTAGCACTGCTAGCATGATGTCCTGCTGCTAGAAAAATGGTAATGAATCCTCGAATGGCCATCACTAACGATAACTGACGTTTTTGTCAAGTGAAAAGACGAGAGAATCATGAAGCCAGTGAAGTGTTTGTCTATCCTGAAAAAATCCTAATATCCACCAGAACCATTTTATTTTAGGCTACTTATTACGTAGCTATGTAAAGTTGTAGCCAACTTTATGTGGTCCGGCAAAAAATGCTGTGACAGTCTTAAAAATGCAAACACACTTTCTTGTGTTTGATTAGCTGATGGGGTGCTGTGGGTTTGTTCAGCTTTCACCTGCACTAATTGGTCTGTGTTCAGCAAAGAAATTAAATGACCAATCAGTGCCTCAATGGTGAAAAAAAATGTACAAAACTGACAATTTAAATAAATGTTTTTACCGCATTGCTTCCTTTGGACAGCCACCTAGAACTCAGACAAACAAAGGCTAAATACCCAGCCTGGACTCACTTAATCTAATTAATCAATGAAAGTTGGCAGATGGCAATTAGTCACACCTGTGACATAAACAATACTGCCAACATTCTTCAAATCTAGAGCTCTCATCATGTCACTACTCAGCAACTAGTCCCAGATCTTCACAAGGGAATGAACTCATGAGGGTAGGGGCTAGGAGCTGTTTCTGGACAGGCTATGAGTATTATGGTACCATAGCTTGCACAGTGTCACTCGGGCATGGTTTAAAATGTTAAATTGAAAATCCACCTTAAACACTGTTTTTGTTTTTCTCTCCAGATAATTTTGAGGGATAGGTGGTGTTTAGTTATGCATCACAGCAGGATTTTAGAAATTGATTGAGCATGCTGTCTGATTTATAAACGAATAGTTATATATTGTAGTAATTATTGTTCCCTTTGTGTTTTGCCCATTGATTGATCACACTAGTGCTGTGTAGATATGGCTGTCCTTCAACAGAGGTATTGGACTTTTTTTTGATTTGTTTCATTTTCTCTAGTCTCCTTCTTAAAATGTATTGATTGCAGAGGTCTTTTCATTTTCACCTTTTTATTGAATGGGTTTTTCAGAAAGGAGGATTTGGGGAATCTGGCCGTGAATCTCAAACTGAGCCCTATCCACTACATGTTTGCTTGGAATGTCCTCCATGGTAATGTGTTCCTGACAAAAATCCAAGGGTGATATCCACAGAGTGGCAAGGGGTTTGGTAAATGCATCAACTTCCGGACACATATGTGTTTAACACACATTAATGTTTAAGAAGGAATATTTAATTTAGGAAATATTTTTTGTAAATGTGTTCAAGGTGCCCAATGCAACATTTTCCATTTAAAATATGCAATAATAACCCTTACATACCATCAGTTTACATAAAAAAAAAAAACTTCTCTGGCAGAGTGTCAGGACTGCCAGTGACAAGATTGCAAGTAAAACGTAGTAGGCCGGGACATTTGTAGGCGAGTACTTGCTTGAAAGTGTGGGAGGCAAAGGCCAATGACAAGCTTTGTTTGAGGTCATGTAACCTACACTGAACACCCCAGAAACAAAAATATACGGAAGCAACGCGAGCATAAGACACATTTTGGCATTTGATGGCGAGAGTTGACATTTGTGTGAACAGCAGAGTTTGCTACCTTTCCACTTGACAAGTAGGTCACCTCATTTAGCTAGTTGGCCAGATGGTCAAGGAAGTAAGTCCATGTCTTAGTTTGACGATGATAGAGGAACAATTATACTCCGTAGAAAATCATTCAATGTTGTTGTTTATTTTATTTGCATGAGCACAGATATGTTTTAGGAAGGTTTCTACGAAGTCTTCGGTAGAGACAATAAGCTAACGAGCTTCTGTCCAAGCAGACACTCCTTGATTCCATTTCTTGCTGGAAAATAGTGTTACAATCTGATGTTCTCTGCAAAATTTTAAGAAAAATGAACATGCATTATGGCTTGTTTGACTAAACCTTATGCACAAGGGCATATTGCTCGGAAGAAGCAATTACATTAAATTTAAAATGTTAGCTAGATTTAGCCTTGCTGATCAAAGTGTGCATATTATTGTTCCATCTAGCGCTATCACAATTATGGTTTCATGTTTGATAGATAGCCATCAATTAGTCTCTGAAATATGGCAATGCATCTAACACAGTAGATTGCCCAGATTATGTTTTGATTGGTTTAGCTGTTTACTTTATTTCTTCTGTGTTCCGTAGTTATGGAAAGGGCCCAACAAATTTAAGCCCATTTGAAACAAAGGTCTGTGTTCATTGTTTCAGCATCGACGGTTGGAAGTTACACTGCTTCTAACCGATCAGATGACAATGTCTGATCCTAATGGAGTTATAGAACAGATATACAACTGCTGATAGGTGGCGTTAAATTGCATAGGGCACCTTTACGTCACAAGATCAAAGATAAACATATGTATATGTCACACCATTATGCACGTCTATCAAATCTTTTTTGTAAAACTGCACAAGCTCCAAAATAAAACAGTGCCTTATGGGATTTTCAGAATGCTAGCGGAGGCTGAAGAAGCCACTGGAGGGTCAAATTAGCACCAACATCCATGATAATTTTCACTCCCTCAGCTTTGGGACACTTGTGCAAATGGCAGTGGTATGCGTCAACGTGCATTTGGACGGCCAAGTGTGGAGTGGAGTTAAGTAGGGATCCATTTGGGAATTATCAAATTCATCCATTCCTCACTTCCCTCTCAAACACATTTTGGGAAGAGGAGTGAAAGGCCCTCCTTGTATGCACTAATGCATTTTCAAAGAGAGGTGTAAAGCAAACAAGCAGATTTGTGTTATAAGTACTGTTGATGATTACTTTGATTTACATTTTGAAAAATATAATTGATTTTTGTCAATGTTTCAATAATGTTTAGCAAGGTTGCACTACTCCCTTGTAATACTCTGTCACTGCCTTGCAAAGCCTGATAATGGAAGTTTTCAGTGGTTTACAGGTGCGTGTCTACCTCAGTAACCTCACCGCTATTATCCCTGCATTTCAGTTGCACATGCACCTTGCACATTCTGTTTGCCTCTTATTGCCATTGTACTTCCATTTTTACAGTTGTTACACACACGTCTACCTCGAGGACCTTAGTGCTGATTTCTCTGCATCATGGTTGCTCATGCTACCCTACTACAGTGCTCCTTCATTTGCCCCATTTGCACATCTTATATGCCATTTAGAAATTGCTATTTGTACCCGAACAAATGTTATCCCACTTGTAACATACACTATATCTAATATTTGTAAACTTTCTGCCCTCCTCTATTTGCCTTAATTGCACATTTAGTATTGCCATTTGTACTGCATTTGCCTTCATTGCACATCTACACATTCCACTCTTAATATACATATACTTAATACTTGTAAAAAAAAAATCTGCCCTCTATGTGCACTTCTGGTTAGATGCTTAGTGCATTTTGTTGTACTGTATTTGTATTGTTCAATAACAATAAAGTTTAATCTAATCTAAAAATTAGCAATTGAAAAACCATAGACAGACCTGGCTGAGTAGAGTAATGTTCTTATTTTGTCTATTACACCTTCATTCTTGTCTATTTAGACATTTATTCTTGTTGCAAGTTGCAAGTCAATCATATTATAATAATTAGATTATTAAATAATGTATATCTAAGATATACCTTGAGGTAACAGATTTTTTTTTGCTTTTAAGTTTCTTAACCACCATACCTCAAACAAACATAAAGCATATGCACTACTAGAAACTGCAAAATGGGTTTCTTTATTGTATCACATCAAAAACATATTTAAATTTGCTGGTCAGTTATGTGTAGTGCCATGTCAACGATGAATACTTTGCCCCAAGACGTTACTCCGAACGTTTTTATGAAAGACAATAAAAAGATGATTCATCACAGTGCTTCTCAGTTCCCTAAACCTTTCATTTAACTTTATTGCAAGCTCCACATAGCCATCAAAATGAACATGTGTACACTGAATTTGGTTATGGCAAATAACTTGTGTTGAAGACCCTGGTGAGGATGAAGAGCACACAGATGAGCACGCTTAGATGGTTTCTGACAGGTTCTGGGCTGGCCAAGCCTTATAGAAGTCCCAGCTTTGAAGTGATACAATAATGCATTGCACCCTATTTTTTTAATCGCCCTGGGACCTGCAGGGCACCCAAAGTGTTAATCCCTCCATCAGGGTACCAGGGTTATTGAAATAGTTCCTTTTATTTGGCCATTCAGCAGGACACACATGGGGTATACAATAACACCCAAAGCGGTGTCAGTGGACAATGAACCAGTGGCCTATGGCAACCTATCAAGGAGGAATTGACTTGAAGGAATGTGGTCCCCTAGACTACCCACTCAGCCTCTGCTCTTCCAGCTGACAGCATATTATGAGCCTGAATGAGAGCCGCGGCACTGAAACAATAAAACCTCACAGATGTTTTTCTCATTCAAATTATTAAACAATGCCCAGGATGCCACCCAACCCAAGTGGGGTGAGGGTGGCCACTCACTTTTCCGAAATCTATATTTTTTTCAAGGTTTTATCCACAGCTGGAATCATAGTGAGAAAGGAGAAGACCCATGGTGGTGAAAGGGTTGAGATGAGTATTAAACCCTAGTCTCCATCGGGGGAACCATGTGTGTGCATGGAGCTGGCAGTATTACCACTTGAACACGGCTCTGAAAAGCAAGATACACTTTAAACCTGTACAATGAACTGTAGTGCTCAAGGAGCTCCTGAAGGAGAACTTCAGATTGTCCACGATCAGGCTCTGAAAGGAAAATAAATCTGGAAGCAAAACTCAGTTTCATGCAAATAAAACAGTTAGAAACTTTTTACGCAATGAAATATACAGTGATATGAAAAGCAATGATAAGATAAAGATATTCATATACAATTTTTTTGATTTTATTTTTTGTGAAGAACAGAAGTGTTCAATTTGCAGTGGTCTCTTAATTTTAAGACTTTAGGAAAGGAAAGAAAAAGTAGCAGTGGTCTCTTAATTTATTCTGGAACTGTATATATATATACACTCACCTAAACGATTATTAGGAACACCATACTAATACTGTGTTTGACCCCCTTTCGCCTTCAAAACTGCCTTAATTCTACGTGGCATTATTTCAACAAGGTGCTGAAAGCATTCTTTAGAAATGTTGGCCCATATTGACAGGATAGCATCTTGCAGTTGATGGAGATTTGTGGGATGCACATCCAGGGCACGAAGCTCCCGTTCCACCACATCCCAAAGATGCTCTATTGGGTTAAGATCTGGTGACTGTGGGGGCCATTTCAGTACAGTGAACTCATTGTCATGTTCAAGAAACCAATTTGAAATGATTCAAGCTTTGTGACATGGTGCATTATCCTGCTGGAAGTAGCCATCAGAGTATGGGTACATGGTGGTCATAAAGGGATGGACATGGTCAGAAACAATGCTCAGGTAGGCCGTGGCATTTAAACAATGCCCAGTTGGCACTAAGGGGCCTAAAGTGTGCCAAGAAAACATCCCACACACCATTATACCACCACCACCAGCCTGCACAGTGGTAACAAGGCATGATGGATCCATGTTCTCATTCTGTTTACGCCAAATTCTGACTCTACCATCTGAATGTCAGAAATCGAGACTCATCGGACCAGGCAACATTCTTCCAGTCTTCAACTGTCCAATTTTGGTGAGCTTGTGCACATTGTAGCCTCTTTTCCCTATTTGTAGTGGAGATGAGTGGTACCCAGTGGGGTCTTCTGCTGTTGTAGCCCATCCGCCTCAAGGTTGTGCGTGTTGTGGCTTCACAAATGCTTTGCTGCATACCTCGGTTGTAACGAGTCAAAGTTGCTCTTCTATCAGCTTGAATCAGTCGGCCCATTCTCCTCTGACCTCTAGCATCAACAAGGCATTTTTGCCCACAGGACTGCTGCATACTGGATGTTTTTCCCTTTTTACACCATTCTTTGTAAACCCTAGAAATGGTTGTGCGTGAAAATCCCAGTAACTGAGCAGATTGTGAAATACTCAGACCGGCCCGTCTGGCACCAACAACCATGCCACACTCAAAATTGCTTAAATCACCTTTCTTTCCCATTCTGACATTCAGTTTGGAGTTCAGGAGATTGTCTTGACCAGGACCACACCGCTAAATGCATTGAAGCAACTGCCATGTGATTGGTTGTTTAGATAATTGCATTAATGAGAAATTGAACAGGTGTTCCTAATAATCCTTTAGGTGAGTGTATATATAGATATATATGAATAACAGCAACGCAACTTCGCTATTTCTAAGGACTACCAGTATCGCTTTAGTGTGCGGGATATGTCAATCAGGTTTGCATACATATACAGTAGGTATTGTGACGGTAGCAGTAGCAATGTATGTGATGATTGTGTCTATGTGCAAGTGGACGCCGTCAGTGTACATGTGTTCATGTTATGCATGAACAAGTGTGTGTTTGTGTGTGCCGTGTACAGTATGTTTAAATGTGTGTGTAGGGAGAATTGAAAAGCAATCATGCAAAAAATATATATAGGCAAAAAAGAGAGACATTTCATAATCTTTCCATTTGGCAGCTTTTGTTTAACAGTCTTATGGCCTGGGGATAGAAGCTATTTCATGGTGTTGACAGTTATGTATTTGAAGCACTGATACAGCACTTCAAGCATAGTATAGTATAGAGAATATCCTATGTCTTGGGTGGCTGGGGTAATTTTATATTTTTAAGGCATTCCTATCACACGGCCTTGTGTGTGGATCTTGGATGACAGAGCCGGGCCCCGGTGATAAACTTGGCCATACACACCACACTGGTGAGTCGAAGTCAACAGTCAAAGGAACTGGGTGCTGCCCTTGCCTGTTAATATATGGGACAACATCCTGTTGTTGGCCCTTGACAGTATGTGCTGTTCCAAGTATCTTGGGTGAAAAAGGGAGACCACTTTACGCTCCATGTAGTTAATGCTTTGGGAGTCCAGCCCCACAGACTGCACTATCCTCATCAAGTTGCCACCACACGGCACTCTCCACTCCATAAGGGATGTGTCTGTCGTGATCACTGTTCATGACCTGACTCTTTGGAGCACCTGGTCAAGCACTTCATTCACATTGCAGAGTCATGGACATTATACTGTCAAAGATCTCAAGTTTATAGTTTATGCAATGTCCTAAATACAGCAATAAAGTCTGGTAAGATTGCATTTAGGTTTGCTGCCACATCATTTTGGAGCACTATGTAGAATTACCTTAAATTAGATAATTTCATTCCAATTGTTCATTTTACATCACAGATTTTACCTGCTCTAAAATGTCTTATGCACTTGGATTATTTCAGACGTTTTTTTTTTTTACAACGTTGGCTGCTTAGTCAGGGTTAAAGTATAGCAAAGAGGTAAACCTCCCATGTGACTTCTTTGATTAAGTATAGTAAAAATGAAAACAATATATTTTTGAGGTTGTTATCCAGAAAGACATGAGTGTATCTGCTGAATAAACCCACAATCAGCCAAATTGGCATTTTATCAACATAGTTTAGAGAAGTGAGGTGTCCCATTTAAAAATGTAGAGATGTGGGAGTGTATGAACTGCGCAGATCGAAAATCATTAACCCAGACTCTAATTATGTTTATCATACTACATTATAGCAAATATCTGAGCCGAGTTTAATAGGCCTGTGTAAGTTTATGAACTGAAGTAACAAGATTACTTAGTACATTAAGTTGAAGTCTACGGCCAGACTCTGATCAGATTTGGAGGTGGGTTAGAGAGTGAAGGTGTAAACTGCGATATTGGAGGCAACTGGAAATAGTAATCGATATAACCCTAGTGAACTAATTTGTAATAACAGAGAAAAAAAAGTATATTTTCAGAGAAACTAAAATGTTAATTTTGTGATCAACAATATATTTGTGATTTCTACTCTGAGTCACACTCAATGTGAACAAGTTTGATGTTCCAATATTCCTATTATAAGATTGCTTTATTTATGAAGTCGTGATTTATCAGATGGTTTAACCTAGTTTTCAGTAAGTCTTTCTTTTGTTATCTTAGGATGATCAACATATGGAATTGTTGATCACCGGGTAATTGGAATTCAGAATGACTGTCTGTGTAGAATAATTCAATCATCTACACTATAACAAGTGCAATCATTTCAACTATTAATGTGAATATGTACAGAAAAACATCAATTAATCATTAACTAATCAAAGTTAATGATTTTTCAAAAATCAGAGCTCACACTGGAAAATATACAGTGAATTGTTCTACATACAGCTGCTAAGATTTGGGAACACTTTGTGCAATTATAAATGTTTTACTGTTCACCATGAAATCTTTATTTAATCTGAAACAATCTTTGTTATCTGAAATAATAGATTTATAGTTACCAATGTGTTTCATGCAAAAATAATTGACCCCCAAGTTGGATTGATTAAATCATGTACAGTGCCTTACAAAAGTATTCACCCCCTTGGCTTTTTACCTATTTTGTTACATTACAGCCTTTAGTTCAATGTTTTTTTTTAATATGAATTGTATGTGATGATCAGAACACAATAGTCTAAGTTGGTGAAGTGAAATGAGAAATATATATACATAAAACATTTTTTAGAAATTGGCAAAATTGGCATGTCTGTATGTATTCACCTCCTTTGTTATGAAGCCCATAAAAAGCTCTGGTGCAACCAATTACCTTCTGAAGTCACATAATTAGTGAAATGATGTCCACCTGTGTGCAATCTAAGTGTCACATGATCTGTCATTACATATAAACACCTTTTTTGAAAGGCCCCAGAGGCTGCAACCCCTAAGCAAGAGGCACCACTAACCAAACACTGCCATGAAGACCAAGGAACTCTCCAAACAAGTAATGGACAATGTTGTTTAGAAGGCCAAGTTAGGGTTAGGTTATAAAAAAATATCCATATCTTTGATGATCCCCAGGAGCACCATCAAATCTATCATAACCAAATGGAAAGAACATGGCCCAACAGTAAACCTGCCAAGAGACGGCCGCCCACCAAAACTCACGGACCGGGCAAGGAGGGCATTAATCAGAGAGGCAGCACAGAGACCTAAGGTAACCCTGGAGGAGCTGCAAAGTTCCACAGCAGAGACTGGAGTATCTGTACATAGGATGACAATAAGCCGTACGCTCCATAGAGTTGGGCTTCATGGCAGAGTGTCCAGAAGAAAGCCATTACTTTCAGCAAAAAAGAAAATGGCACGTTTTGAGTTTGCGAAAAGGCATGTGGGACACTCCCAAAATGTATGGAGGAAGGTGCTCTGGTCTGATGAGACAAAAATGTTACCTTTCGGCCATCAAAGAAAACGCTATGTCTGGCGCAAACCCAACACATCACATCACCCAAAGAACACCATCCCAATAGTGAAACGTGGTGGCAGCATCACACTGTGGGGATGTTTTTCAGCAGCCGGGACTGGGAAACTGGTCAGAGTTGAGGGAAAGATGGATGGTGCTAAATACAGGGATATTCTTGAGCAAAACCTGTACCACTATGTGCATGATTTGAGGCTAGGACGGAGGTTCACCTTCCAGCAGGACAATGACCCCAAACACACTGCTAAAGCAATACTTGAGTGGTTGAAGGGGAAACATGTAAATGTGTTGGAATGGCCTAGTCAAAGCCCAGACCTCAATCTAATAGAAAATCTGTGGTCCGACTTAAAGATTGCTGTTCACAAGCGCAAACCATCCAACTTGAAGGAGCTGGAGCAGTTTTGCAAGGAGGAATGGGCAAAAACGCCAGTGGTAAGATGTGGAAAGCTCATTGAGACTTATCCACAGCGACTTGGATTCGTGATTGCTGCAAAAGGTGACTCTACCTAAAGTATTGACTTTAGGTGGGTGAATAGTTATGCACATTAACTTTTTCTGTTATTTTGTCCTATTTGTTGTTGGCTTCACAATAAAAATAATAATAAATATATCTTCAAAGTTGTGGGCATTTTCTGTAAATTAAATGATGCAAATCCACAAACAATCCATGTTAATTCCAGGTTGTGAGCCAACAAAACATGAAATATCCCAAGTGGGGTGAATACTTTTGCAAGGCACTGTAGTTGGATAAATCAAGTAGTAGAATCAGGTGGTAACTAATTGGTTACCAAATGAACCAATTATAGGAAGGATCTGTAGCAAAGAGTTTGGGGGAGACACATACAGGTTCTCTTTTTCTGCCCAAGGGGTTGTAATCTAGCCTAAATTAGTCCAAGGGATTGTGATGTATCCCTGGATGCTTTGAAAATCCACCAGAAATAGTCGCAATATAACTGTAAACAGTTTTATTTTAGGCTGACTATAACGTAACTACTGAGGGTTGTAGCCAGCAAAGTTCTTGTCTATCTGAATCAAATCCTAATGCATAATTCATTTTGAGGCTCAAACACAGGAACTCTTGCATGGAAGTCAGCGTCTCTAACCACTATGCTATTTAAGTTGGTCAGTCAGTCAGTAAGATACATTCGCTGTTCTAGGCTGGCTCCGCTTATGCGGTCCAGCAAAAATAACAATTGATAAAAATATAATTTATGAGACATTTCAGTTGTCTTGTCAACACTAAAACATTAAACGTTTACTCCGAATGGCGTTTCATGAGTGTGGGGAAAAATATTCAAAAGCAGTTTTACCCATTTCTGAATAAGCCTGCAGTATCTCCTTGAGAGTGAGAGAGAGTCCGTCATGAGAGTGTGCAAGGTAACTACTGTCCTTCCAACTAATTGTTGAGGTTAGAGTTTCAGGAATTATTTGCATGACCACCTTATATATACAGTAAACATCAACCAATGTTATATCTCATACAGTACTGAAAGTGTCTGGGTAAATGGATATTATTATTATTATTCTCTATAAAGGTTGCAAACATAATAATGCTAATGAATTCACGCTTAGATAGTATTAAGACCATAGCTGCGATACAATTAATAATATCCCTTTGGCATTGGGCTGGGAGACATACTTGATTGCAAACAAATAGGAAGGTAGAGAAAGAAAATAAACATACTGTACTCTGATGTAGGGTTGCACGATATTGGAAAGAAATGACATTGCGATATTTTGTTTTTCTGCGATATGAAAAAATACAGGAGGTCTTCACCAGATTACTTAAAGCTCTAATGGAGAAAACTAAATTATTCTAGAATGATTGGGGTGATTTTGTAGGGAACTGAAACTGAAAATGACTTTTTACCTTTTGACTTATTTTGGGTAGTTTAATTTATTATATTAATTAATACACTGTTTAATTCAGTGTATTTATTAATATAATAAATTAATACACTGAATCTATTGTATTCATGTAATACTCTATTATCAATTCAGGCTAAAGTCAATGATCTAACATGTTATGATATTAATAATGGATGTTGCTTCCCCTAAAATAAAGGGGCTTCTGGCCTTCCAACTGTGAGAAAAGTGATCAACCAACTTATTGCAGACACCTGCAACACGGTCAATGCATCCATCCTTTTTCACTCCATTTTCTAAGGGAATAAACAAAGACAAAATAAAGTACTTATTATTATACACATTTAATATATTTACTTTAATAAATGATTTATAAAAATAAATTGCTCATAAAACTGTTTTGCAAATGATTACACAATTAGTTATTTACAGATAGCATGCTGAAACGCTAAATTCTTTATTTATGTTTCAAAGACCTATATTAAAAAACATTCATTTAGCACTAACTATTTTACTTAATGATAACCCAAAATGGCATTTAATTCCATTATTTGTTATTTTAAACAAACGCAACATTTGAACATAAAAAAGATAGCAGAGATATATAGATATGAAACATTAATGCCATAGCAATCAGCCCTGGCATTCAGAGCTTTGGCTATCAACCTGACAGTCTGTATTCTTCATTCTTCCCCATGCAGCCCTATCCTCTACCATAAAAATATATGAAACTTATGAAAATTGTTACATTTCATTACAGGTTGCTAGGTAACAATATGTAACAGTAATAGTATAGCAATAGTAATTAATTAATAGTAGTAAAATAAAATGCGCAATTAGGCAAGATGCAGTCTGTGGCCAAAGCACTGCAATCTGGTCCACTTGTTCAGGGCGGCAGCCTTCACCATGTTCGCGGCATTGTCTGTTGTTATACTCATCTAGGCCACAATCAGCTAAAGCTTCTCTCATCCCTGTTGCAATGTTCTCATCTGGGAAAAATGCAGTTTGCAAACAGTGACTTTTCAGGTGGAAGTCCTCATTAATGAAGTGTACAGACTAATGTAAGGCTCTGTTGTCTGGCTGAACCATGAGTCAGTTGTTGCTGTATAATATTCCACTTGTGACAGCTCTGTTTAAACTTGTGCAACTCTGGGATGGCAACTTGAGAAAAATAGTTGCGTGATAGCATTACTTGTCAAGCATCATGTCTTTGGCGACGTGAAATGTTATTGAATCTGTGATTTCTCTCTGCTGTTCAGAAACTTTCTCCTATGGTGCAATACTGGCAAAGACATCCAAAATAGATTTTTCCTTGAGATGCTTTGCACTCGTCATACGAAGATTTGTGGTGCTGCTTTAAATGATCGAACAAATTGGTCGTGTTGCCTCGTGTTGTGGCAACAATTGCAAGGGCACTCACGACAAAGTACGTATTTTTGGTAATCATCATCCTGTCTGTAACCAAAATATTTCCATAAAATTGATGATGCATTTCTTTTTGCAACCAAATTCTCAATGTAGGTCTTTTTTGTCTGTTCCTCGCTCATCATTTCGTCACGCGCAAGGAGAGCCTGCATGTCAACCACGTGCAGCAACGAACAGTTTATTATAATAATAATAATAATAAACTGCGTCCAATAACCCAAAAATCTGAATAAATTACGTTACGTATATATCAGACAGATATAATGATAGTTTAGCATTTAAAAAAAAAAATGCTAAACTATCATTATATCTGTATATATATAAATTGTAGACTGATAAATGTTTACCTTACTAAATTGCACGTTCTGCGATGTGACTATTGCTGATCCATTGCAATGTCGATGCTGAAACACTATTATCGTGCAGCCCTACGATGTATTCAGCTTCAACCATCAAATAGCCTAATATTTTATCATCTACAAATTAATTTAATTGCTAGGAGCGTTAATTACCAGCAAAAACAGAAGAATCCATTGCTACTGAATATACATTGTAATCTCCAAACAGAAACATATTCCTGTGTGAGAAGTAAAAAATCTAATGGCAGCCTGCTATCAAATTTAGATGGAATATGGTACTGTATGGGGTCAGACAATTGTTTATTTGATAGTAGGGAACACATTTTTACAATTTGCTAAGAACAGTTCCTAGCTCTTATTCTTAGTCTGTTGTTTTACAAGCTGGATATATTCAAAAATGTTTGTTTTGTTGTCCCTACTTGTGTGTTTACAGGGAAATCTTCTCATATATGAGGCTCCAGCCGTTACTTCCAAGCTACCTTTCAGCAACGTGTTACAGAACACGCGTAGATAGTTAACTATAGAAACAAATCCTTTATGCATAATTATTCCAGCAATTATGCATAAAGACCACTGACTGATTAAGAAAGTGCACCACCCACCCCTCAACATGATAAACCTCTTGTAGCATGTCTGCTGAAACAACCTTGTTAAGTAGGAAGGGGCTGGCATTTACCCTCTGGTTTGCCTTCATTGATAGTTAGCTAACCAGCTTCCTGCCCACTATAGGCACTCAAACCAGCCCAGCCATATTCTTACCATCCAGCTTTGAGGAATATGTCTCCCCATTTGCTTAGCAGAGTGAGGGTGCACCAAGATAGCCTTCAGCTCATTCTTAACATCAGCAAATATGACAAGACATTACTTAGCAAAAGCAGGGACTAGAGGCAAAAATACCAATGCTAAATCTATACTTCTTGCTGAGTATGAGATTGTCAGCCCACCCGCAAATGTTCTGCTGCTCTGCAGCACAGGTCAACAAACTGTAAATTGATTGGTAGGGGTTTCCCCAACTACCTCTGCAGAAAATAATGGGAGGCTTTGGAGGCATCTAATTCATTTCCGTGTCCAAAAGCCCCCCTTATACTACAGTATATTGCCATCTTTATAGGGTGACATCTTATTCAGTCGTCTGGCAATGACAACTCCATGATACTGGATAACTTGAAATTGAAATTAACTTGAAATGAATTGCTGGCAGCTGTTAAAGAAATAATTGGTCTTGAGTCCCAAGTTCTAAGGTTTTTTATTCTTTACATGCATGGGATTTTTTTTAAATTACAGTCATACAATAATGGCTGAAAATCCAGTTGTGAAATTATTTAAGTAAAACCTAAAAAAATTTTTGGGCCTGTAGACCCGGGCTACACCCCTATAGCTATGCATTAATTTCATTATATGGTAAAAACATACATACCCTACTCAAAATCCATTCTCTTATTCCTTCAAATTGAATTACTAACAACTCACAGTATACTGTAGTATATGGTAACAATATACAGTGGATATAAAAAGCCTACACACCCCTGTGTTAACATTTCCACTACATAACTAACCAGACAAAATTCCCAAGCAGTTTGGCTGGAAACCTGGCGGTGACAACTTCAACTATGGCCGGATATGTCCTCTTTGTCAAAGTGGATAGTTTGAAGCCAAACGTAGTAGTAATGTGTTTCCAATGATTGTTAGAAAAGCAGGGCTGAGCAGTGACTACCTTGAAGAAAACAGAATTCTGTCTGGCTCTCCCCAGGGTAGGCCAGGGCATTGGCCCTGAAATGCATGATTGTGTGTTCAGGTGTATATGCTCTAAGAGCATGTAACCCACATGTTTCGTATGAAATGAGCAACTAAAGGGGACGCCTATCTATTCATACAATATTTGCACATTGCCACAGTACTGTACATATATTAACTAATATAAACATTTGAAATGGCTTAATCCTTTTCAAAACTGCTATGTGTGTAAATATTTAATCAGAAATTCTTAATTCATGTCATGTTAATTAATTTGTTTTACAATTTTCTGATTTCTCATTTGTGCTATGTAAACAAATATTTTCCATGCCAGTGGAGCCCCTTTGAAGAGAGAGAGAGAGAAACCCAGTTGTCGGTTTGGTGCAGGGTACATCTCTTTCTCAGCTCCCTAACTGGACAGAAAGGTCAGTAAAGACAAATTTCAGAATACACACACACACAAACCGAAAACACCAGGCTGTGTATTCTCTCCCCGAACACAAGGTCACAGCATTTGCTTGTTGTTGTTTTATTTCTGTGGAACGAAAGATACTCAGTCCACAAACAGGCCTGCAGGACAAATGACCATGCTTGTGAGCGAGGAACAGATATAGTGTGTGTGTTTGAAAGAGGGAGAGAGAGAAAGAAAGAATGCCCTTGCCCTCCATATATAAATAGCAGACTTCAGGAGGCTGCCTGCTTGTCCGTTCAAACAAATTAAATCCGCAATGTCCTTATCCCCTGTTCCCAGTCCAAACCTTCTGCACCCACACAGTCAGAGATGCTCGGCCCACCACCAAGCTCTGGGCCACTTATGGAACAAAAACAAAAAAAACTAATTAGCAATTGTGTCCACTCACAGTTACAATCCATCCTCATGCTTTTCCGAAGTCAGGTTGTCAGTCCACACTTTGGCAGGTGTAGTTTCTTGCCAACCTGTGGTGTTGCCAAGTACCTGCTGGCAACTGAGGGAGCATTATGGCATTGCCTGCCTGTCACTACATCCACTTTTCTTTTAATTACACCTGTCAACAGCCAGACCTGCAAGGACAGGCACTAACAGAGGTCACTGGCCCCCAACCATAACAAAATGTTTTTTATTTGTTTCCCCTTTTAGAACTAATTGAGGGTGTCTTCAGTTCAATAGACCAGTCCATTTAGAAAGCTCTGCGGACCATATTTAATCAGGAAATACTGATGAGAATATGCAGTGATTAGAAACAATTATTTAGGAAGTAAATAGATGTGTGTGTATGTGTGTGTGCGTGTCTCTCTGTAGCACAGACTAGAAATTAAAAGGAAGGGAAGAGCAATTAATACATAAAAACATCCCTTATAAAGAAATGTTCCCTTTGTCATTGAATGTCAAGTTGTTTTCCATCTCGGAGTCAAATTCAATTAATTTAATGTGATTTGTTTTTCTGCTAAAATATGGCACAACATGTCCACATCCAGTAACTGGCTACACTGAAAATTATTATGAGGGGTACAGAGACAGAGAGATAGATGGGATAAACAGAGAAAATTAGGGAGAGACAACCTTGAATAGTATTATAAATTTAACTACGGTATTCATTGTAAATAAACACTTACAGTTATGTCCAATGTTAACTTGGGGACTATATACATCGATGCGTCATGCCAATAAAGCAATTTGAATTGAAATTGACAGACAGTAGGAGAAAAAGATTAAGAAGAACAGAAAGGCAGAGCCTTAAAAACTTTCACTTCAGAACAACAATGTTTATCAGTCTCTGGCAGCAGAGGTGATATTAGCATTTCTGAAGCATCTTCAAAGTGCTCCCACTGCTCTGCTATGGCTCACAGACAACCACCACAGGTGTGTGGCTTCTAGTGAGAGAGAAAGTCTGTGTCAGGCACATGCAGACTGGCACAGGAGTCAGCCAGGACACCGGGGCCCATTTTTCAAACGTTACCTGGCGGAGAGGATTAACTGTATAGAAATTTAGTAAATAGAACAAGCCCTCATTCATGTCATTGGTACGTCAGATGTATTCATTCTGTTTGTATTCATATTATTCTCTACCATAGCTGAAATACTTTTTAAAAACTGCCCTCCAGGTGACAGTGTGTAGGAGGGAGTGAGTGAGCAAGACAGCGAACAGTGAGGAGTGATAAAGGCTCTCTCACATGCCTATGATCTCTGTTCTTCTCTAGGAGAAACAATTTAGTGTTCCCTAGTGCAAAAAATATATTAGCCACTGAGTTATTTCCCTGTGCTGCTTATCCAAACTCAGCATCTCTATTTCTATTCTGTTTTCTACCTGATCTTGATTTATTCTGCTGTAGTATTGCTAACAGTCAATAGCTGTGACCAACAACTCAATGTTTCCGGAGGCACAATGTTATCCCTTATTTGTGCATTGTCTCTAAACTTACCCATAACGTCTAACATATAGAAACATTATTTTTGTCACAACAACAACCATCACCAGGGATGAAGTGAGGCTTTTCCTCTGTGGCTAAGTCTGGCCCTGGTATTCTGCTCTAATCCAATAAATGCACTGACATTTCCGATATGTCCCAGCCCAGTGGTGTGTAAACCAATCAGAATGCTCGAGGTCACCAGCTGTGGCAGCACTGTGAGAAGACACTGTAGGAACAGCAGGCCGGGAGTTGTTTTTCTTGCTTTTAAAACAAGATACTGAACAATGCATACATCATCTCATACCTATATAGAATTTGCCTCGGCCCTCAGCTCCCTCTTTCCAAGATTTTGATATGTAAAGTAAAACATAGTACTTTTAAGCTTGAATAGGTGAAAACAGAAATCTGTGGTAAATCCTTCATTCAAAAGATTAGCATTCAAATACAAACGTTTATTGGCTCCAGTAATTAGGATTTTAAATTAGAAAAATGACTAGAAGGTTAGTGTACAGATTCATAGCTTTTTAGAGGGTATTTGTGTACATATTGGTTTCACCATTTGGAATGTCAAAACTTTTTATAGTGTCTATTTCAAGGCACTAAATTATGCACTTATGCAGTGTATATATAAGTTTATGTATGTATTATTTCATCCTTTACAAAATTGCCTGAAGTCTGTGACCCATAGACATCACCAAACACTGGATATTATCTTTGCTGTTGCACTGCCATTCCTGTTCTAGAGCTATCTTTAGTTATTTTCACTTTTGAGACGTTAAAATAAGGGGTGTTCTTCTAAATCTCTAGTTTGACTTGTCCAGGCAAAGACTTGTCCAGGCAAAAGACTACTTTTTAGGTCTTCCTACAAACCCGATTCCAAAAAAGTTGGGAGACTGTACAAATTGTGAGTAAAAAAGGAATGGAATAATTTACAAATCTCATAAACTTATATTTAATTAACAATAGAATATAGATAACATATCAAATGTTGAAAGTGAGACATTTTGTAATGCCATGCCAAATATTGGCTCATTTTCGATTTCATGAGAGCTACACATTCCAAAAAGGTTGGGACAGGTAGCAATAAGAGGCCGGAAAAGTTAAATGTACAGATAAGGAACAGCTGGAGGACCAATTTGCAAATTATTATGTCAATTGGCAACTTGATTGGGTATAAAAAGAGCCTCGTTGAGTGGCAGTGTCTCTCAGAAGTCAAGATGGGCAGAGGATCACCAATTCCCCCAATGCTGCGGCGAAAAATAGTGGAGCAATATCAGAAAGGAGTTTCTCAGAGAAAAATTGCAAAGAGTTTGAAGTTATCATCATCTACAGTGCATAATATCATCCAAAGATTCAGAGAATCTGGAACAATCTCTGTGCGTAAGGGTCAAGGCCGGAAAACCATACTGGATGCCCGTGATCTTCGGACCCTCAGACGGCACTGCATCACATACAGGAATGATACTGTAATAGAAATCAAAACATGGGCTCAGGAATTCTTCCAGAAAACAATGTTGGTGAACACAATCCACCATGCCATTCGCCATTGCCGGCTAAAACTCTATTGGTCAAAAAAGAAGCCGTATCTAAACAGGATTCAGAAGTGCCGGCGTTTTCTCTGGGCCAAGGATAATTTAAAATGGACTTTGGCGAAGTGGAAAAGTGTTCTGTGGTCAGATGAATCAAAATTTGAAGTTCATTTTGGAAAACTGGGACGCCATGTCATCCGGACTAAAGAGGACAAGGACAACCCAAGTTGTTATCAGCGCTCAGTTCAGAAGCCTGCATCTCTGATGGTATAGTGTTGCATGAGTGTGTATGGCATGGGCAGCCTACACATCTGGAAAGGCACCATCAATGCTGACAGTTATATCCAAGTTCTAGAACAACATATGCTCCCATCCAGACGTCATCTCTTTCAGGGAAGACCCTGCATTTTCCAACATGACAATGCCAGACCACATACTGCATCAATTACAATGTCATGGCTGCATAGAAGAAGGATCCGGGTACTGAAATGGCCAGCCTGCAGTCCAGATCTTTCACCCATAGAAAACATTTGGAGCATCATAAAGAGGAAGGTGTGACAAAGAAGACCTAGGACAGTTGAGCAACTAGAAGCCTGTATTGGACAAGAATGGGACAACATTCCTATTCATAAACTTGAGCAACTTGTCTCCTCTGTCCTCAGACGTTTGCAGTCTGTTATAAAAAGAAGAGGGGATGCCACACAGTGGTAAACATGGCCTTGTCCCAACTTCTTTGAGATGTGTTGATGCCATGAAATTTCAAATCAACTTATTTTCCCTTAAAGTGATATATTTTCTCAGTTTAAACATTTGATATGTCATCTATGTATTCTGAATAAAATATAGAAATTTGAAACTTCCACATCATTGCATTCTGTTTTTATTCACAATTGTGTCCCAACTTTTTTGGAATTGGGTTTGTAGTTGCTATTGCTGTATGTCCATGTTCATTGTTGTCCTGTAGTATGAAACACCATCCAATGAGTTTGAAGGAATTTGCTCTTACTTAAGTAGACAAGATGTTACTGTACACTTGAACATTTGCTGTCAGCAATGAACACATCATCAATGAACACAAGGGAGGTACCTTTAGTGGCAGCCATATATGCCCAAGCCCAAACCATATTTCACAGATGAGGAAATATGCTCAGAATATTTTTTTCTCCACCCACACACACACAAAAACACACACACACACATTCATCTTCCCATAGCTTTTTGTTCCTGTTTATCTTAGTCTCATCTTCCAGTCCTCTACAGGGTCTTTTGCAAACTTTTTCTCAAACTAAACCTGGCAATTTTAACTACTGATTTACAACTTGACTCCAATCACTGTAGCATTCCTCCTTGGCCTACCAGGCTGTTTGCACTTGCTGGGCATAGCATTGCTACCCTTCTGTAGAATTATGTTTTGACTATATCTAAGAGTTTTCAGCCCAATGACGGCTTCTCTGACTTACATTGACACCACTTTGGTCCTAATATTGACTGACATGAATTGCAGACTTCAAAGACAAAGCCTACAATCAAGACTAGACATTAACATTTCTGTTATGCTTTTGCCAATGTTCTGACACAACACATTTGACTAACCAGAAACACCTTTCAAACCAATTATCCCAGTACTTTTGGTGTACACATTATTTTTGAGCATAGAGCCAAAAGATGAAAACAATGCTTACTGTCCCAATAAATAAGGAGGGCACTATATCTATAAATAAAAATAAAGCTTGATCACCAATAGTGCTGTTGCAATTTCTATGCTCTTTGAAAAACAAGAGGTGTGTAGAACCATAAAGGGCTGGTTTTGCAGACACAAATGAAGCCTAGCCCAGGACTAAAAAATCTAGTTCAATATAAAATCAGCATGTTTGTTCCCATAGGGGGACCCTTTTTGGTGCAAGGTAGAGGGCGTTATGAGGGCGTTATGTAGGATTCCGGAAAGAACACCCTAAAAATGGTTCTAACTACACTCCACAATGAAGTCCACTATGTGTTGGGTTCTACCAAGAAGCCCTTGATTCTTAAAGGGTTCTACAAAGGATTATTCAATAAAATTGTTATGATGCTCGATTGGATTGAGGTCTGGGGAATTTGGAGGCCACGAGTTCAACACCTTGAACTCGTTATGTTCCTCAAACCATTCCTGAACCATTTTTGCTTTGTGGCACGGCGCATTATCCTGCTGAAAGGGGCCAGTGCCATCAGGGAATATTGTTCCCATGAAAGGGTGCACATGGTCTGCAACAATGCTTAGGTAGGTGGTACACAGGGGTGGGTAGAGTACTGAAGATCTAGTAAAAGTACTGTTACTCATTCTAAAATGTACTCAAGTAAAAGTTGAAGTACCACCTGAACTACTTAAGTAAGAGTAAAAGAGTACTTGAGTACTAGTTGCATATACTAGTTTTATATAAGACATTAGCGCCATAGTAACAACAAGGAAAAATGATTTAAAAACACAAACGCAAACTGCATTTTTAATGTTTGAATAGGCATGCAGAATAGAAAACAAAATAAATTGCTAAAATAAATAATACTGTATTTCTATTATTAATCTGTGTTGCAAATAAGATTCTTGCAAATTAAGACCATCATACATGTTACTGGTAAAAAAAATATATATATATCTTGGTGTGGTAATGCTCAGTACATCTTCTCAGTCAAATATTTGTTATTAGTAAGTCAGGTCTTGGGTGGAATGACTGGCTGCATTGCAACTAAGCCACCTGGTTAGCAGCAATTGCTTTCAACAAAAATCTAGCAAGCTAGACTGGGTATGTTGCTAACTAAAGTTCCTTACTAAATAATGCATTTTGAGTCAAGTCCAATGAACCACTAATACAAATATACTAACAAGCTGTAGGGTTATTATATGTTGTAAGTTAGCTTGAATATGTAGGGATATTTTCATAAAATGTTGTTATTTCACATTAACCTGATGTGTATATTAATTGTTAATTGATAAAACATTTAACCAGGGCTATTTTCCCAAACAGTTTAATTGTTAAGAGAGAGTGATGAACTGTGCTCTGGCTCGACTATTGTTCCCATGGTCAGTGCAATGAGTGGTTGTTGTAGCTGTAGCTTGTCCTTGACTCTCTTGGCAAAATGTTGGGAGAATGAGAGAAATCACGTTACCATCACTCCAGCAACAGTAGTTTGGGGGGTGGATCCCAGAGGGTTGGTGGAATATTAAGTAAGGATCCATCCAGAAATTAGCATAATGGGAGGAGCTAATATCTTTGTATAACCATACTGTATAAAAGTGTGTTTCTGAAGTTTGGTAGTCGGTTGTTCTGCAGACTAACATGGGTTGGTTGCTCTGCAGATCAGCAGAGCTTTATTACCTTAATAAAGTCTACATTTGAATTCACAAACTGAGTTTTTTGAAAATGTTGGCGGGAAAAAGGAGAAACATTTTCCACAACAAATATTACATTATAATTAGGATATTTTACTGCATTTCATTGTACTGTACTTGTACTTGTTCAATGACAAAAAAGTTGAATAAAACAAAAAAAGTTATAATAGGATTTAGCTGGCTAAGTAGCGCGAGCCGGTTCACTAACCTTACCTCTATGTACTTGCTGAGGTATGATGAGTTTTTGAAAGCAGAGATGGTTGGGTCTTTGGGAATAAAAAGACAACATTTCATGATGACTGTGTTGCCTATTTAAATGAAAATCGTGCATCTGTGGCCAGGGATGGGTATTTCCCTCGTCAACGTCCTCCAATTGACAACTTTCCATCTCGTTGTCGGTGTCTGTCATTTAATTAGGTACGTCTGTGCTCGAACTCTGATGCCCCGAATGCCCCGTATGTATTGTGATCCTAGCGACAACGCCTCTGAGTAAAGCCCCCAGAATGTAACTAGAAAAGTACTCGTTCTTCGGAAACTGTACTCATTTACGCACATTACTACCCACCGCTGGTGGTACATCAAATAAAAACCACATGGCAGTACCCAAGGTTTCCCAGCAGAACACTGCCCAAAGCCTCACACTGCCTCTGCTGGCTTGTCTCTTTCCCATCGTGCATCCTGGTGCCATGTGTTCTCTAGGTAAGCGAAACACGCAACCGGCCATCCACATGATGTAAAAGGAAATGTGATTCATTAGACCAGGCCACCTTCTTCCATTGCTCCATGGTCCAGTTCTGATGCTCACTTGCCCATTGTTGGCACTTTCGGCAACGGACAGGGGTCAGCATCGGCACCCTGACTGGTCTGCGGCTACACAGCCCCATACGTTACAAACTGCGATGCACTGCATGTTCTGACTCCTTTCTATCAGTACCAGCATTAACTTTTTCAGCAATTTGAGCTACAGTAGCTCGTCAGTTGGATCGGACCACACGGGCCAGCCTTTACTCCCCACATGCATCCATGAGCCTTGGCCGTCCATGACCCTGTCGCTGGTTCACCCCTTTTCCTTCCTCTAACCACTTTTGATAGGTACTCACCATTACAGACCAGAAAGACCCCACAAGGGCTGCAGTTTTGGAGATGCTCTGACCCAGTTGTCTAGCCATCACAATTTGGCCCTTGTCAAAGTCGCTCAGATCCTTACACTTGCCCATTTTTCCTGCTTCTAACACATCAACTTGGAGGACAGAATGTTCACTTGCTGTCTAATATATCCCACCCACTGACAGGTGCCATGATAATGAGATTATCAGCGTTATTCACTTCACCTGTCAGTGGTCATAATATTAAGGCTGATCGGTGTACAAGCATAAATATCACATTTTGAAGTCGTTGCATATGACACTCAGCTTCTTGGTATATAACATTGTGAGGGTTAAAAATCAGTTTAGGCAAAACATTTTGGTGTACAATATTTAGCTGATGTCTGACTGTGATAACAGCATAGAAACACACGGTATAGCATATACTGACAGAAAAGATCAGAACTGTCTGTGCATAGCAGTTTGTTGCGTATGGGGCTGCGTAGCCGCAGACCAGTCAGGGTGCCCATGCTGACCCCTGTCTACTGCAGTAAGCGCCTACAATGGGCATGTGAACATCAGAACTGGATGCATACATGAAGAACACATGGGACCAGAAAGCAATATGGGAAGAAGGCAAGCCGGTGGAGGCAGTGTGATGCTTTGGGCAATGTTCTGCTGGGAAACCTTGGGTCCTGCCATTCATGTGGGTGTTACTTTGACACGTACCACCTACCTGAGCATTGTTGACCATATGCTCCCTTTCAAGGGAACGGTATTCGCTGATGGCTCTGGCCTCTTTCAGCAGGATAATGCGCCCTGCCAAAAGTAAAAATGTTTCAGGAATAGTTTGAGGAATACAACAAGTTCAAGGTGTTGACCCGGATCTGAATCCAATCGAGCATCTGTGGGATGTGCTGGACAAAAAGGTCCAATCCATGGAGGCTGCACCTCGCAATTTACAGGACTTAAAGGATCTGCTGCCAATGTCTTGGTGCTAGATACCACAGAACACCATCAGACGTCAAGTGGAGTGACAAAAGGGGGACCTACACAATATTAGGCAGGTGGTCATAATTTTATGGCTAATCGGTGTAAATCCTCACACTGAGTTCACTTTGATTTGTGGCACCTGGTGTGTTGAGGTGTGCTGTTGATGCACATTGTAAAGGCCACATTCAGTTGCAAAGTGTTCTCAAACGTCAGGGTTTGAAATGAGGGGCAGCTGGGGGGTTCCGAGACCTCCTTAAAATCATCAATGATTGTCAAAAGTATCGGTCTTCAAGCATGCTTTATAATTTGGAGCAATTATTTATGTATTCGCTTGCCTGAAGTTGCAGTCAGGGTAGCCTGGTTAAATGAGTCCGATCGCCCAGCAACTCTTATTCAGCATCATGCTGATTGCGCACACATGGAGCTCAAGGCGCAACCTGCCTATACAGTTAAATTGACAGCTTTCTGACTGAAAACTACTATAATAAATAATTGTTTATAGTCGTTGATGTTGATCTTTCAACAAGTGGTTGATGTTGATCTTTCTATAATTGCTTAAAGTACAATATTAGGTGGTCTTCTATCAAACATTGCATTTATTAGATATCCCACATTATGTTTAGAAGAGAAATTTTGCCAACATTATTTGCTTGCTAGCTGGGCAATACTGAAGCCAAATTAGCTGCTACTAGCTGACCTAATGTAGAGGGATTTTTATAAAAATGCATTATAATCTCACTTGTTATGAATTAGGGTTGCACGATATTGGGAGTAACCGGCATTGCGATGTTTTGTGAAAAATATTTTATGAAAAAAAAGAGTATGTCTTCAGAAAGAGCTTTGGCTATCAACCTGACAGTCTGTATCCTTCATTCTTCCTCTACAATAAAAATGTATGAAACTTATTTCAGAACAGATTGCGAGGTAATTATATGTAACAGTAATAGTATAGCAATAGCAACAATAGTAAAATAGAATGCGCAATTAGGCAAGATGCATTCTGTGGCCAAAGCACTGCAATCTGGTCCACTTGTTCAGGGCGCCAGCCTTCACCATGTTCGCGGCATTGTCTGTTGTTATACTCATCTAGGCCACAATCAGCTAAAGCTTCTCTCATCCCTGTTACGATGTTCTCACTTCTATGATCCTCTGGGGAAAATGCAGTTTGCAAACAGCAACTTTTCGGGTGGAAGTTGATATCATTTTGTTTCTGAAAAATCTGATCAGCTCTGTCCCCGCACTCCTAGCTCTTATTGAAACATTTGGGAATATATCTGGATATAAAGTGAATCATTCAAAAACATCTATAATGTTACTTAATGAATCAGATAATAAAAATAGCCAAGCTTATGCTTCTATTTTCAACCCGACAGATAATTTCACATATCCGGGTATAAAAATTGTCCCTGAAGTTAATAAGATTGCTCAAATTATGACCGATGCTGGAAGCTGTTACCTTGTCAGTAGAATGATGGACGTTTTACATATTTCATTGATTGGCTGGATAAATATTCTTAAAATGAACATACACCCTAAATGTCTCTATTTGTTCCAGAATATCCCCTTACCCCCTCCCTCTTCTTTGTTTACTAGACTAAAAAAATACCAAATATGTCTGGCAAAATAAACTTCCCAGACTACGTCTATCTTTATAATATTTACCATATGATCGAGGAGGTCTCAAAAGTCCAAACATCCAATGGTATTACTGGGCAGCTCAACTGCGGACCATCATGTTTTATTTCTCATCTGAAAGCCCTCCTGCTTGGAGGGATTTTGAATCTTGTTCTGTTAACTCAAAGTTACCATTGCACTTACTCAGCAGAATGCAAATACCTGAGAAAACACATAGAAAACCCTATTGTATTGAATATGATTAATGTTTGGTTTGATACTTGAATATAAACTCTTCCTGGTCACGTTTCAGTCCTATGTGGGTAATGTTAACTTTAAACCAGGGAAACGCGATCCAGGATTTCTGATATGGGCTGAAAAAGGATTAAGGAAAGTGCAAGATGTACAGTGAAGATTATGTACTTACGTCCTTATGACCAAATACAATATTCCAAAGAAACATTTCAGATATCTCCAACTTAGAAGCTTTACATCTTCAACTAAATACCCTTCATTAGGTATAGCTGTAATTTCCCCATTAGAGGTAGCAATCATTGGACATTGTTATGATAAAGATTACATTTTGTCTCAATATGACCGGTTTGTGTCTGGGTCTGATGAATCCTCAGAATCAAGAGATTATGGAAGGACAATAACGTATACTGTTAGACATAAACAAACTATTTTTTATAATGTATGGAGACCTTTTATTTACTTCTTAAAACACATTGTTGAGATTGGTAACCTGCTTCAGCAGGAACATGCTGTGAGGACCTATGCTGCTCGTGGTCCTCCTGTACCGGGACGTTCCTGCAACCTGCCACTCACCTCCACCTTGTTCGCTCCTTATCCTCTTCCCCTCATCACCGCTGCAATGGAACAGGTGGGAGGGGTGTCCATCTACACCAGGCTTGACCTTTGCAACTCCAATAACTTGGTGCGTATCAAGAAAGGGGATGAATGGAAAACCGTGTTCATAACGAGCCATGGCCATTATGAATACTTGGTAATGCCCTTCGGTCTTATGAACGCCCCCGCTGTATTCCAGGGTTTCATGAACGAAATCTTTGCCAACATGATAGGCCAATTCCTGATCGTTTACATAGACGACATCCTCGTCTATTCCTGGACTCCGGCTGAGCATGTACAACATGTCCGTCGTGTCCTCCTCAGACTGAGGGAACATCAACTATACGTAAAGGCAGAAAAGAGCGAATTCCATGTCGGAACCACACACTTTTTGGTGTTTGTGCTATCTCCTGGAGGGGTCGGCATGGTTACGGACAAGGTCGCTGCGGGGCGTAACTGGCCCCAACCTGAAACGGTGAAGGGGCTGCAGAGGTTCATTCGTAATTACAGTGCCATCGTGGGACCCCTATCAGCATTGACAGGTTAGAAGGCTCGTCGTTTGAGCTGGAACCAGCCAGATCCCACTTTACCATTCACAGTGGAGGTAGACGCATCGGAGACAGGGGCAGGGGCTGTTCTATCCCAAAGAACCGGAAACCCCCCCAAGACGCACCCCTGTGCTTTCTTTTCCAGGAAACTGTCCTTCGCAGAGAGGAATTACGACGTGGGTAACCGGGAGCTGTTAAGCATGAAGCTCGCTCTGGAGAAATGGCGGGATTGGCTGGAGGGGGCTCGCAACACCTTTGTCATACTCACAGATCATCACTATCTGGAGTACATCAAATCAGCCAAATGCATCAATGCCCGCCAAGCCCGCTGGTCCCTGTTGGAGCCATGCTGCTCGTGGTTCTCCTGTACTGGGACATACAGAAGGACCACTGGTCTCCCGCACCCATTCATTACACATGCCTTAAAGGAGTAGGGTAGCGTTAGGATTTGAGAAACAACCTTTACCTTATTTGTGTTTTTGATTTCAAGGTTCCTTTTTCCTTTCTCACCTTTTATTAAAATGTTTTCTTTTTATATATATATATATATTTGTATTTTTTTATTTTGTATTTATATTTTTTTTCTCTGTTGGTATGTCTTTAAATGTACTTTTTATGTCTGTTGAGAGGGAAGGGATGATGGGAGGGAATACAGGGTAATTTATTTTGCTGTATCTTACTATAATTGGTATTCATTGTTTACTTTGTGTTCTGCAAACTGAAAAATTATAAATATATTGTTAAAAACAAGAAAAAAGGCCAGCTCAGCCCCGCTTAGCCCACTCAAGCGAAGTACAGCCCATCTCAACTCAGCCAGGCCAGGTACATACTAATATTTAGCTCAAGTTAAGCTCAATAATATTATAAATATATTGTTAAAAACAAGAAAAAGGGCCAGCTCAGCCCAGCTTAGCCCAGTCAAGCGAAGTACAGCCCATCTCAACTCAGCCAGGCCAGGTACATACTAATATTTAATTTTTCAACTATGATTTTCTTTTTCTTTCTGAGAATTAGCTGAGCTAAACACAAGAAACAATTTGCCTGACCTACCTACAGGATGATTTATAGCAACATAGTTTTTTCAAATACATTCTTATTTCACACAATTCCTAGATTTTTCTTAGATTTTATTATGAAAAAGTGGCTACTCCCAATATTATGTGTTAACATTAAGTAAAATTAAGTTATTGTTCAAATTCCAAAAATAAGATTTCAGAATAAGAGAGCAAAATAGTGACTGTATTTTAGGGAACACCCCAAGAGTTAAATAATTTTGAACCCTGTCAAACGTTATAACAGAAATTCCACTACAGAGTTGACATGATCCGTTATTATAGCATATTTCATAGCATATCGATGCATTTTGAAACCTTGTAATGCCACAAAGTTTAAAGAGTGGGTCAGGCCTGATTTAGAATCATGTTCTAGCTGTTAACATTAGCACTGCTTGAGAAGCATTTCTGAGGACTGTGGTTTGGGGTATTCAAGTTTGGTTTGTTGGTAAATACAAAGACTGAATATTGGGTTCAGTCTTCAAGCTGAATATTAGGTTTCAGTTCCAACCTACAAAGGTACAACTGCAGGGCAGGCATCCCAGCTGTGACCGGCATTTCAAAGGTTGAATGTGACAGAAATTAATTTCATTTTAATTTGTCTTTAACAGTTACAGTACATTAGGCCTGCCCATTTAAGCCATTTGTTTTGGCCGTGGAACAGCAGAGTCGCTTTGTTTGATGATAGGCCTAACAGGTTTCATAACCCACTGGTGACAGCTTCTGCTGAACACTTCATATAGATTTGGCTTTAAAAATAAAAAATAATCCAATAAGCATACAAGTACACACATAGAATTCAGGGTCAAATGACTGCATGATAAATCACATACTGGATCAGTTAACTCCATTAATGTATGTCCCAGCCCTCACAAAACATATACATAAATATGTGATCAAAATGACAGCTCAGTATTATATACGTTAATACTATGTATAGTCAAAAACATATTCCTTGAGTAAAACATAAACATTACTCACATCTACAGGTGCTGGTCATAAAATTTGAATATCATCAAAAAATTTATTTATTTCAGTAATTCCATTCAAAAAGTGAAGCTTGTATATTATATTCATTCATTACACACAGACTGATATACACTCACCTAAAGGATTATTAGGAACACCATACTAGTACTGTGTTTGACCCCCTTTCGCCTTCAGAACTGCCTTAATTCTACGTGGCATTGATTCAACAAGGTGCTGAAAGCATTCTTTAGAAATGTTGGCCCATATTTATAGGATAGCATCTTGCAGATGATGGAGAGTTGTGGGATGCACATCCAGGGCAGAAAGCTCCCATTCCACCACATCCCAAAGATGCTCTATTAGGTTGGGATCTGGTGACTGTGGGGGCCATTTCTGTACAGTGAACTCATTGTCATGTTCAAGAAACCAATTTGAAATGAATCGAGCTTGTGACATGATGCATTATCCTGCTGGAAGTAGCCATCAGGGGATGGGTACATGGTGGTCATAAAGGGATGGACATGGTCAGAAACAATGCTCAGGTAGGCCGTGGCATTTAAACGATGCCCAACTGGCACTAAGGGGCCTAAGTGTGCCAAGAAAACATCCCCCACACCATTACACCACCACCACCAGCCTGCACAGTGGTAACAAGGCATGATGGATCCATGTTCTCATTCTGTTTATGCCAAATTCTGACTATACCATCTGAATGTCTCAACAGAAATCGAGACTCATCAAACCAGGCAACATTCTTCCAGTCTTCAACTGTCCAATTTTGGTGAGCTTGTGCAAATTGTAGCCTCTTTTTCCTATTTGTAGTGGAGATGAGTGGTACCCGGTGGGGTCTTCTGCTGTTGTAGCCTATCCGCCTCAAGGTTGTGCGTGTTGTGGCTTCACAGATGCTTTGCTGCATACTTCGGTTGTAAAGAGTGGTTATTTCAGTCAAAGTTGCTCTTCTATCAGCTTGAATCAGGCGGCCCATTCTCCTCTGACCTCTAGCATCAACAAGGCATTTTCGCCCACAGGACTGCCACATACTGGATGTTTTTCCCTATTCACACCATTCTTTGTAAACTCTAGAAATGGTTGTGTGTGAAAATCCCAGTAACTGAGCAGTTTGTGAAATACTCAGACCGGCCCGCCTGGCACCAACAACCATGCCACGCTCAAAATTGCTTAAATCACCTTTCTTTCCCATTCTGACATTAAGTATGGAGTTCAGGAGATTGTCTTGACCAGGACCACACCCCTAAATGCATTGAAGCAACTGCCATGTGATTGGTTGATTAGATAATTGCATTAATGAGAAATTGAACAGGTGTTCCTAATAATCCTTTAGGTGAGTGTATTTCAAATGTTTATTTCTTTTAATTGTGATGATTATAACTGACAACTAATGAAAATCCCAAATTCAGTATCTCAGAAAATTAGAATATTACTTAAGATCAATACAAAACATTTCTTTTTAGAAATGTTGGCCAACTGAAAAGTATGAACATGAAAAGTATGAGCATGTACAGCACTCAATTCTTAGTTGGGGCTCCATTTGCCTGAATTACTGCAGCAATGTGACGTGGCATGGAGTCGATCAGTCTGTGGCACTGCTCAGGTGTTATGAGAGCCCAGGTTGCTCTGATAGTGGCCTTCAGCTCTTCTGCATTGTTGGGTCTGGTGTATCGCATCTTCCTCTTCACAATACCCCATTGATTTCGTATAGGGTTAAGGTCAGGCGAGTTTGCTGGCCAATTAAGAACAGGGATGCCATGGTCCTTAAACCAGGTACTGGTAGCTTTGGCACTGTGTGCAGGTACCAAGTCCTGCTGGAAAATCTCCATAAAGTTGCTCAGCAGCAGGAAGCATGAAGTGCTCTAAAACTTCCTGGTAGTCGGCTGCGTTGACCTTGGACCTCAGAAAGCACAGTGGACCAACACCAGCATGACATGGCAACCCAAACCTTCACTGACTGCTGAAACTTTACACTTTGACTTCAATCAACGTGGATTGTGTGCCTCTCCTCTCTTCCTCCAGACTCTGTGACCTTGATTTCCAAAGGAAATGCAAAATTTACTTTCATCAGAGAACATAATTCAGCAGCAGTCCAGTCCTTTTTGTCTTTAGCCCAGGCGAGACGCTTCTGACGCTGTGTCTTGTTCAAGAGTGGCTTGACACAAGGAATGCGACAGCTGAAACCCCTGTCTTGCATATGTCTGTGCGTGGTGGTTCTTGAAGCACTGACTCCAGTTGCAGTCCACTCTTTGTGAATCTCCCCCACATTTTTGAATGGGTTTTGTTTCACAATCCTCTCCATGGTGCAGTTATCCCTATTGCTTATACACTTTTTTCTACCACATCTTTTCCTTCCCTTTGCCTCTCTATTAATGTGCTTGGACACAGCTCTGTGAACAGCCAGCCTCTTTAGCTATGACCTTTTGTATTTTGCCCTCCTTGTGCATGGTGTCAATGGTCATCTTTTGGACAGCTGTCAAGTCAGCAGTCTTCCCCATGATTGTGTTGCCTACAGAACTAGACTGAGAGACCATTTAAAGGCCTTTGCAGGTGTTTTGGGTTAATTAGCTGATTGGAGTGTGGCACCAGGTGTCTTCATTATTGAACCTTTTAACAAATTTTCTGAGATTCTGAATTTGGGGTTTTCATTAGTTGTAAGTTACAACATTATATAAGTTTCACTTTTTGAATGGAATTACTGAAATAAATCAACTTTTTGATGATATTCTAATTTTATGACCAGCACCTGTATCTTTTTGACACTTAAAATGTTAACATGGACATGAATACTTATGCTCAGCATGGATGGTGAACTCAATAAAAAGGGTCTCTCATCTTTTGAAGGCTTCTATTTAGAACTATACATGTCTTTCAGAGAATACTTCTTACCTTCCAAAAAATAATCTAACAATAATCTAACAATAATCTTTCAAAAACATGTCTTCCCAGAAGAGTTCTTTAGATGAAATTGGTTCTTGGTACAGCTTTATCCATTAGCAGAGAAGTATTTTTGGATCCCTTTTAAAAGATTTTTAAGAAAGATGAGGGGCCGTTTTATTTCATGAACCATCAACAGCAAGGAGACTGTGAGCTCTAGAGACAGCTTTGTTTGTTTTGACGTTACCCTAAAGTTATAATACATGCAAGACCAAGGGCAGTATAACTTTTTTTTTTTACAACATAACAGATAGTTTCCCAATGGTTTTGGTGTCAAGTAAGAGATGTTTTTGAAAAGAGATGTTTTTGAAAAGTGGAGAGAGAGACTGGGAGAGACTGGGAGAGACAGGGAGAGAGAGCTAGCCCCCTGTGGGACCACTGCAGCACTAGAAACTAGAACAACTCAGTGAACCGTTGCTGTGTGCATGTGTATCCCTGTGCTGTAATCTAACTGCCTTGCTAGCCATTCAAAGTTTCAGAAGGTGCATTGCAGCAGTAAGGTTCAGCCTTCATTTACTCCTTCCTTTAGCTTAATGCGGCAACATGCTAATGTGGTAGCATGTGAATGCACCCTCTGAATATGCTGGAAGTAATTCATAATTATTGGTGTTCTTTTCTTAACAGCCACAATACAGCCTGCTGTACCGTAGTCTTCTGAGATACAGCAAACTGGTTTCCATTTATAGGAAGCAAGACATATAGCCTTGTTCTCACCAACGCTATGGAGGGGGGACCTGTCACTTTAGTTTAGAAAGCTATACTTTTCTGGGTCAGGAGAAGGAACATTAATAATATAGAGATACATACATGCATGTGCAGAGTATGTTCGGCTGTAATGCAGTGTGTACCTACAATAGCTCTGACAACATTCATTCAGTCTGGAGATGTCTCCGTCTCATTAGTAACATGTGCAATCATAATCTAATAATACGTTAATAACACAGATCTACAACCACAAGAACGAGGCATATTTCAACCTAATTAGCCAGTAGCAAATACAATTAACACCCAACCGGGCTGACACATCCAGGCTCTTTGCGGAGTTCATTTACCGCATGCTCTATGGACAGGGGACCTGCCACCATCATTACGGTCTAGTTTTCTAGAGAAGAAAAAAATTACATACTGTATTTATTTGGTTTTTAAATAAGAGATCTACACGTCTACGGTAGGTTTGGTGCAGCATTGACTGAGTGTTTGTATGACAGCCTCAATCTCGAAAGTAATCCATTCTGAATTTCACCTCATTAGTAGCATGAACAGTTGTGACCTAATGACACGGCAATAACACAGATTTACAAACACAAGAGCAAAGCATATTTCTACCCAATTAAGAAGCAGCAAATACAATTAACACCCAATCAGCCTGTAACCGAGAGAGCTGCACAGAGAAAAAGACTCCCACTTTGCTTTATTGCTGAGCTATAATGTAATATATGTAGGTGATGATGCAACAAACCACCCAACAACTTTGGAAAATAACTATAACCTTGGTTCCCTGAGGAAGAGCGGTCCAGCCAGCTAGGGCAAGGGCATGCATTTAAGTGTACGTACCTGAACCAAAATATTTTCATGCATTTTAAGGCCAAACAGTAGTTAAAGCAGGAGGGACTGTGGAGATAAAGTTAAAGCTTTATATTTATAAACATCAGTACATTTCTTATGTAATGTCTGAAAATGTTTTATTTAGCTTGTATCATATTTAGTCACTGAGGACCATGGCCTCAGTCGGAAAAGGGTGGCTTGCCCACTTCAGGTTGGTGGACAGTGCTTGCCTCAAGTGGAGGAGTTTAAGTATCTAGGGGTCTTGTTCACGAGTGAGGGAAGGATGGAACGGGAGATCGACAGACGGATCGGTGCAGCTTCTGCAGTAATGCGGTCGATGTATCGGTCTGTCATGGTGAAGAAAGACGAAGCTCCCGATTTACCGGTCAATCTACGTTCCTACTCTAACCTATGGTCATGAGCTTTGGGTCATGACCGAAAGGACAAGATCCCGGATACAGGCGGCCGAAATGAGCTTTCTCCGCACGGTGGCTGGGCGATCCCTTAGAGATAGGGTGAGAAACTCGGTCACCCGGGAGGAGCTCGGAGTAGAGCCGCTGCTCCTCCACATCGAGAGGGGTCAGCTGAGGTGGCTTGGGCATCTGTTTCGGATGCCTCCGGAACGCCTTCCTGGCCCCGGATGAAGCGGAAGAAGATGAATGAATTGAAAAAAATATTTAGTCACCAACCTGTGTATGTGTGGTGTCAGGATTTCATGTAATACGTTTGTTGTCATCCTGAGGTAACTTTGGCACGTTATTTTGCTAGCTAGTTGTCGGGCAGGTTTGTGCCCCACAAGCCCTAGGTGTTTGGTGGCACGTATCATTTTTTCAGATATGTTTTTCATCTTCCATCCAGAGAGGTTCAGTTGATTTATTATACATGACGTTCAGCCATGATGCCCTGTTCCTTTTCCTATGTAAAACAGGTATGGAGATTGTTAAAATGTGTTATCATTTTTGTTTATGTTCCATAAATTAATTATTTATAGTAATCAATAGCCTTTGGTTGGTTAGTACCTTTTTTGGGCCTAGATTGTAAGGTTGTCCTATTCGATTATCATTATTGAAAACATGGTTTATAGTGGTGTCTGTGTTATTATAACAAATCATATTGCAGGACATTTAAATTGTTTTATTTTAATATCAACTTGTTATTAAATCAAACATTGAGAACGTAAGCTTGATCAGAGGTGTTTCATCTGAACGTGAGTGGAGGCGCAACTAATGTCATGCTCACCACAAAGAAGAAAAAACAACCAAGAACTGTCCAACAGATCAGAAATACTCTCCAGGAGTCAGCCACTACCATTTGCAGACGACTTCAGCAGCCGAACTACAGAGGCTGGGCTGCAAGGTGCAAAACAGTAGTTGGCCTAAAGAAGACAATAAACAGCTGCAACTTGCAGCAAGATGATGACCCCAAACATAAGGACTGGTTGTCCCTGTCCTTTTTCACCTGGTTGTGCATCAGATCTGAATGCAGCCTAAAGACTCTGGACACCACACACCTTTGTTTATTGACCTGGTAATTGGCTGGTAATCCAAACATGAAAAAATACTTATGTGACCCAAAATGGTCATGGGTATTTAATTATAATATTCACCCAGCACAGTTGTAATAGGACAGGCTATCTCTCAGAGTCAAGCTCCTCTAGGTTTCTTCCTACATTCTGCCCCTACTTTTTTCCTAGCCACTGTGCAATATCTTGTTATTGTTTGTTTTTGGGGTTTAAGGATGTGTATCTATTTGATCAATTTACAACAAAAAATTACTTTTTAAAATACATTTGATTGATTAAAGATATCTGTAGTACAGGCCTGGCAGAGCATCACCAGGGAAGGATACTAAATGTGACAAATATTTTAAGATTATTTGAATCTGTCAACTTACTACTGCCCGCCACTAATACCGGAACACTTGGTAGATAAGAGTAAAACAGGCTGTGAAAAAAAAATGTCTTTGCTGTTTAACTTCTTGGTCCGGAGCTGAATAGACTTGTTTTAGAACTTTTCATGAGGGATGGATCACAACTCTCAAAAGGTGTGAGTGTCACATCCCTAACAAATAATACAATAAAAACTTTCATCCGCCCATTGCCTAACAAGGTGTTAATCTGTGCCTAAATGCCATTCTGTAATAAAGCTAACCAACTATTGATGTTCCTTCATATTCTGCTTCTTTCATTCACACCCAAAGATCAGCCACTGTGTGCAGAGACTATGAGCTTACCATCAAATCCATACATGTACAGGTTCATTTAAAATGATTAATGTTCTTTTTCCATTAACATCCAATCTGGTATTATTCCAGTGATTCTACATAACCTTCTTATTGTGGTCTGTGTTGGGTTTGTTTAAGGGCACAAGTATGGCCGCTCAACCTTGACTGGAAGATAATAATAGAGGGGAAAAATGATTGCGGAGTACTTGTTGTGAGCTGCTACTGAATATCAAGTCTTTTGTGTTTAAATTGTGTAGAAAGAGGAAAAAGCCTAAGAGAAAGAGCCAGCCAGTGGGGGAGAGACAGAGAGAGAGCTGACAGATGTTTGTGTGGAGGAGTTCAACTGTGGCTGTGCTGCTACACAGCCTGTGGTCTGGGTTTGTTTCCTAGACTAATCAATGTGTGGGCACACATACACACAATCATGTCTCCTGCTACGTTCCTCATTCCCAGCCTTGGTGTGGAGAGTGGATCGGTCATTGTGTGTTCACCCTCTGCAATTCCATCGGCCAAGGTTCTGTTGGTTCTGGTCTGAAACCAGAGAGCATGTTATAACCTCAGACAAAATGACACACACATTCCAATGCTGACTCACCCCATTCACATAGTCAGGCAGGTTTAACTGGAGCTGAATCAAGATTGTTTACATTGGAATGAATCAAATACATGGTGATATCAGAGGATAGGTTGGAGAATCACTGGAGTAAGGAAAAGGAATGAGAATCAATTACTTTCACTAGTGGATGGACCTGCAGACGGATGCACTTGATAATCTCTACAACCCATGTTAAATGCAGGGTCAAGGTAAAATTATTCAGAAAAAGGAGAGAAAAATGCTGAATGCTGAAACCCCCAGCCAACCCACCCCCAGTGCGTACTATTTTAACTGTTGTCCAGACATCTTTCCAGCTGCTAACAGAGAACAAAGTCTAATTTAGCTTTTGTCCTTTTAAACCTTAGTGAGGGCCTGGGAATTTATGCTTCAGCGATTTGGATGGTTTGCTGCTATCGATTGATCTCTGGCGGTGGACACTGGGTGATTAATCATCAGGCCCATTACCGCGGTACCTCAGAGAAATAACAAGGTAACCATAACAAAGGTAAGAAGAGTCTATTGTGAATAAGTGTGTGTGCGAGCGCACATGCATTTCTGTAATCAGTTGTCACAAAACCTTTCAAGAGATGCTTAGGGAGGAAGTCCACATTTCGACTTAGTGATGGGAGCTTTTCTTATTTTGGATGGAAGCCAATCACAGTCATCCATTCGGGGAATGCTTATGGAAGGACAGATGACAGATGAAGGACAGAAGTGGCTGAATGACGAGGGCTAAATAATATTTCTTAGGAGAGTCATGACACCATTTCGGGCATCTGAAGCGTTATGCTAACCTTGCCAGAAACAGGTCAATTCCACCCTTTTCTAAGTTTGACCAACACATTATTGTGTGAGTTTGACTGTGTTTGTCTCCCATGCCCATTTCTGTTATAAAATATATGATCTTATCTATAAAAAAGGCTGTCATCCTGTCTTCGATTTGGCACAGCGTTGAGATGATAATGCTATTCTGTTATTGATCACAACAGAGATCTATTAGGCTCTACCTTGAAACGAAACAAAGCAGGATCTTGTTTCTGCATTCCAAAGTGTAGCCTTTTATTCCCTATAAAGCTCAATACCTTTGAGCCCTGGTCAAAAGTTGTGTACTATATAGGGAATAAAGTTTCATTTGGAAGGCAGCCTGCATCTGATAGGATGTAATGCGCCATCTTTATCGAGCTGGTGCTCTGTAGACAACTGATTAAGTGTCCTATTTGGAAGGCCGCTGCCAGAAGACTTTACAGCAGGTGGTTATCATCTTAGGTGGTATATCTCGGGAGGAGATGGACCCAATTAAAAATCTCTAGGGCTGTAATAGAGGTTTGAAATCCAGCGTCTTTCGTTTGCCCCATTAAGTTATCCATTATGGCTGTGGATGGGGCTTTAACTTTTAAAAGCTTCCCTGGCCTTGAACAGAACATTACAACAAATTCACTTTAGAAAAGAGCTAATACTGGAAATCAGTTAGTAAAGCATAGGTTCGCTGTTCTAATTTCCTTAAGCAATTTCCTCACACATACTGATTTCACACATTTCTAAGCAGTTGAAATAAACCATTCAGATTCCAGTTTTCATGACATATTCTTCTTTCATAGGAATCTCATCAAGCCCTGTGTTGGAGAAGAAATGGTTTTGGGTGGAAGCCAGAGTGATGAATAGTCAAACAGGATGTTGAATGGGATGAATCCAATTCTACAGAGGATATTCTGAGGAGCTAAAATCTATCTGCAATATTTAGACTTCCTATGGAGGGATGTGCAGCTGTGAGATATACACACACACCCACACACACACATACACACTACAAACACGCACACACTTAAAGACGCAGTCTGGTATTTTTGCAATATATATTTTTTTTAACCTACCATTTTGGGCTGTATGTGTAATATGTTTTTGGTGGCGGGTGTAAGTCAGACAGAATTACATTAGTTGAACCATTTATTGGAGAACTTTGCACAGCAATATACACAAAATATCTTAGCATTAGGTTCTGGTCCATTGGCTTAACTCATTGCCATCACATGATTGTTTATATGATACTACCAACAATAACATCACTGATAACGCAACTCTCCTGCTTCCTGCCTTTTGCCAGACTTTCTTTTCTTACTTTTAAATTTTCTTTACATTTTCTTTAAATCTTTTATCTTTTTCATTTTTGTTCTATATTTCTTTTAATCATATTTTTACAATTTTATGTAATTTTTAAAAGAGGACCTCAGCATTGTATTTTACATGTATTTTTGAGTGATTTTTTATGATGGAGGAGCTAAGACAGCTGTTGGAGGAAGAGATCAACCGCTTAGAAGATTTAGTCACCAGAGCGCTCCTCCGGTTGGACTGTGGGTCCTGTCCGGTAGGTGAATCAACAAATGCTAATGCTAACATAGCACAACAGGCTAACCTAAGGCTAGAGAGCTCTAAAGATTTCCCTATACTTGATAGAACACAGTCAAAACTGGTGAACAGATCAGAGCAATTTCAGAGCGAATGGCTGAATGAGACAATAACACAGCTTGAAATACGTGAGAGTGAACAATTAATTTACTCTGTAGCAGCTACTCAATTGGTTGAGCTACCAAATGCTAACAGACAGACACAGATTGGTACACAAGGGATTACTTCAAATCTAGACCACTCTGTCACGGACCTGGCTGACACTCTCCCCAGGACATGTGCTAATGCCACTGGATTAACCGCAGAGGCTTTCAAACCAGCCTTCCTCAATGACACATCTTACTGGCACAGCACCGGGGCTAGACCGAAGGCATCAACTCCAGCAGGGACTTGGTCTGACGTTGTACGGCGCTGAGGCAAATCCAGCAAAAAATCTAATAAGAGAGCACCAACCCTCAATCCACCACCTGAACTCACACTGCAAAACAGGTATGATCCACTGACTCGGAATTAAATGTGTGTAAATGAACCTAGGGAAGCTAACCACAACACTAGCATCAGGGCTAACCAAAATCCAAGAAATAGCCCTAAACCCACTGATAGGACGAGGGACAGAACAAACTTTGCTAACTCCACATCTGATAAGCCAGATACTACCTTGATTGGGGATGACATAACCAAGCATATCAGAATGGTAAAGACTGCCAGTGTTTACCAAGTGTTGCCAGTTATTCTCTCTACACATCCAAGCAACATGCAGATTATTATCCACACCGGGTCTTTTGCCATTCTACAAAGGAAAACTGTCTCTGAGATCCTGGAAAAAGATTTGTCTTTGCTACTGGTGAAAATAAACTACTTTCAACAACATTTTCATCTCAGGCCCCATTCCAACCTTGGGGAAAGGAATTGAATCTTTTAGTGGACTCCTTGGGCTGAATACATGGCTGACATCTGCATGCCTCAACCACAGGATAAGGTTTATTGACAATTTCAATATTTTTTGGAACTGTAAAGATTTCTTTAGACCTGATAGGGTTCATTGGTGCCAACATATGTCACACTCTTGCCATTCCCAAACAAGTTAAGCATGAAGGACAGTACTCACAGGCAGAGTATTCACCCCCCATCTCCTGACCCTCTAAATAAAATCACCCAATGCTTCCAGAAGTTGTCCTTGTCCCAAATGGGGGCACAACCACTCCCACCCCCCACTCCACCACACTCACCCTCTCCATCTCAATCACCCCCCCCCACCACACTCACCAATCAGGGAGCTAGTTCTAACCAATGTTAGAATGTTCCAGTAAATTCTGTTTCTGTTCAGAAAAGGTACATTAATGAGAGTACCAATGCTCAGTTTATGGAAGCCTTAGCTTTATCTCTCCAACAATAAGTGCTGAGTCAGTCGATGTACTCCTGGATAATTTTAACGCCAAAATATTGAATGTCATGGATCGTGTTACACCAGCAAAAGTAAAGAAAACTATGAGCAAACAGAAAACACCATGGAGAACCACCATGATGGTAATCGCCCTGAAAAGAGAATGTAGGAAAGCAGAACGTAAATGGAGGAAAACTAAACTTCAAATTCACTATGACATCTATGAACAAAGCCTTGGTAGCTTCAACAAAGAGTTACGCAGGGCCAGACAGCAACATTTATGTTAGAGTACGTCTGACCCAGAACGCAGAGAAATCACACAGACCACGTAAGGTAGGTTAAAAAAAAAGGTTTTAATGGAGAGCCAGGGTACTCCGAGAAAACTGTGTAGGCAGGTCCGAAGCTGGGGGAGAGCTGACGGCGAAGGCTGGGTGGTGAGGCCAGGAGCTAGTAGGCGCAGCAGAGGAAGCAGCAGGTCTGAGCAGGTAACAGGAGAAAACACAGGGTAAGTACAAACTCAGGGAACAAAGACAAAATAGAGCACACGAGAATACACGGACGATAATAGCAAGTAATAGAACTGAGAGCCAAGTACCACATGGGTAGTAGATAACGAACTGGCGCCGAAGAGGTGATCAGCCCGGGTTTAAATATTGCTGGAGTGAATCATGTGGATGAGGTGCAGCTGCGAAGAATGGCTCTGCAGTGAAGACTCTGCCACGCCCCTTGCCCTACTGAACACACCCCCAGCACTCCAGGTGAAAAAACAAAACAGGGACCGAACCACCTGACTCAGGGCGGAGGGGAAGCAACCCGTAACAATTTATCGGGAATGATCAACAAGAATTTCAACAATACCCGCACTCTATTTGTCATGGTCGACAAGCTTACAATCCCAATAAAGCAGATAGCATCAGAACTCATGTCCACTGTGAAATGTAATGAATTTGCGTGTTTCTTTAGTGAAAAAACTATAAGTTAGACTCTGTGCCTACATCACGACCACCAAGACATAACTTGGTTATTAATGCAATTGATAAGAAATCCCTAGAAGAAACAATTTGACATCTTAAAGCTTCCACTTGCTGTCTCGACACACTGCCATCAGACCTATTTTAAACAATTTTTAACTCTATAACAATGGACCTACAGCAAATAGTTAATAGCTCTCTGCAATCAGGCATTTTCCCAACGTCTCTAAAAACAGCTGCCATTAAGCCCCTATTAAAAAAAGAGAACATTGGATGCATCTGTGATGAACAACTACAGACCTGTATCAAATCTTCTTTTTATAGCCAAGATCATTGAGAAAATTCACTTTAATCAACTTAGCAATTTTGTGACCTCAAACAGTCTCTTAGACAAATTTCAGTCAGGTTTCTGACCTCACCACTGTACTGAAACAACCCTGATTAAAGTTTTAAATGATTATACGGATTAATACTGATTCTGATAAAATAAAAGTTCTGGTTCTATTAGATCTCAGTGCAGCATTTGACACTGTAGATCCTAGAATACTTATAGAAAGGCTGGAAAATTGGGTAGGACTCTCCGGGCTAGTCTTTGATTGGTTCAGATCTTATCTAGATGACCAGAGTTACTTTGTCACCATTGGTAATCAAGAATCTGAAAGGGTGGCTATGACATGCAGAGTTCCACAGGGATCAGTTCTCAGACCGCTTCTGTACAATCTCTATATGCTACCTCTGGGCCAAATACTGCAGAACAACAACATTAACTACCACAGCTATGCCGATGATACTCAAATATATATGGCTCTCGAACTGTATGACAACAGCTCAATAGACTCTGTGTCACTGTATAGAGCACATGAATACCTGGATGAACCAAAATTAAACCAAGATAAAACTGTGTTTGGCAACAAAAATAAAAGAACAAGTATTAGTAAAGAGCTGGATTCTCGTGCCCTTAAAACCAGGGATCAAATGCGTAATCTTGGTTTTCTGATAGACCTCATATTTAACAGTCATATTTAAGCAGTCACCAAAACAGCATTCTATCATCTAAAAAATATAGCCAGAATCAAAGGCTTGGTGTCCCAAAAAGACCAAGAGAAGCTCTGTAGAACAGCTGCAGCTCATTCAGAATGCTGCTGCCAGAATGTTAACCAGGACCAAGAGAACATCACTCCGGTTCTTACATTTTTGCATTGGCTTCCAGTCAGTTACAGAATAGATTTCAAAGTGGTGCTTTTAGTTTATGAATGGTTTAGGACCCAAATACATTTCTGTTATGTTTGAAGAATATAAACCGAGCAGGGCTCTTAGATCCATGAATACAGGTCAGCTAGTAGAGGCCAGAGTCCAAACTAAACTTGGAGAAGCTGCGTTTAGCACTTATGCTTTACACAACTGGAATAAACTATCAGAAGATCTTAGACGTGCCCCGAACATATCAATTTTAAAATCCAGGTTAAAAACACTTCTCTTTTCACGTGCCTATGACTGAGCACTTAAACTTAGCCACACTGTTTAGCCTTGTAGCTTCCTATGTTTTCATCCCATTTTTAATCTTTATATGTTTTTTTATTGTATTTTTTCTTATTATTATGTTGATTTGTTTTCATGTTTTCATTTGACTGTTTATTTTTATGTTATTGTATTTTTATATATATTTTTTTTTTCTTTGTAAAGCACATTGAATTGTTTCGATGTATGAATTGTGCCTATATAAATAAACTTGCTAGTTTGTAATATTATTTATAGCAATCCCCATAGGCAATTAGCAAGGTACACAGTACCCATCCCATCTACAGAAAAAACTCATAACCAAACATGTGGAGGCAGAGTTGGTGGGTGGATCTGCATCCTAGTATGACCACCAGCCTATTAAACTGAGTGACCTTGTGATTAAATAGACATGAAATCAGATATTGTGATGGGGGTGATTTGACATGTTCCAATGCATTGCTGGCCAATTACCACTCGGGTTTCCTAGCTGAACTGGCTGTGTTTTTTGGGGGCTTTTTTTTGCTCTATAGCACTTCTACAAACAGTGGACAAGAATTGTATCTATAAAGAGATGCGCGCAAACACACATGCTTCGGTTTGAGTATCAAAGTGAGTACTAACAATATAGTACCATTAAAATCAATAGAATTGCCTTAAACCCCTAACCCTTATCCAAAACACTAAACTTAATTGTAACCTCAATACCCTAAACTTTAAGCCTATACTTATCCTAACCTCAACACCTTAACCTAACTAGCTCTTAAAATAATTCTCATTCAAAGCCTAATTCCAACCCTAAATGTAACCCTAAATTTTACTCCAATACTGACAATAATGATTTTCTTTATTTTGCTATTCTAGTAAGGTCTGAATAAAAAACACACAATAACCAAACTTGAATGATTGTACCCTGTGACCCACACTGTGAGACCTTCAAGAGGACTTGCATCTGACTCTTGATATGAAAAACAACAGCTTTGATAATCTAGATGTTCTCATTGGATGCTTCCTGTTTAATTGGCTTCTATTACCGTGCCATGTGGTAGTTTAATAAATATGACTGTTTGCTTGCGGAGCAGTGGCTTTTGTCCAAACAATGCCATGTGCTCAGAGTTAACTGTGTGTGAAATCAAAGCCATTCAAGCATGATTGTAGGATTAAACATAACTTGGCCAAGCTGTATACTACGTGAAAACGTATTTCACTAATGAGCCTTATTATATGAATCAGGTCTATTGAAGCCTGGAACTAAATTATACACTTGAATGAATGAGACTAGTACTGCATGTGATGCATGTACTGTATTTCTGTGGATCAACATCTATCAAAGTGGTGGTCAACATTGACTCTGGATAGACACTGTGCAGTTTAACACTTCCAAAGAGGGATTTCAAAGTAGCTAATATAACCACAAAAGACCATCCAAATAGCATGAACCATGCCGACAAATAAAGATAGAAAACTGTATGTGTTTTATAGAGAGAAAGTGTGTGTATGTGTGTCTGTGTGAGAGAGAAAAGGAGAGAGAGCGCAAGAGAAAAAATATAGAGTGTGTGTTTGAGAGAAAGTAAGTTAAACTAAAATCTCAATTTCATAATACCATATGCCTCAGGCCTAGGTTTAAAATATTAAGGTTTGTGCTGCTGTTTAACGAGGGACCAGCTTATGTGTTCATGATGACTTGGAGTGAATGGTAGCAGATTACCATCAAAGTTGTGAATTTCAACTACCTACTCAGTGATCAAATAGCATACCTTTTCAACTGTCCTTTTATTCATGAAGATGTTTTAGAAACAATGTACAACTTTATTTCCAGACCCCATGCCCACATCTATTAATTTGTTTATTTTTGAACGTTTCCTCGTGGAATTACTATGTTGTCTTAACCTTTGTTTTGAACCTGGGGGTGGAGACAGTGGCAATGACATCAGAGTGTGACGAAGATGGTGGGAGAAGAGAATGACAGCAGGGTGAGGACAAAGCGAAAGGTCATGTTATGCAGAACCCACAGGGACCAGGTACTACGCACAAAGAGCCAAAGCCCTATTGACATGATGTTAGAGACACCTTTACGGATCCCCAATGACTGATTCCAACCTGTCCCCAGCACCTGGGTGCAATGCATACTTCTATACACTTCTGGTGATTTTCAAAAGTGTTTTAACCTGGAAATATCATAGATATGCCATGATAAAGAGCACCAATGAAACATTCATATTTCCATTCCCAATGACAGGATAAAACGTACGCTGGCTGGTGCATTCTGGGAGGTATTGCCTATCAGTAAAGCCATCCACCCTCAAAAGTGAGGAAATGGTGTAGTATGGAACATGCAGTGTTTCACTTGGATAGAACTAAGGGATATGTTGTTTCATACTGTGCTGCTCTATCTATAAATACATTCACTCAACCTCCTTGAGAAGGAAAGAGCACTCTCTATGCAGATGCTGCCTTGGCTCGATTTGGCCCAAATCAGACCATATTCCCTATTTAGCACACTTCTTTTTGACCCGGTCTCATTAACAATGGTCAAAGGTAGTGCGCTATGTGGGAAATAGGGTGCTATTTAGGGAAAGTCCCATGTGTGGGTGCCAAGATGAAACTGGAGCAAATAGGGTCTAAATTTGCAAAGGAGCACAGCTATAGAAAACCAAACCATTTTATGCCTTAGTGGGATGCAACAATAGAATTGTGGATTCAAGTAATTCTGAACTGTCGTATATGGAATGATTCACAACTGTCGCAATTCATAATGTAAATGCTACTGTCTCTACTCATGCGTTTTTACCTTTAGCATATGGTTTTGAGATAGCTTGCTTGTAATATTCATTACAGACAGGATGTCTGCAAATGGAAATCTTTCATTGCTGATGTTGTATAAAATATAAAGCCTTCCTCATTGGGGTATTTTTAGCGACAGCACCCACATTTTATTTTCAAGAAAATGTGAAACAAATCAGGAAATAAACCTCATTGCAAATTCCCTCATGAAATCAGAGTCTAAAGCAGACCTGGGCAAGATAAGGCCCCCGGGCCGGATCCGGCACATTGAGTCATTCTATCCGGCCCTGCGATACATCCAAAACTTTTAAAGTAATACAAAATAAAAAAATGACTCCTGACTTCACCTCACTTGTCAACGCCCATACGAGGCTCTCCTGTTCATATTGAGTGAGTAGCCCTAAAAGTTGATTTCTTGGGTCTGGGCTGCTGGAATCGCTGTTGTTAAAAGCACGTAGTAAAAAAATATACTGTATGAAGTTAGATGACGGCAATTATACCAACATTAGCTTTGAGTGAAAATCTTCAGAAGTGATTTCATAGACTTATGTCTGCCCTAATAACTATTATACCTATATAACTGTTATACACTATACCTTATGTAATGTAGCTTACTCTGTTGAGTTGAAAGCTAAGTTTTAAGGCAAATATGTGTTGTAACATCTCTGTTGAGTAATAACCCTAAAAAGGGATTTTATAGGCCTTTGCCTGCCATAATAATAATTGTTGACAGAAAATAATAATAAAAAATCCTTGTTAAATGAAATTAAGTTCAATTATGAAAACGGTGTTGCATGGAAAATAAATATGCATAAATATAATATGCAAGTTAATAGAGTTAGCTATGTTGTGTGTTTTTTAGGCATGGTAGTTAAAAAAGTAATCTGGCCCACGATGCTCTCTGGCATTTTCAGTGTGGCCCCTGTGATGGTAATTTTATCAATCAGAACTCTTTTAGAAGGAAGTACAGAGACGAAGTTCTCTGGGCACATACTAACAGTTTTATTAATATTTGCAAATATGAGCGACGCGTCAAACGCATACAAACATAATCATCCGAGGAGTCTCTAACTGTGTCACAATCAAAGTAAAGATCTACATATCAGCCAATAGAGAGACAGACATTTCTCAAATGTACCTTATTTCAAAAAGTTCCATAACACCCCCCAGTGAAAGAAATTGCCCACCCCTGAGCAAGAGCATCAGTCAAAATGGATTATTCTCAGAATTCTGTAATATTCTACAAATGTTGCTCTATGTGGGAATGTACTGAACATACAGCATTTTGATCACGAAGATAGTCTCTCTTGTTCACAAAGCCCTAACTGTCCCCTCCAGTCTACTTGTTATGGGTCTGTGGGGCCTAGTCAAGAGTGTTCTCAACCAACAAATAAAGATTGCTGCATAAACTCATCCCTTCTGTCTTATTTTATGCTTCTGAGTTTATTGCATTGTAAAACAAACCACTTTTTTGTGAGCATTGGTAAATCTGGGATTTTGGGCAAAACAATGCTGATTGTTGAATTTCACTTTTTCTAGAACACAGCGAGGTGAAGTATTCAATGCGAGGTGATGTACTGTATACTCTGCAACCATTAGCTACTTCAAGAGCCCATCGATATCTAATGTACATTAGTACAGGGTTGGAACAAATGTCTGCCCACCTTGGTGCTCCAGGGTCGGTGACCAGTGCTGGGATACCCTGGCACAGAGACAGGATCACATAGCAGTCCAGAAAGAGGTGATGTGACTGATGCATAGTTTGGCAGACTGATATGGTATTTTCAACACACTGGCACCAAAAGCCTAATATAAAATGCCTTGGCACAAGCAACAGGAGAAGTGTTGCTTCGACAGCTGTTGACCATCTGAAAATCTATGAACTTGTTACTGTGTAGCACTGCTATGAATCTGTGCTGTGTGTGTAAATTTTTTAATTGTCATTACATTTGAAACGTGTGCATGAATGTGTGTGTACTCACAATGGAGGCTATATATGCCGCATTTCAAATTTGAATAAAGTAACATAGATGCAATTGTTTAGAATTACACAGCAGTGTGTACACAAAGAAGTGTTTAGAAAATATTTCCCTCAACATGTTGGGATTATGTCTATCCTACCTTGAAGCAAAGTAAAATGTCTAGTTTATAGCTACAATGTAGCTGATGTCTACCTGTCAGAACAATATCAAAACTGTTGAATCAGTCCCAGAGGCCATTTGTTTTCCAACATCTCATGGGAAAAGGAGGAGAAAGAGGATATTTGTCAGCATGCACACAATGTCCAACTGAGATTTTTCTTTTCCATTTTTGTGACGACTACGACCTCTGCTGGTTCACCTCCCCCTGCAGCGGGCGGGCCCCGGCGGTCGACGTCACCGGCTTTCTGACACCACCGTCTCATCATGCATTTCACCTGTGTCTCGTTTAGTGCACCTGTTCATCATCACTGTTTCCCCCGGTATATATGTTCCCTCTGCTCCCCCTGTCTTTGTGTGTGATTGTGCTCTGCCACTGTGTTTATGTATGCGTCTATGTAAGACGCTCGTGCTGTGTGTTTTGTTCCATTCCTATATAAAATAACCTTCATCCGCCGCGCCTTCTCCGGTTCCTCCTTGCTTCCTCAACCTCCGCCGTGACAGAATCACACACCTATCAAGAAAAGCAGCAAGGATATGGAGCCCGAAGGAGCTACAGGCGAGGTCGGTGTTGCGGAGGCGGTCAAGGTGCATTCAACAATGCTGGCCAGCCTAGGCGCCGCGATGGACAATGTTCTGAAAGCGGTGCAGCGCCTAGAGCTGAGCCAGCAGCACCCCGCAACACCGGCCGTCTCTCCGCCGGCCCCAGCCTCGCCACCAGCCATGGGGCCGTTGCATCTCCCTTTGCCGAGGGATTACAACGGGGCGGCGGACCGCTGCCAGGGATTCCTATTGCAACTGGACATCGCGCTCCAGGCGATGCACCCTGCGCCGACCGAGGCACAGAAGATCACCTCGCTCGTCTCCTGCCTTTCCGGAAAAGCCCTGGAGTGGGCCACCGCCGTCTGGAACACCGAGCAGCCCACCCAGGGCAGCTACGCCGAGTTCACCCGCCGCTTCCGAGCCGTGTTTGACCACCCGCACGAAGGAAGAGAGGCGGGTGAACGGCTGTTCCACCTTCGGCAGGGGACGAGGTCGGCGCAGGAGTTCGCACTGGAGTTCCGGACCCTGGCAGCGGGATCGGGGTGGAACGAACGGGCTCTGATCGACCACTACCGCTGTAGCCTTCGCGAGGACGTCCGGAGGGAGCTGGCTTGTCGAGACGTGTCCCTCTCCCTCGATCAGCTGGTCGACATGTCCATCCGTCTTGACAACCTGCTGGCTGCCCGAGGACGTCCCGGAAGAGGCCCGTCCGTTCCACCCTATCAACCATACCAACCCGACACCGCCGTCCCCATGGAATTGGGAGCGGCTGCACTGCCGGGCAGACGTCGGGGAGGACAGGTGCGGAGTGCCTCCAGGAGGCAACGAGGCCGTCTTACTGCACCACACCGCACCTCCCTCCCTGAGTCAAGAGGCGACAGGCAGGGCACTTCCGCATCACCCCAGGTAGCACATGCACATTCGCCACTAACCTCTTCCCTCTCTATGTGCACTGTTCCTGTTAGGTTCCCCGGATTTTCGCTGCTTGCCCGGTGTAAGGCGCTGGTAGACTCAGGCGCAGCCGGGAATTTCATGGATAGGTCCTTTGCCCTACGGGCACACATACCCCTCCAGGCCCTCGACACCCCCCTGCCCGTGAGAGCTCTAGACAGCCGGCCGCTAGGGTCAGGGCTGGTCACTAGTTGCACTGTTCCTCTCCTCCTTGTTACCGACAACCGACACAGTGAAACCATTTCATTTCACGTGATCGACTCACCCACGTTCCCCGTCGTTTTAGGTTTCCCCTGGTTGTCCCTACATGACCCTGTCATCTCTTGGTCTAGTCGACGTCTGTCGGGGTGGTCGCGGAAGTGTCAGGGTAGGTGTTTGGGTGTTTCCGTTGGCTCGACCTCGGTGGAGAGTCCAGACAGTGCGCCTGCCGTGCCCATTCCCCCCGAATACAGGGACTTGGCTACGGTTTTCTCCAAGGCCAAGGCTGCTGTGTTGCCACCACACCGGCTGGGGGATTGTGCGATAGACCTCATTGATGGAGCCGCACTCCCGAAGGGTCACGTGTATCCACTGTCCCGCACCGAAACGGAGACTATGAACGCCTACATTGCGGAAGCGTTGGAACAGGGATACATTAGGCCCTCCAAGTCACAGGTCTCCTCGAGTTTCTTTTTTGTGAAAAAGAAGGACGGTGGTTTGCGCCCGTGCATCGATTACCGGGCGCTGAACAAGATCACCATTCCGTTCCGCTACCCTCTCCCTTTGATCTCTGCGGAGGTGGAGAGGATGCACGGGGCCCGCTTTTTCACTAAATTAGACCTCAGGAGTGCCTATAACCTGGTGCGTATCCGGGAAGGAGACGAGTGGAAAACTGCTTTTAGTACCACGTCTGGCCATTACGAGTATTTAGTGATGCCGTACGGGTTGATGAATGCTCCTTCCGTCTTCCAGTCCTTCGTAAACGACGTATTCCGGGACTTGTTGTGTGAGGGAGTGGTAGTGTATATTGATGACATCCTGATGTTCACTGCCACCCGCGCAAAACATGTCTCGTTAGTGCGCAGAGTGCTGGCTCGACTGCTGGAGCATGACCTGTACGTGAAAGCCGAGAAGTGTCTGTTTTTCCAGTCGTCTGTGTCCTTCCTGGGATATCACTTTTCCAGCGCAGGTGTGGCTATGGAGGAGCCTCACGTTGATGCCGTGCGTAATTGGCCGACCCCAACCACGGTTAAGGACGTGCAACGTTTCTTAGGCTTCTCTAACTATTACAGGAGGTTTATCCGGGGCTTTAGCCAGGTCGCGGCTCCGATCACCTCCCTTCTGAAGGGGGGGGGCGACCCGGTTGCGGTGGACCGTGGACGCGGAGCGGGCGTTTGTGGAACTGAAACACCGTTTCACCACCGCTCCGGTCCTGGCCCATCCCGACCCGTCGCTCCAGTTCATTGTGGAGGTGGACGCGTCCGATTGTGGGCTCGGTGCCATCCTCTCCCAACGGACGGGGTGTCGTAACACGCTCCGTCCCTGTGCCTTCTTCTCCCAGAAGCTCAGTGCGGCGGAGCGGAACTACGACATAGGTGATCGTGAGCTGCTGGCCGTGGTTCGAGCTCTGTCGGCGTGGAGGCACTGGTTAGAGGGGGCTAAACACCCTTTCCTCGTCTGGACTGACCACCGGAACCTGGAGTACATGCGGGCAGCGAGGAGGCTGACCCCTCGCCAGGCAAGGTGGGCTATGTTCTTCACCCGGTTTGTGTTTACTCTCACCTACAGGCCGGGGAGTAAGAACGTCGGGGCTGACGCGCTGTCCCGCCAGCATGACACGGAGGAGAGGCCGGTGGATGATGCTCCCGTGCTCCCGGAGTCATGCATCGTGGCACCGGTGGTATGGGAACTGGACGCGGACATCGCCGAAGCGCAGCGCGACGAGCCCTCTCCGCCCACATGCCCTGAGGGCCGTACGTATGTGCCGGCGTCTGTCCGCGACCGCCTCATCTACTGGGCGCATACATCTCCCTCCTCCGGTCATCCTGGCATCGGGCCAACAGTGCGCGCCCTGGCCGGTAAGTACTGGTGGCCCACTTTAGCCAAGGACGTGAGGGTATACGTCTCTTCCTGCTCGGTGTGCGCCCAGAGTAAGGCACCCCGGCACCTACCTGTGGGCAAGTTGCACCCCTTGCCCATTCCACAACGACCATGGTCCCACATTTCTGTTGATTTTTTGACGGATCTCCCCCCTTCCCAGGGCCATACCACCATCCTGGTCGTTGTGGATCGGTTCTCGAAGTCCTGCCGCCTCTTGCCTCTGCCCGGCCTTCCTACTGCCCTACAGACCGCGGAGGCCCTGTTTACACACGTCTTCCGGCACTATGGGGTGCCCGAGGACATCGTGTCTGACCGGGGTCCCCAATTCACGTCTAGGGTGTGGAAAGCCTTTATGCAGCACCTGGGGATCTCGGTCAGCCTGACCTCGGGCTACCATCCCCAGTCCAACGGGCAGGTGGAACGGGTAAACCAAGAAGTGGGTAGGTTCCTCCGGTCCTACTGCCAGGACCGGCCGGGGGAGTGGGCAGAGTTTCTGCCGTGGGCAGAATACGCACTGAATTCTCTGCACCACTCCTCCACGGGCGTGACACCTTTCCAGTGCGTCCTGGGCTACCAGCCGGTCCTGGCGCCGTGGACGCCGAGCCAGACCGGTACCCCTGCGGTGGACGACTGGTTCCGGCGGGCAGCGGGCACATGGGAGGCAGTACAATCCCGCCTCCGGCTCGCTGTCCGCCGTCAAAAGACCAATGCAGACCGCCACCGCGGGGAGGCCCCGGTGTATCGGCCGGGCGACCGGGTCTGGCTCTCGTCCAGGGACCTGCCCCTCCGCCTGCCCTGCCGGAAGCTGGCCCCGCGGTTTGTGGGGCCTTTTAAAGTCCTGAGGAGAGTCAACGAGGTAACATATCGGTTACGCCTTCCCCCCGACTACCGTATTAACCCCTCGTTTCATGTGTCTCTCCTCAGGCCGGTGGTGGATGGTCCCCTCCAGGGGTGTGAGGTGCGGGAGGTTCCCCCTCCCCCTCTGGACATCGAGGGGGCCCCGGCGTACTCGGTCCGCTCCATCATCGACTCGAGGCGCCGGGCGGGGGGCCTCCAATACCTCGTGGAGTGGGAGGGGTACGGCCCGGAGGAGCGGAGCTGGGTTCCGGTGAAGGACGTCCTGGCTCCCGTCCTTGTCCGCGAATTCCACCAGCGTCGGCCGGATCGCCCTGCTCCGCGCCCCCCGGGTCGGCCCCGAGGCCGGTGCCGTCGCGCGGCTGGGGCCGCGCGTCAGGGGGGGGGTACTGTGACGACTACGACCTCTGCTGGTTCACCTCCCCCTGCAGCGGGCGGGCCCCGGCGGTCGACGTCACCGGCTTTCTGACACCACCGTCTCATCATGCATTTCACCTGTGTCTCGTTTAGTGCACCTGTTCATCATCACTGTTTCCCCCGGTATATATGTTCCCTCTGCTCCCCCTGTCTTTGTGTGTGATTGTGCTCTGCCACTGTGTTTATGTATGCGTCTATGTAAGACGCTCGTGCTGTGTGTTTTGTTCCATTCCTATATAAAATAACCTTCATCCGCCGCGCCTTCTCCGGTTCCTCCTTGCTTCCTCAACCTCCGCCGTGACAATTTTACCCAACCCAGTCTGAATTGGAGAGATGGAGGTATCTGCTCAAATGACTGCTCAGGAAAGGTTAAATGCCTTGCTTAAGAATAGAACAGATGTTTCAACATTCTGGCAAGATAAATAGCAACTTTTTCTGTTGCTGGTAAGATTCTGTAACTGCTACTAACTACATACTATACAAAAGCAACAACCCAAAAACAAGGTGCCTGCATACTTAAAGGGTAACTAAACTAAGAAACGTAAATTTCTAAAATGTTTGACCAGGGGCATATGTGTGAGGGGGACAAATATATTTAGCAAATGGCCATAGTTTTGGAATGGAATGTCCAACAAGCTCATATAGATGTGATGGTCGGGTGTCCACATACTTCGGCCACATGGTGTATGTGCAGTGGTAGACACAACATCTCTTTGATTCTGTTAGAATAAACATGAAAAATACTGCCTTCAGCCATTTCATTTAATATTTTCCTAGTTCAGATAATGTCTGTGATGTGTGGTCATAGAAGAGCTACTACACAGACCTCTATTTCAATGTGTGTGGCTGATAATTTGATCTACATGTACATTCTACAGTACTTAAATTTTACAACCTCACCTCCCAAGATCCACCCCAACCCCCTGCCATGACTATATTGGTCGACTCAATATTCTGGTTCTGCTAATAAATATGAACATACAGTATAGGCTACACATTATAACAACATGTATAGACTCCTGCTATGCAGCAAGATTTCACCTCAGCTCCACAATTGACCTTTTCTCTCTGGCTGTATGATCCTGCTAATATGCAGTACAGAATATGACAGCTTGATCTACATTGATGCTTGCAGAAAATGTAGAATGTTTGATGTATAAACTCTGGGCTAAGGGAGAGTTTAGCACTGGACAAAGCAAGTGTTTCTTCCTCAAACTTCTCGCAGCAGGCTCCTTCTCCACATACTTTGTGACACTACAACTGCAAGCCAGTGTATTCATTATTTAGTTTAATAAGTATTTTGTCAAAACTATCTACCTTTAGTAGAAGGATTTGGGGGAATTCTGAGGTAATTCTGTGTTGTTATAGGTTCTCAGCGCTATGGGCTATGTCTCGGTCTCAGCACTCCATTTTCCCAAGTCCTAAAGCATGGTACCAAGGGAGACTTTATGGTTTATTCTGGATTTTATGGTAAAAGACCAGTGTTTGGCATTGATTACCAAATTTTCAGAGTTCACAGTTGCTAGTAGCAATGGCAGCCTCTACTCTACTACAGTAACCAATACCATGCGCGCAACCTTTCCAGCAGCTACCTCGAAGCAAAGTGCCTGCGTGTGGTCCAAAACCCAATTTGAATTATTGCATTGCATTGCATTGCATCATCTTCCGCTTATCCGGGGCCGGGTCGCGGGGGCAGCAGTCTAAGCAGGGATGCCCAGACTTCCCTCTCCCCAGACACTTCCTCCAGCCCTTCCGGGGGGACACCGAGGCGTTCCCAGGCCAGCCGGGAGACATAGTCCCTCCAGCGTGTCCTAGGTCTTCCCCGGGGTCTCTTCCCGGTGGGACGGGACCGGAACACCTTCCCAGGAAGGCGTTCCGGAGGCATCCGAAACAGATGCCCAAGCCACCTCAGCTGACCCCTCTCGATGTGGAGGAGCAGCGGCTCTACTCTGAGCTCCTCCCGGGTGACCGAGCTTCTCACCCTATCTCTAAGGGATCGCCCAGCCACCCTGCGGAGAAAGCTCATTTCGGCCGCCTGTATCCGGGATCTTGTCCTTTCGGTCATGACCCAAAGCTCATGACCATAGGTGAGAGTAGGAACGTAGATTGACCGGTAAATCGAGAGCTTCGCCTTGCGGCTCAGCTCTTTCTTCACCACGACAGACCGATACATCGACCGCATTACTGCAGAAGCTGCACCGATCCGTCTGTCAATCTCCCGTTCCATCCTTCCCTCACTCGTGAACAGGACCCCTAGATACTTAAACTCCTCCACTTGAGGCAGGCACTCTCCACCAACCTGAAGTGGGCAAGCCACCCTTTTCCGACTGAGGACCATGGCCTCGGATTTGGAGGTACTGATTTTCATCCCCACCACTTCACACTCGGCTGCAAACCGTCCAAGTGCATGCTGAAGGTCCTGGCTTGAAGGGGCCAACACGACAACATCATCCGCAAAGAGCAGAGACGAAATCGTGTGGTCCCCAAACCTGACACCCTCCGGCCCCTGGCTGCGCCTAGAAATTCTGTCCATAAAAATTACGAACAGAACCGGTGACAAAGGGCAGCCCTGCCGGAGTCCAACATGCACAGGGAACAAGTCTGACTTACTGCCGGCAATGCGGACCAAGCTCCTGCTTCGGTCGTACAGGGACCTGACAGCCCTTAGCAAAGGACCCAGGACCCCATATTCCCGAAGCACTCTCCACAGGATGCCGCGAGGGACACAGTCGAATGCCTTCTCCAAATCCACAAAACACATGTGGACTGGTTGGGCAAACTCCCATGAACCCTCCATCACCCTGTAGAGGGTATAGAGCTGGTCCAGTGTTCCACGGCCTGGACGAAAACCACACTGTTCCTCCTGAATCCGAGGTTCTACTATCGGCCGTATTCTCCTCTCCAGAACCCTGGCAATTTGAATTATGGATTTCGCAATTGCTTAGCATCCTGCCTCCACACTGTTCTATAGCACAGAGTTTGAGCTTCTCTTTTAATAAAGTTCTGTTAATAAAAATTGGCAGGGACAAAATGCAATTTTCAATATAGGTCCCACTCATGTATAATGAAACTTACGCCACAGTTTTGGCAGATTTTAGAAATATTCCCGATTTGGTTTAAACATTGTTGGTAACTTACTTACAGTGTTATTTTTTGTTAAAAAAATAAAAAATATGAAAAATTATAAAAATGCACCTTTGAAAATGTAAAAAAAATGTCTGCTTCAGTTTACAGCCTGATTTATCTATGTCAATATTAAGTCAATATTAAGTTGGCCTGTCTGAGTGACCAATATGCTATTCTTTTCTTGTATATCATTCAAGTTTGGTTTAATGGACCTTTAAAGGCTCGGGCACATACATGAACTCGGTTTGTTGGCAGAGACTGAGGTCAAAAGGGCACCTCAGTTGAGAATTCTGCCTACATCTGATGAATTTGTGACACGATTTAGCTACGAGAGCATGTCGCATGTCAAAACTTTTCATGGGAGCCATTTGAAAGAAAAAAACATTCTGTAACATTTTGCTTTTGTTGCAGAAATGCCTTGTAGCAGAAGCTGAACTTAAATGAGAGGAGCCAATAAGAAGTTTATCTTAAGTTAGAAACAAGAAACCAGGCAAGCCTAGTTTAGCCGGCCCGCAATAAAAAGCATTAATCGTTGTGGCTCTCCCAAGATTCAAACCCAGATCACCCACATGAAAGTATGTATCTTTAACCACTACACCACCATGCTATACGGCTGCTGTGTGTTGGTATAGCCTCTTGACATTATATAATTCTTTCACGTATTAACATCACGTAAAGTTTGCCTATTTCTTTAAACACCATTAACCACTGTGTTAAACTGAGTAACATTTCTTACGTTTTCCTGCACCACAAATAGCATCTGTGAACTGTATGGTTTTTGCCACTGGCCATTTTAAATAGAAGTCATTACATACCTGCCATCATTTAAAGTGACTCTGATTAATCACAAATAAAGTTCAGCTGTTCTAGTAGGATTTTCTTAGTTGCATCTCAGAGCAAAAGCCATGGTTCGCAGAGAGGTTCCAAAGCATCAGAGGAATCTCATTGTTGAAAAATATCAGTCAGGAGAAGGGTACAATATAATTTACAAAGCATTAGATATACCATGGAACACAGTGAAGACAGTCATCATCAAGTGGAGAAAATATGGCACAACAGAGCCATTACCAAGAATTAGACGTCCCTCCAAAATTGATCAAAAGATGAGAAGAAAACTGGTCAGGGAGACTTACAGCAATATTAAAAGGAACTGCAGGAATTTCTGCCAAGTACTGGCTGTGTGATACATGTGACAACAATCTCCCGTATTCTTCATATGAATGGGCTATGCGGTAGGGTGGCAAAAGGAAGCCTTTTTTTACAAAGAAAAGCATCCAAGCCCGTCATCAAGTCCCCCAAAAGCACGTGGGAAAATGTGTTATGGTCTGATGAAACGGTACAGGTTGAACTTTTTGGCCATAATTCCAAAAGGTATATTTGGCGCAAAAACAACCCTGCACATCACCCAAAGAACAACATACCCACAGTGAAGCATGGTGGTGGCAGCATCATGCTTTTGGGCTGTTTTCCTTCAGTCAGAACCTGGGCCTTAGTCAGGGTTGCAGGAATTATGAACAGTTCCAAATACCAGGCAATTTTGGCACAGAACCTTAAGGCGTCCGTGAAGATGAAGAGGAAGTTCACCTTTCAGCTTGACAACGACCCAAATCACACATCCAAATCCACAAAAGCGTGGCTTCACCAGAAGAAGATTAATGCTTTGGAATGGCCCAGCCAAAGCCTAGACCTGAATCCAATTGAACATATGTGGGGTGATCTGAAGAGGGCTGTGCACAGGAGATGTCCTCGCAATCTGACAGATTTGGAGCGCTTTTGCAAAGTAGAGAGGGCAAATATTGCCACGTCAAGATGTGCCATGCTTATAGACTCCTACCCAAAAAGACTGAGTGCTGTAATAAAATCAAAAGGTGCTTCAACAAGTATTAGTTTAAGGGTGTGCACACTTATGCAAGCAGTTTATTGTGAGTTTTTTTGGAAAAAGTTCTGACATGATTTATCTTTTTCTCATTCTTTTACATCACAAGAACCTGGCATTTTAACATTAGTTTGAATGTGATTGGTTAATTCTGAACACAGCCACATCCCCAGTTATAAGAGTGTGCACACTTATGCAACCAGGTTATTTTACCCCCTCGAAGATTTCAGTTTGTTTTTCAATTGAATTATTCACATTATAGGTCACATTAAAAATTGAAAAAGTTCTGACATGATTTATCTTTGCCTCATTCTTTCACATCACAAAAACGTGGCATTTTAACAGGGGTGTGTAGACTTTTTATATCCACTGTAGTTAAACATCTAGTCAGTACATTTTATGTTTAATGTCCCGTTGTTCTTGTCTGTTCCTTTTCACAGACTAGATTGTTAACTATACTGCCTTATACATTTCAATGATGGCTTTTATTGTGATAAAGAAAATCTGAGTGCTGCCAGCATAATATCCTGCTGCTAAAATAACGCTAATGAAGCCTCGAATGGCCATCGCTAAGTGACAATAAAGGACTTTTTCGTCAAGGGGAAAGACGAGAGAATCGTGGAATCCACCAGAAATATTTGCAATTCGTGAATGACATTGATACAATAACTATAGGTAATGATTACTGACTTTCTCGTCAAGTGTAAAGACGAGAGAATCCTGGAAATCCCAACTCTTTTACTGCCCAAGGGGTTTGAAGTCTATATTATTACCACGGATGCGTACTTCGAAAATCCCCCCAAAATAATCGCAATACTGTATAAATGTTTTTGTGACGGTGGTCACATGGAAGGCGCTTTTCTCCACCTTGACATACAAATGGTTGTCCTTCAGCCAATGCAAGACTCAGCGGACATGGATAACATGTTCCATCAGGGAATGGGTGTAGTTAAGGATGTCGTCTATGTACACAACGAGAAACTGACCAAACATGTCCCGGAAGATCCCATTCATGAAGGACTGGAAAACGGCTGGGGCATTGGATAGGCTGTATGGCATCACAAGGTACTCCTAGTGGCCCTAGGCAGTGATGAACGCTGTTTTCCACTCATCCCCTCTGCGGTCCAAGTTATAGGCGCTGCGCAGGTCCAACTTTGTGTGGATGGAGGCTTGACCCAGCAGTTCTAAAGTGGCCAGGATGCAAGGAAGGGGAAAGCGGATCTTTATGGTGATGTTATTGAGTGCCCTGTAATTGATGCAGGGGCGAAGTCCACCATATTTTTTCCCACAAAGAAGAAGATGGCTGCCGCTGATGATGAAGATGTGCGGTTGGCTCCGATTTCAAGCATTTCATTAACGTATCGGTCCATTGCCTCCCTCTCCAGGATGGACAGTGGGTAGATTCTCCCTTTAGGTGGGGACATCCCCGGAAGGAGGTCTATAGCGCAGTCCTCTGGTCGATGGGAAGTCTAGCTGAACGCCGTCTCCTTGGAAAACACATTCATGAACTGGTTGTACACGTACGGGATGTGGGTGTGAACAGGTGTATCAGAGGTCTCTAGGGAGGTGGCTCGACAGGGAACAGGAACGCAGTGCTCGAAACAGGCAGGAGACAAGGACAACAATTCCCTGTGGCGCCATGAGATGGCAGGGTCATGCAGGTGCAGCCAGGGATGGCCAAGAATGAGGGGTTCTCTGGGAGAAGGGACCACCAAGAGCTGAATAACCTCTGAGTGTAGGATCCTGATCTGAAGGGTGACGTCGTCAGTCCGGTGAGTCACAAGTCCAGTGCCCAGAGGCTGACCGTCCAGGGCGTTAATCCTTAAAGGGGGAGAGACAGGTATCACCCGTATACCCAGTAACGTAACCAAATGTTCTTCAATGAAATTCCCAGCTGCCCCTGAGTCCACTAGTGCCTCCACATGCTGATCGGACCCTTGGAAGGAGAGGCTAGCAGGAATGCAAAACTTCTTCTGGGTAACATTCAAGAACGAGGAAGCACCTACCGGGTCGCGGAGGAGGGGAAGTGGTCCACCCGGTGGGAGGGTCAGACTGGACAGCTGCTCAGAAGATGACTGCTTTCCCCACAGTAGAGGCACAGATGTTCGTGGATCCTCCTGCTACGCTCGGAGGAGGACAGAGGGGCGCGGCCAATCTGCATGGGCTCAGGGCTCAATTGTCAAGGCGGAGGCGGAATGGGCGCAGGAGCTTTACGGGGGGTCTGTGCCCACCTGCGATCGGCCAGTAGCACATCGCTGGCTATAGATGCCCGTACTGGTACTGGTCGAGGTCGGTCATGTCACCCCTGTAGGCCAGTTCCGCCTGCAGTTCCCGGTTCAGGCCCCTTCGGTAGGCTGTCAGGAGAGCCGATTCGCTCCACCTGCTACCAGCTGCTATAGTGCAGAACTCCAGGGCGTAGTTGTTGGTGGAGCGGCAACACTGTCGAAGCTCATATAGCAGATCCCCAGTGTGTCGTCCGGAGGCAGAGTGGTCGAACACCTCCTCAAAGAGGTCGAAAAACCGGTTCTCCGACTCAAGGTCTGGGCTATTGGCGGCCCATAGGGCGGTTGCCCATTCCAGGGCTTTGCCGGTCAGCAGGGATAGCAAGAAGTCCACTCAGTCCTTGTCTGTGGAGAAGTCGGCGGGGTGATGGTCGATGTAAAGTGTGATGGTAATTTTATCAATCAGAACTCTTGAAGAAGGAAGTACAGAGACGAAATACTCTTGGCACATTCTAACAGTTTTATTAATATTTGCAAATATGAGAGACGCGTCAAACGCTTACATACATAATCCGAGGAGTCTCTGTCTCAAAAATTCACAATCCGTATTTATTACATAGAAAAAGGGGTGTGGTAAGATGCTGCCATCTGTCTTGTCACATAAGAGTTTACCCAAAGGGTGGGCTGTCCCCCCCCCCACATGGGTAACCTCATCAACTCTAGGAGCAGACTCCCTGCACCTGGTGTTATGGAAATTTTGAACTAAGGTGCATTTGAGAAATGTCTGTCTTTCTATTGACTGGTATGTAAATCTGTACTTTGATTGTGACACACATGACTGTATAATCCATCCATCCATCCATCTTCTTCCGCTTATCCGGGGCCGGGTCGCGGGGGCAGCAGTCTAAGCAGGGATGCCCAGACTTCCCTCTCCCCAGACACTTCCTCTAGCTCTTCCGGGGGGACACCAAGGCGTTCCCAGGCCAGCCGGGAGACATAGTCCCTCCAGCGTGTCCTAGGTCTTCCCCGGGGTCTCCTCCCGGTGGGACGGGACCGGAACACCTTCCCAGGAAGGCGTTCCGGAGGCATCCGAAAAAGATGCCCAAGCCACCTCAGCTGACCCCTCTCGATGTGGAGGAGCAGCGGCTCTACTCTGAGCTCCTCCCGGGTGACCGAGCTTCTCACCCTATCTCTAAGGGATCGCCCAGCCACCCTGCGGAGAAAACTCATTTCGGCCGCCTGTATCCGGGATCTTGTCCTTTCGGTCATGACCCAAAGCTCATGACCATAGGTGAGAGTAGGAACGTAGATTGACTGGTAAATCGAGAGCTTCGCCTTGCGGCTCAGCTCTTTCTTCACCACGACAGACCGATACATCGACTGCATTACTGCAGAAGCTGCACCGATCCGTCTGTCAATCTCCCGTTCCATCCTTCCCTCACTCGTGAACAAGACCCCTAAATACTTAAACTCCTCCACTGTATAATATCAGAGGATTTTTAGGTATTTGGGCCATGTCCTCCTGCCTAGAAGAAGGATGTATTCTTTGTCGTCATATACATGTATGAATGAGTTACTAGTTAAAGATAGGGGTCTGGTGTTTGAATAGGAGACATTCTTGACCGGCACGGGTGGATTAGAGGGGTACTCGTAAATCTGTATAACCCTTTAGTGTCTCTGTTGACTATCCAGACATTGTGTCTCCTCAGGAGTTGAGAAGGATAAGGTGGGGGGACAGCCCGCCCTTTGGGTAAACTCTTGTGACAAGACCGATGGCAGCATCTTACCACACCCCTTTTCTATGTAATAAATACGGATTGTTCATGTATGGAGTTAGAGACTCCTCAGACGATTATGCGTGTGTAAGCGGTTGACGCGTCTCTCATAATAGTCTCTGTGCATAATAGTTAATAAAACGGTTAAAATGTACAAAGATAATTTTGTCTCTGTGTTCCTTACTCCGAGTGTCGATACATTGGAATTTCCATCACACTGGACAAACAACAGAGGCACTAAAGGGATACAGATGGGCAGATTTACGATTAACCCAATAATCTGCTGGTGCCGGTCAAGGATGCGGATCCCTCTCAGCATCTCTAACTAGTCACTCATTCATTCTCACATCCAAACAATGGGACTCAGTCCTTTAAACAGTAAAAATGCATCAGGTTTCAGAATTTCCACAACAAAAGGCAGCACTGCATCTAGAAACTCTGACACTTCCCAGGTGAGCCATCGTATTTCGTAGGCATGGACACAGCAGGGGAGCAATGGGCAGATGCGGTGGCATCCACGGCAGGCCAAGTAGATCCAATCTTCCTGCTGGGTCAGGCGCCGATGCAACTCCGCTGGATCCATCAGTGTCAGGTGAGGTATTCTGTAATGATTGCACACAGACCTTTATTAGGGAGAAAACACTGCCGTGCAAAAGGAACAGGCTGTAGCGAAGTCAAAGGGCAGGCGATGGGTCGATAAAAGGGGAAGCATGTAGGTAGGAGGCAAAGTACAATTGGGGTAATACAGAGAGGCGGTCAACAGGCAGGCGAAGGTCAGGATACCAAAAGAGTCTGTTTTCAGAACTAGGCTCAGACAGTAGAACGCTCGAAAAGAGTAGGCTCAGTAGAGTTGCAAACGCAAACAATACCTCATGAAGACTGACAGCAAACACAGCACTCATATAGGGGTTGAACAAGACACAGGTGCAAACGATAAAGGGGAATGGATAGGCTACGTTCAAGACAATGAAGGGAAATAGGGCACATTCCAGACCTCACAAATAGGCTACGTTCAAGACAGTGAAGGGAAACAGGGCACATTCCAGACCTCACACCCTCATACACAATCACCTAACATTAAACATTTCATGTAATAGTAAACATTATATGAACAGTACATGAAATACTGTAACATAACACACAATAATGGTTAATCTCATAATAATAGTCACAAATAATCTCAGGGATCTCTTGAAGCAAATGTGACGCTCCGTAACTGACCAGGGAGCAGGGATTAATCTGATAATGTCATCAAAAAGGTACTAAATCATGTCCTCCTGAGGTGGCCAGAGAAATCTGTTTTTTCTGGCACAGTGCATGCATTTGACCTGTGCATTTCCCTCTTCGATGACCAAAATGATATCAGGGTAGAGCTATTCTATTGGAGATGCAAGTAGATTAATCAATACATTTCTCCTAATTGCATACAGCTGATTGCTTATATTTAAAATGTAACATTGTTCGTGAACCCTTTTTCCATTATGTCAACCATGTCACCATTAAAAAGGTAACAGTGTTGACGATTTAGGCCTCAACTAGCATTGCTAACCATGTGATGAAGTTAATGAGACCACCGTTGACAGTTATTTTGTAGTTTTTAACAATAATCTTGAAATGAAACATTTAATTGTTTTACTATTTAAAAATCAGGGTAACAGGGTTGACATAATGAGCTTGTCCCCCTCTGTCAAACGTAAAAAAAAATATTAGAAAAAGTTAATTATTGGAGACTTCACTTCAGACTATGCTGTTTCCAAGAGGCAGTTGCAATTCCATCAAGTTACTCAGTTCAACCTGTGGGACAAGACAGATTGTAAGTAATACTTCTGATTGCTATGTTATAATACACAAAGAACACATTGCCTCCGGATATTCTGGGCAAGGGTTGGGGATTAAGGTGTTCTCCATCGGCCCCCTTTAGTTGCTGTCCAAGCTTCTATTCGGTCAATTCATCAACTGTATATAATGGTTAGAACAAATAAGGCTCTATCCCTCAAAAAAAGTAAACACAGGAAATACCAGTTTATTTGAAATGTGAATTATATAATTTACAACATCGTAATATTTCTTGAACAACACCACTTGTCTTAATTTGAAGTGTTTTAGAGTAGTTTTCCGCTTGAAATGAAGCTTTGCGATAGCAGTAGGTATGGTTTCTATTCATGAATTTGTAAAACGCTAATAGCGCTAATTACTGACTCTGACCAAGATGAATCATTAAAAAAATTACTGTGCCTGAAGGACTAATTCTGGGTAAGGGGACTGTCATGGAAATATCATTTTTGGACAAACTATCCCTTTAAGAGACATCTTTATTAAAGATATTTGCCAGCAGAAGCATGAGAAAATGACTTTATAATGACAGGAGCAGCATCGCAGATTCAAGCAATGTGGGGAATACAGTTATGATCCAGGTCTACTGTAAAGTTATGTAACTTGCAGGTACGTTTTGTTGTAGCCTGATACGTTTCAGTGCATAATTTTTTGGGGACAATTATATTAAATATTAATATTCTCTGCATCTATATTTTAGTTGGGAAATCAGGTAGCAATAGTAAGATTTTAGACGAGGAGGGTTGGGGAGGCCTCCGCAGCTAAAGTTCGCACCCATGGGAGAGAAAGCTAAGCTCCGCCCCTGCCTTGTAGCATAACAAACTAGTATGCAAATGTAAATTCTCATTTTTAACAAGCAAAAAATACAGGACTTTTCCTGTGATTGGCTGAGATAATGAAGGGCCTGGACATGCTGATATACTGAATTCTGATTGGTCTGCCAAGTCACCAGCTTCTGATATAACACGGGCAATCCCGTGTTTTTAAAAAACGGAACCTTGATCACATTGCTAACAGTGTAGTAATTTCACGACGGCCATGGCAGTCGTTGCCCTTCGCTCTGGCCGTGAAGTCCCGAAAATCATTGTACGTTCTACGGCCACCATGGCCTTTTGTGCCCCTGCTACTGTCAAAATCTTGAAGCATTTTTTGTTGTAAGTTTGTGTTGTAGTTCACAACTGAGAACTACCATAAGAACAGACTACATGCAGGTAAGCAAGCTAGCTTGTTATCGATCGATAGCTGACTTATTTAGTCAAACCACTCCGCTTTGGAAGGTACATTCATGAGCAACTGGGAAGTGGGAAAGTTCTGACCTCAGAGTGGGAGAATACACCTAAACACTTTGGTGAGCTCTGAGAAGTAATGCTAGGGTTGACCTCACTACACATGGTAGCATTTGTGGTGAAAAATAAAGAAATGATGTGCGCTGCGCACAAATAAGTCACTACATATGTTTATTTAGGTTGTACTTATTAGCACAGGTGATTGTGATGGTAAAGAATACTTTGCGGTTTACTTTTGTGTAACTGAGGTAATGTTAGTCTTCTGGCTAGCTATCTTTAACGTTACTTTACTGTCAATGCCGCTGCCTATTTGTTGTCGTCATTTGAATGCATGAAATGAAACAAATTCCTTTAAAAATTATCTATAAATATTTTGAGGTTAGATGTAACTTAAAGGATTAAAACATGATCATTTAAATTATTATGTGGAAAAACCATATCAGTTAAAACAAATTATTATTCAAAGTATGATATTTACTATGGTTTTTCTTATCAGCAATTCAATTTCTTTATTTGTAAGCTCCAAATCCTCCTATTTCACTCAATGGCCTTAGTGCCGTGGCATGTGGCCTTGGAGCTCAAAATAATTTTGTGACACTGAAGGCCAAATTCCTTTGCCCATAAAATGATGAAGTTCCAAGCCTGGTTGCTAGAGCTTTCAGTGTTAAAGACATCACTGCCCAGAATTTAGCTGATGTTATCAACAAATTTTAGTGGGACAAAGTTGTCAATGATGCCATGACCCTCTCTGATTTGGAAGATGAATCGTACGATGATGAAATTGAGGCATTTCATTGCAGTGGTTTAAAAGAAAACGTCTTGTACAGACAACTGCTATGTATTACGTGTACAAGCAAAGGGAAACTATGGCATTCAGGATAGAGACAATGAAATATGCACATATTCTTGGACCATTGAACACCTTGAGTGTGAACTGTAGTGAAAAGACATTGTGTTGTAAACAAACAACTCATAATGTGACACAGTTGTTTGTATGGCCCCCATGTGCCTGTATGCACTCCGGACAATGTCTGGGCAGGCTCCTGATGAGACAGCAGATGGTGTGTTGGGGGACCTCCTCCCAGATCTGGATCAGCGCATTGGATGCACCGATACATAACATCCCAGAGGTTCTCAGTTGGATTCAGGTCTGGGGAACGTGAAGGCCAGTCAATGGCATCAATGCCTTCGTCATCCAAGAACTGCCTACACACACTGGCCACATGAGGCTGGGCATTGTCCTGCACCAGGAGGAACCCAACTTCCACTGACAGGCTTGTTAAAGCTAGGCGGGCTTAGTGTGGTTTAACTATTTCTTTGAACTGGATAGAACTAATTTCCAGAAAGTTTTTGTTCCTACCTAGGCTGCAACACATTGGAATAGAAGCAAAGAAAACATTAATTCTGTTTTGGAAGAACTGTGCTCTACTCATAACAGAGTCAATAAAGTCATTACAACTTCACTGCTTAAATGCTGTTATGAAAAATAGATGTTTTGGCGTGCTTTTTATGGTATGTCCGACAGTCTGATTTATTGAAATTGAAAACTGGACAAGACAATGTAGTTTCTCCTCTGATTTAAATAATTTTGGATTAGGTTCTTGTTCTGAGTGCAAAAGGAAACAGCAGCAAACGCAAGCCCATCACTGTTCAACCTTAGCACACGCCTCCCCAGCTGGTTAGAGTGGCGTCCGTGAAGACCTGTACGAACAACATCACTCTGCCCATGGGGACACCCTGACTCAGCATGGCTAGGGTGCGCCAATGGTCTAGGTTCCTCGCTAAGGAGCTGGGGAGCGAAAACTGTCAATTTTGATGATGCACGGGGTCCACCCAGTTTTTTCACATGCATTTGATACATCAGGAATAAACAGTACAGTGAAAGGTAAAGTAGCTTAGCAGCAGGATTCATAAAACATAGTAGCAGCAATGTTGCAGATACAGTGAGGAAAAATATTTGATCCCCTGCTGATTTTGTACATTTGCCCACTGACAAAGAAATGATCAGTCTATATTTTTAATGGTAGGTTTATTTGAACAGTGAGAGAGAATAACAAAAAAATCCAGAAAAACACATGTCAAAAATTGTATAAATTGATGTGCATTTTAATGAGTGAAATAGGTATTCGACCCCTCTGCAAACATGACTTAGTTCTTGGTGGCAAAACCCTTGTTGGCAATCACAGAGTTCAGACGTTTCTTGTAGTTGGCCACCAGGTTTGCACACATCTCAGGAGGGATTTTGTCCCACTCCTCTTTGCAGATCTTCTCCAAGTCATTAAGGTTTCGAGGGAACCTTCAGCTGCCTTCACAGATTTTCTATGGCATTAAGGTCTGGAGACTGGCTAGGCCACTCCAGGACCTTAATGTGCTTCTTCTTGAGCCACTCTTTTGTTACCTTGGTTGTATGTTTTGGGTCATTGTCATGCTGGAATACCCATCCATGAACCATTTTCAATGCCCTGGCTGAGGGAAGAAGGTTCTCACCCAAGATCTGACGGTACATGGCCCCATCCATCATCCCTTTGATGCAGTGAAGTTGTCCTGTCCCCTTACCAGAAAAACACCCCCAAAGCATAATGTTTCCACCTCCATATTTGACAGTGGGGATGGTGTTCCTGGGGTCATAGGCAGCATTCCTCCTCCTCCAAACACGTTGAGTTGAGTTGATGCCAAAGAGCTCATTTTGGTCTCAATTGACCACCCAGTTCTCCTCTGAATCATTCAGATGTTCATTGGCACTTCAGACAGGCCTGTACACATGCTTTCTTGAGCAGGGGGACCTTGTGGGCACTGCAGGGTTTCAGTCCTTCACGGCGTAGTGTGTTACCAATTGTTTTCTTGGCGACTATGGTCCCAGCTGCCTTGAGATCATTGACAAGATCCTCCTGTGTAGTTCTGGGCTAATTCCTCACCGTTCTCATGATCATTGTAACTCCACGAGGTGAGATCTTGCATTGAGCCCCAGACTGAGGGAGGCTGACAGTTCTTTTATGTTTCTTCCATTTGCGAATAATCGCGCCAACTGTTGTCACCTTCTCACGAAGCTGCTTGGCGGTGGTGTGTAGATCTACATTCTTGTCCCTGATATCCTTGGACAGCTTTTTGGTCTTGGCCATGGTGGAGAGTTTGGAATCTGATTGATTGATTGATAGATATTGTGGACAGGTGTTTTTTCTATAGGTAACAAGATGAGATTAGGAGCACTCCAGGTGGACAGCCACTGTGCTGTTTAGCAGTCTTACTGTACTGATGGACTGGGTTGTTCACATCACTTTTCATAATAACTGGTCATAGTCACACACACACACCTGGATGAATGACTGGTCAATCAGGTAGCTATCAAACGTTAACAGTTACATCAGTAGCTATAGCTAAATAACTAGCAATGCAAATTACTTTAACAACTTTCTAAAAATGATTTATGTAGCTAGTAAGCAAACGTTAGACTTACACATATACATGTAGGAATGTTTCGCGGTAGACAGACTAATCCTCAGCACTGATTACATACGAAGTCCTACGTCGTTTACGTTTGGTCTGTTGACTTCCATTGTCTCTGCCTTTGTTTGTAAAAGTAATCTGTGGACAGTTGTTGAAGACGAGACAGTGTTTTCTTTTCGTCCATCTCAGCATTTGCAATGAAAGGCCTGTATTTTGTCAATTTCCTTCTCATACGCTGTAGTATATTCCACTGATTCAACATCTGTGACAACACTGAACATCTCTCGTTCTCTGACAGCGTTTCCAACAGCATCCAAGTCTGGGGTTTCCTCATCGTTGTCTGATTCATCTTCCATCATTGTCCTCCAGAAAGTATTCTCTAACATTTTCCCACTCAGATTTGTTAACAATGGCAGCTAAATTCAGGGAAGTGATTAAAAGCTCTAGCAACGTGTTCGCACTTGATCGCAATGATACTGACCAAAGCAGTGTTGCCAACTCCTCAGTAAGGAAAGTCGTTAGTGGCTGTCCTAAAAGTCGCTAGAAGTCGCTAAATGATGTCATCACCTAATTTGCATAATTTCCCATCAGCATCATGAATGGATTATTTTTTTCTTTTTAACATACAAAACTCTCGTTGGGGAAAAGAATATACATGCGTATTTACAAATGTTGTCCATGTACAAGAAATTTAAGTCAAAATCTAGAGCGACACAAAAGGGGAGATATCATCATGGTCATGGAATAAGAGAACTGCACCAACTGCACGTGATGTGAGTCGAATCATGCAGACAGTGATTTATTTTTGTGAGGTGATTTATTTTAGACAAAGAACATTTACATTTTACATTATGGGCGGGGAAAGCCAGCGGGGGCTTCCCGCATGCGCATGCGCATGCGCGATAAATTTTCAGTCTGGACGTGGAGGAGTTAACATCTCCTGCTCTGAACTGCAGCTCGGAGAAACTGCTGTGCGAGGACTGGGCCGCCTGTGAGTGCTTTCAGATGGGGGAGGGGCCCACGGCGGCACCCGCTGCTCGTTGAGAAGAGTAAGAACAAGTCTCCAATAACACCACAAAAAGTCTCTAGATTTGTCGCTAGTCGCTTTTTTGAAAAAAAGTAGCTAAGGGGGTCTGAAAAGTTGCTACATCTAGTGACAAAGTTGCTAAGTTGGCAGAACATATTTTTCCCAGAACATATTTTTCATCTTACAAATGGCTCTCCTGAAATGTAGTGACTTGAGACTTACGCCCAGTTACCTGAATTCTGTCACATTTATGCTCATGCAAAAGTCTGCTTGGAGAACAGACGGCAACCGCCATTTGGTCATGCATTTGTTGAATATGCGTAAGTCCAAGTTGAGATGTAGAATTGCGGCAAGGATGTGGGAGATCTCCCCGTCTCAGAAATTGAGAAGGTCGATTCCCCCTGCCACCATGTGGGCAGCGACCAAGGCTAGAAGACCTTCATTGTTGTAAGCCCCCACTGCCTGCTTTTGCCTTGCTCTTGTCCAGGAGTTGTGATGTAAAATGATCCTTCAGAGAAGGAAGGGTGGGCTTCCTAGCCTGCCAATTTCCCTGTTTGGGCAGGAAATGCATGGCCAGCGCCTGCTCCAAAAGGTGGAATTGCCTTGGTAATGGCCTCCTGGCGTCCAACAACCTTCATAAAAGGATTGTAAGACCTCAGCAGCTATTTGGCAAGGAGAGGAGCCTGCCAGGAACCCTCTGCGTACTCAAACCCAAACCCAGAACTCCAGAAATTGTAGGGTAAGAGTTAAACATCCCTGACGTAGCATTTTATAAAATGCATTTATAGAAGGCTAATGTTTCCCTGTATGATACTTTTCTATAAAATGCCAATGTATTATACAAAGACAGATGCAACCCCTCCGTCCCCCTGGCCATAAATGCCAAATCCCAATTTAACCACTGGTAGGGAAAGCATCTGGGTTGTAATGCATTTTGGCCACATTACTTGATTCAATCAATAATGTTGTTCTACATTCTACTCTGTTTAGACTCACTTCACACTAGTGTCCTTGTGTAGATCATACCTACAGGTCAAAACACTGGGTCTATTGACCAGTGTCATGCATGGGTTTGACCTATGACCTCCACAAAGGGGGTAAAGGAAAGGTAAATAAAGTGTGGATGAGAACCATGTGTGGGTGACAGACATTGATTATTTAACTCAGATACAGTCTAATTCAGTACAAAGACTCAACATTGGCAACAAGGATTACTACATTTTGTGTAAAGGTCAGCTAAATGGTCAAGTTTTGTTGGTTAAGGATGGAGAAATCCGGAGTCCTAAACTTTTGTTGCTATACCGAGCCGGCCATGCTAGGTCCAAGATAGACGTGGTGCTTTTCAATCTTGCTGGACTGGATGTTCAAGATATATTTTCCACTTTAACAAACACGGGTGACGTGTTGCACTATGCAGTCGCAGCATTGAATACTTGTTTTGTTCCCTTAGTCAACCCAATGTTTGCCCGACAGATGTTTCAGAAGATTTCTCAGAAACCGGGTGAGACTGTTCAGCAATTTGCTACAGTACTTTCCTGAGGCAGGTGGTTAAAGACTGGTTATGGGGGTGATGCAGACAACCAGATGAGGGATGCAATTTTGAGCAAAGGGACGTCGGAATATGTGCACAGAAAATTACTGGAAGAGGGTTGTGAACTGACACTGACAAGTGCGTTGGAATTAGCTTCACAGTGTGAGGATATTGAACAACAAAAGTCAGCCATGTCTGGGACAGTTAAGGCGGAGACAGAAACAGTAAATCACATTGCTCAAGGAGAAAAGAAATGGGGATATGCAAGAAGAACATTGGTGGGCAAAGATGATATAACAGAAAGGAAATGCAACAGATGTGGAAATGTAGCTCATCTTGGAAGAGATCCAAAGCGTCCTGCAACTGGACAGACGTGCCATAAGGGCACCGGAAAAGACCATTACTCCAAAGTCTGCCGCACAAACGTTTCAAAGAGGGGAAAGGTGAACAATATTGGAAAATGAAATGACTTTGCATTTGCTATAAATGAGAAGAACATGTTAGAGAGACTTAACTTCTGTGTGGGGGTAGTGAATTTAAAAATGCTAGTTGACACAAGCAACTAATAATGTTATGGGAGAACATACATGGGAAAGACTGAAGTCAGAAAGTATCAGGTGTAACTCATAAATCCCTAAAACAGAGAGAAAGCTATTTTCCTATGTGTCTAGTCAACCATTAGTGGTAAAGGGTGCATTCACATGTGAGATCACCATCGGTGACAAGGCAGAACAGGCAGAATTCATAGTAATCAAGGGTATCATCGGACCACTACTAGGGAAGGTAACTGCCATGGAACTTGAGGTTTTGAGAATAGGTGCTGATATCTCAGATATAAAAGGGTCACTATTACAGCAATACCCAGAGGTGTTTCAGGAACTGAAAACTAAGCAGGTCAGTTTATACATTAACCCTGAGGTAAAACCTGTAGCCCAGCCGGTTAAATGCACACCATTGAACCTGAGGGGGTCAGTAGAATTCAAGATAAAATAACTCATAGACATGGACATTATAGAACCTGTAACTGGTCTCACACCTTGGGTAAACCCATTGGTTATCGTACCAAAAACAGACAATGATGTAAGGCTATGTTTAGATATGAACATCTAAACTTATGGTGGATGAGATACTCCAGGCGTGAATGGCTCAACCGTTTTCAGTCAATTGGATTTGAAATGGGTGTACCACCAACTAGAATTGATACTGGAGTCACATGAAATCACCACATTTGTAGTGCACAATGGAGTATACAGATACAAGAGGCTGTTATTTGGTGTATCTTCAGCCAGTGAGCAATACCAACATGTGATCGCCAACGGTCTAGCTGGAATCGAAGGTGTAGAAAACGACATGTTTTCAGATTACATCATTGTACACACCCTCTCCTTGAACTGCCACCTTAACGTGGTGGAGGGGTTTGAGTACCCGAGTGACCCTAGGAGCTATGTTGTCTGGGGCTATATGCCCCTGGTAGGGTCTCCCAAGGCAAACAGGTCCTAGGCGATGGGTCAGACTAAGAGCGGTTCAAAAACCCCTTAATGAAGAAGAAAATTGTGTGTCCTGTGACGTCGCCCGGCATGGCGCAGCCGGGGCCCCACCCTGGAGCCAGGCCCGGGGTTGGGGCTCGTTCGCGAGCGCCTGGTGGCCGGGCCTTTCCCCATGGGGCCCGGCCGGGCCAAGCCCGAACGAGCGACATGGGGCCGCCCTCCCGTGGGCTCACCACCCACAGGAGGGACCATAAGGGGCCGGTGCAGAGAGGATCGGGCGGCAGTCGAAGGCGGGGGCCTAGACAACCCGATCCCCGGACACGGAAACTAGCTCTAGGGACGTGGAATGTCACCTCGCTGGCGGGGAAGGAGCCTGAGATGGTGCGTGAGGTTGAGAGGTTCCGACTAGAGGTAGTCGGGATCACCTCTACGCACGGCTTGGGCTCTGGAACCACACTCCTTGAGAGAGGATGGACTCTTCACCACTCTGGAGTTGCCCATGGTGAGAGGCGGCGGGCTGGTGTGGGTTTGCTTATATCTCCCCAGCTCTGCCGCCATGTGTTGGAGTTTACCCCGGTGAACGAGAGGGTTGTTTCCCTGCGCCTACGGGTCGGGGATAGGTCTCTCACTGTTGTTTGTGCCTACGGGCCGAACGGCAGTGCAGAGTACCCGACCTTCTTGGAGTCTCTGGGAGGGGTGCTGGAAAGTGCTCCGACTGGGGACTCTATCGTTCTACTGGGGGACTTCAACGCCCACGTGGGCAACGACAGTGATACCTGGAGGGGCGTGATTGGGAGGAACGGCCCCCCTGATCTGAACCCGAGCGGTGTTCAGTTATTGGACTTCTGTGCTAGTCACAGTTTGTCCATAACGAACACCATGTTCAAGCATAAGGGTGTCCATCAGTGCACGTGGCACCAGGACACCCTAGGCCGCAGGTCGATGATCGACTTTGTTGTCGTTTCATCTGACCTGCGGCCATATGTCTTGGACACTCGGGTGAAGAGAGGGGCGGAGCTGTCAACTGATCACCACCTGGTTGTGAGTTGGATCCGATGGCGGGGGAGGAAGCTGGACAGACTCGGCAGGCCCAAGCGTACTGTAAGGGTCTGCTGGGAACGTCTGGCCGAGTCTCCTGTCAGAGAGATCTTTAACTCCCACCTCCGGCAGAGCTTTGACTGGATCCCGAGGGAGGTTGGAGATATTGAGTCCGAGTGGACCATGTTCTCCACCGCCATTGTTGAAGCGGCCGCTCGGAGCTGTGGCCGTAAGGTCTCCGGTGCCTGTCGAGGCGGCAATCCCCGAACCCGGTGGTGGACACCGGAAGTAAGGGATGCTGTCAAGCTGAAGAAGGAGTCCTATCAGGCCTGGTTGGCTTGTGGGACTCCAGAGGCAGCTGACGGGTACCGACAGGCCAAGCGGACTGCAGCCCGGGTGGTTGTGGAGGCAAAAACTCGGGCCTGGGAGGAGTTCGGTGAGGCCATGGAGAAGGACTATCGGCTGGCCTCGAAGAGATTCTGGCAAACCATCCGGCGCCTCAGGAGAGGGAAACAGTGCCCTACCAACGCTGTTTACAGTTGAGGTGGGCAGCTGTTGACCTCAACTGGGGATGTCGTCGGGCGGTGGAAGGAGTACTTCGAGGATCTCCTCAATCCCGCCGTCACGTCTTCCATTGAGGAAGCAGAGGATGAAGGCTCAGAGGTGGACTCGTCCATCACCCGGGCTGAAGTCACCGAGGTGGTTAAGAAACTCCTCGGTGGCAAGGCACCGGGGGTGGATGAGATCCGCCCTGAGTACCTCAAGTCTCTGGATGTTGTGGGGCTGTCTTGGCTGACACGCCTGTGCAACATCGCGTGGCAGTCGGGGACAGTGCCTCTGGGATGGCAGACCGGGGTGGTGGTCCCTCTTTATAAGAAGGGGGACCGGAGGGTGTGTTCCAACTATAGGGGGATCACACTTCTCAGCCTCCCCGGGAAAGTCTATGCCAGGGTTCTGGAGAGGAGAATACGGCCGATAGTAGAACCTCGGATTCAGGAGGAACAGTGTGGTTTTCGTCCAGGCCGTGGAACACTGGACCAGCTCTATACCCTCTACAGGGTGATGGAGGGTTCATGGGAGTTTGCCCAACCAGTCCACATGTGTTTTGTGGATTTGGAGAAGGCATTCGACTGTGTCCCTCGCGGCATCCTGTGGAGAGTGCTTCGGGAATATGGGGTCCTGGGTCCTTTGCTAAGGGCTGTCAGGTCCCTGTACGACCGAAGCAGGAGCTTGGTCCGCATTGCCGGCAGTAAGTCAGACTTGTTCCCTGTGCATGTTGGACTCCGGCAGGGCTGCCCTTTGTCACCGGTTCTGTTCGTAATTTTTATGGACAGAATTTCTAGGCGCAGCCAGGGGCCGGAGGGTGTCAGGTTTGGGGACCACACGATTTCGTCTCTGCTCTTTGCAGATGATGTTGTCGTGTTGGCCCCTTCAAGCCAGGACCTTCAGCATGCACTTGGACGGTTTGCAGCCGAGTGTGAAGCGGTGGGGATGAAAATCAGTACCTCCAAATCCGAGGCCATGGTCCTCAGTCGGAAAAGGGTGGCTTGCCCACTTCAGGTTGGTGGAGAGTGCCTGCCTCAAGTGGAGGAGTTTAAGTATCTAGGGGTCCTGTTCACGAGTGAGGGAAGGATGGAACGGGAGATTGACAGACGGATCGGTGCAGCTTCTGCAGTAATGCGGTCGATGTATCGGTCTGTCGTGGTGAAGAAAGAGCTGAGCCGCAAGGCGAAGCTCTCGATTTACCGGTCAATCTACATTCCTACTCTCACCTATGGTCATGAGCTTTGGGTCATGACCGAAAGGACAAGATCCCGGATACAGGCGGCCGAAATGAGCTTTCTCCGCAGGGTGGCTGGGCGATCCCTTAGAGATAGGGTGAGAAGCTCGGTCACCCGGGAGGAGCTCAGAGTAGAGCCGCTGCTCCTCCACATCGAGAGGGGTCAGCTGAGGTGGCTTGGGCATCTGTTTCGGATGCCTCCGGAACGCCTTCCTGGGAAGGTGTTCCGGTCCCGTCCCACCGGGAAGAGACCCCGGGGAAGACCTAGGACACGCTGGAGGGACTATGTCTCCCGGCTGGCCTGGGAACGCCTCGGTGTCCCCCCGGAAGAGCTGGAGGAAGTGTCTGGGGAGAGGGAAGTCTGGGCATCCCTGCTTAGACTGCTGCCCCCGCGACCCGGCCCCGGATAAGCGGAAGATGATGCAATGCAATGATGCAATCATTGTACACGCTCAGGACCAGAGGACACATGATAAACACCTACACGCTGTCATGACATGGCACACAAAGCAGACTGACACTAAACCCAGAAAAGTGCCAGTTTAACATGGACAGACTGATTTTCATGGGAATTCTGTTGTCAGAGAAATGTATCGGACCAACAGAAGAGAGAGTATGAGCTATGATGGAGTCCTGGGAACCAGCGAATGCCACGCAAGTGAGGACTTGTCGGATACAGCTGCAGATTTATCCCGCAGTTTGTGACACTGTCGGAACCATTGAGATGCCTGAAAGAGAAGGACACACTGTTTGAGTTCGTAAATGAACAAAGACAATCTTTCAACGCACTTAAGGCTGAACTGGCCTTAGCCTATTTCAAAAAGCCGATGCCAGCCTTGTAGGTTTAGGGGCAGTGGTCACTACTATGAATATGACATCATAACTTCTACAACAGCAGATAAGGTTGACAGTATGGAGTCAATATTCAGCCTACATAGAATACCAGTGACATGCAAGTCAAACAATGCAGTTTAAATTATAGGTTATTAAAGAATACTGGAAAACATTATGGTATCAAACACTTGAAAACCACACCAGGCCAATGGAGAAGTTGAGTGCCAGAATGCATCACTAATTAAACAAATCAGAAGAGCTCATTTTAAGGGACCTGACTGGAAACGTGAACTGAGACAATACGTTACTTTATACAGGAGCATTGATCATTGCAGAACTGGAAAGAGCCCTGCTGAGCTGCTCTTCAATAGAAAGATGAGAGGAAAGCCCCCAGTCTTCAGTGAATCAGGTACTGACCAGGAGGTCCACGACCATGATTCAGAGCAAAAGGTGAAGAGCAAGCTGTACTATATGCAGACACACATAGGAGAGCGCAGTAATCTGAAGTTGATGTGGGAGACACCGCACTCTTGCTGCAAGACAGAGTGGATAAGTTCTCCACAACCTTCGATGCAACACCACAGAAAATTGTAAGCAAGACAGGGAGCCATGTTGTAGTAGAATCTCCAGCAGGAGCATGTAATGCAAGAAACATCACTTTTGTGAAGAAATACAGAGAGCATAAACAAAGAGAAACAGTCTGTGAGCAGGAGGAAGATCAGGAGCCATGAGACGGTGTAAAGGACACACACACCACTGTCACCCCGACACCTTGCACAGACATTATTGTGTGGGATACGCCGAGCGCTACTACACCTCAGAGTTTTGCGTGAGCACCTGACAGATTGTCTGACTATGTTGTGAAGTAGAGTACTGTATACTTAGATGCAAAATCTAGTTTGGTTGTTTAATTACCTGGAAAAGGGAGAAAGAGATGTTTGCAAGATGTCTCTAATTGTGTGAGTAAGGAAGTACCACAAATACGCTGTTACATAATGAGTATTGGTAAATAAGTATTCAGGAAAACAGACCACATGTTGTAAGGGCAGCCGAATGCTAATATAGTTTATTTCCAAAGAGGAACGTCATGTATGGGTTTGACCTATGACCTGCACGAAGGGGGTAAAGACAAGGGAAATAAAAAGAGCATGGATGAGAACATTGTGCGGTGTCTGACATTGAGGATCTAACTCAGATAGTCTAGCTCATTACCAAGACTCAACCAGTACCTGGTGCAGTCGCATTTCAGCACAGACAGGGTCCGAAATTAAGACTTTTTAACAAGCTTAGCGCATTTTACTTTCACTTAGCGCATTTTCTATCATGTGCAGTATATTATCACACGAGCATCAGAGCAGAGCAACAACATCCTGCACTCAACGTTCGGAATATCAAGCTGGCGAGTGAGGTCAGAGAAAAGTAAATGGCTGTGTCTGTGCATGCGCACGTTTGGGTTGAACTGTCAGTGAGTAGCTGTCACATTGATATAAAGAAGGTATCATCTCAAGGTAAGAAACTAGCTAGCTGTCATAACTCGATAACTATAGTGGATTAGCTTCTTGCAGGTAACTTTAGAGATTCGGCATTAACAATAAGACCTTTCGGTTTTCATATTTTGCCTTCAAAATAAAAGTCTGCGATGAAACGTTATATACATTCGGCAGTAACAATAAGTCTTAAAATGTTCGTATTTTGCCTAAATTAAGTCTGTGATGTGTGTATTGTGTCAATACACACTACGAAGGAAAACCACCTGGGGTAAAATATAAATTAAGCAAATTACGGTTTAAAACACATTATATAAGGTAAATAATATTATAAGTGGAGCACATTGAGAAATTGTTAGGTAAGTAAGTTAATGTAGAGAACCGCTCTAATATAAATAAATCAGATTTTTGTTTTTGCTGGAGAGGATTTGTGTTATAAATCTGGGAGGCGATTAATGAACTGTTTTAGAGAATGCTTAATTGAGGGGCAGTGCTTAGGTTATAAGGGAATTATGTTAAGTAAGTATTGTCAAATAATGTTAAGAAAGTTGACAAGGAAGAGATACTAGTGTAAAGGGATGATGTTATTGCAATACGTAAAAAACATGTTTGTAGCATCACATTGAACTCTTTGTGAGAGTTGGAGAGTTTGGAGATACAGGAGTTTCAAGAGCCTGGCTACAGTATGATGCTGAGGCTGTGGTGACAAGTTGTTCTGTGTGTGGCCAGTATGCTAAAGATAAAAGCAGAAACAACCAATTTGTCTTCGGAAATAAAAAGGTTGTATTCAACATAATACCTTATTATTTCAATGAAATGTACTGAAATTAATGTATACGTGACACAAAAAGGCAATGCATTATTTTGGCTGCTAAAAATATGCTTGGCTGGTGGATTTTTCATCTACCAGGACCCTTGGCAGGTTAGCCAAAAGGTTAGTTTTAGACACTGAACACAGGATTCTACAGGTGATATAGTCAACTAGCAAAACCTATATTACCTGGAATGGAAACATCTGGTTAAATATCCATGCAGTAATTTTTCTCTCACTTCTTTAGCTACATACATGATCTTTGAATGGCTACAGTATAGACTTCTGTGTAACTTTGTATGATCAATAGTAAGGTATCAGTAATTAAACACACAGAGCAAAGTGATGTCACTGTCTTTCCACCAGTGCAAGATTTTTCTTTAGCACACTACCCTCCTTATGTCCAATCCCCCCCAACCCAAACTTGTGATTTTTTTGTGAGAGTTGTTTGTCAGGAGAGAACACTCACCAAAACTGTTTTGCTATTAGTGATCTGAAAGCATAGCTTGAACTTCTCATTCTGAGACAATACACAGTTGACTCACTAACTGATTGCATGCCATCTGTTGTGAGAGTTTCAATATCTTTAGTGGGGCTTCACCAACATTGATGGTGGTCCATATAGTGTTTCCTCATATTGCAGTCATTGGGTGTCACTGAATAACATTCTCTGCTTTTGAGGCACTTAGTTGTAAGGAATAACACACAAATACATTTAATGTAGATGATATATGTATTCTGTGCTTGAAATTATGTAAGGACAGAATTGTTTTGGCCAGAGATTGTATTGCAGCCATCTGTGGCTGGTTGTCAGTGGACAATTTATTGTCATCAAGAAACTTGAACAAGGCTTTGGCAATGGTCAGTGAAACACCAGCTGGAATGTTGATTATTCCTCTAAACATGTTTATGATTTGATAGAGTTTCTTGCTGCAGTATCTTGCCACCACAGAGAGCTGCTTCTTGGTCATCAATATGTATCATTAAACTACATGTAACACTAATTTCCTTTTAAAATGTCCTTTATTAGTTCCTAATGCACTGCAGGCCATATTACTTCATTTATGCACTCTATGCTTTCTGTTCTGTGGATATTGGTTTCTTTCTTAGCAATGTATTCAACAGTACATAGCAGGTGATATAATGCAATGCTAAAGTGGCAAGCAGTATGTGCAGCTATCTGTAGCTCTGATGTGTTAGTTGCGTTATTTCCTCTTACAAATGTAGTCTACTGTGTCAAACAAGGGCCTTGAATTAGAAAATTGATTATTTGTGTGTGCATGAGAAATAAGATCAGTGTGGTGTGCTCTTATTTTTGATTTGCATTACCTACAGTAAGATTTCTGTCATCTGCAGGGATGCTCCTAATCCATTCCATTAAACATTTTTCTTTTTCCTAGTCTTCGGAATCTTTTTCTTCTATATTTTCCCCATTTACCTGGCATTCTGAGAGTAAATTAGTGTCTAGCTAGTGAACTAGTATATCAAAAACACAGTTCCTCACCTGTCTGTACTCACTTGCTAGAAAATCACAACGTTCCACACTGTCTCCTATGGAGCAATTTAAATTTTATGACAATAAAAACTTTTAAATTAAGGACAATGTGACATCTCAGGTAAGTTAGCTCGCTTCTACAGTTCAGTGTTTATTTACATAGTATGTGATAGTATTTTTGAATTGTAGCAACTATTGAAGATGCAGTCTGCAAAATGTGTAATTGCTTTATGATATTATCAATTTCAAGCTAACCGAGTCATCTCTTTGCATTACTGTAAAGTTTCCCACTCAGTTTTAATGTTTCTAAAGGTGTGTAGTTTAGCTAAATGTCATCTCGTATATGGGTCCACATGTGTGTATATAAAGTTGCTGACTGTGTCCAGCAAGCACATTTTGTATGGCAGATGTTAAAAAGTAGTATTTGTTGACTATGGCAAAGTAGACCAGTAGTTTAGCCGCTATTAATGCCAGGAGTGTGTGCACACATTGCCCAAAGGGTAACTGCTTTGGTGGATTCTTCTATGCAGAGCGGCAAATCAAGCATGGAATTTTTTCACACCCTCAGGTACACCAAGACATTACTGATTCTGGCCTAATTTACTTTTTAATTTAAAAGGAGGCTACACAGCATGTAGAATCAAGAACCAACGCTCCCTTGAAGCAATTCGTTTCCAGTGGATGGGTGCAGACAATCTTTCATTTAAAACCTGAAGCAGACAGCAAACTCTTTAAAGCCAGGTCAATCCATTATGGAGGGTGACCAAAAAGGCTTACCACATTTGGTTGGGAAGAATGATCGACAGATAACAGCCGCTCACTGTGACCGCTAGGCAGGGTGAAAACCAATCGTAACTACATATTTTTCAAATGACTACTCATCTACCTACTGGACAGTTGACAAGTCCTCGAGACTCAAAACCTCATGAAAACAAGACACACTTTAACTCAGTGGAGGCTGAAGATAGTTGACCTGGCATGAAATATACATTTCATATAAGCTCATGTAAGCTTGCAGGATCAGGGACTGTGCTAGGCTACCAAATACTTACCTCTTAGGACTTTCAGGTTAGGCTCAAAATACCCATAATTCCTTATCTACCCTGAGTACTATTAAATCATGCTTTTGGCATCATATAAATTCATGAATTATACCATGTCCCCTATTTGTCATGCAGGCTATGCTGACAATATAACCTGGACCCCACAGACAAATTGACTTCTTCAGTGTCCAGCGAGATTCATTAATGAGACACTAAAGGGACATATACCCAGTAGTAGTTAGTGTAGGGTATAATGTGTCAGAATGGTGATTTATGGCCCTGGAGGGCGGGGCTTCCATATTGATGTGAAAGGTGGGCGGGACATCCGGTTTGTAGGGTGGGACTTCCTGTATGACGTATGTTAGGGTGGGACTTCCTGTATGACGTATGTTAGGGTGGGGCGTCCTGTATGACGTGTGTACAGGCGGGACTTCAGGAGCGACGTAGGAATGTCCGGTGACTTTGTAATTTATGATTACATTGATGTGTCCGTGTTTGATGTTTTACAACGCCTGATGAGCAAAACAGGAGGGTTATGTTTGATGATTAACAAATGGGGCTTAGGTTCGGGAATGTTAAATTCCCAGGCAATAAATAATTGTTGTGTCAGCGGTAAGCTGTTTGGTGTTCAACAAATGGTGTTCGTCAGAGCTAAAACCCCCGGAGTTTTATCTTCTGACAAGTGTTGCAACAGATGGCCTACAGATGGCCGGTGGTTGTTAACCTTTCATGTTTCATGGGTTGATTGGCGTGGTCTGCGTATTTAAATCACGCAGACATCGGTGATGGTCATTCAGTCTTGCCTTAGCAAACTTACCTACACAATACAAAACATGGAGGATTGTGCAGCGATCAATGTTTTGGGTGAAACACCAGTGAAAGCTAACATCTTAAACGCAGCTAAGCGATTTGGTAAGAAATTACAAATGGACCCAGAGATGCAATCAACATGGCAGCCCCGAAGAAACCGATGCAGAGTTTAACCCGAATCCATCAACTACACCAGGATATGTTGGCACAGGAATGGGGATTGGACGATGGTCGGATCGGTGGATACATTTTCAACCCGGAGCCACCGGAGGTGGCATTTTATGAATTACCTGAAGGCCATGTGTTTAAGGGTGGTGTGACCGAACAAATGGTTTTTAATGCTGGATTATGGGCCACCTTTTTAAAAGTGTTTTATTTGGGGCCAAAACAAGGCCTGCATAATACAGTAGATGTACTGTTTAAAGTTGTCGAGGAGCTGAAAGAGTATGACTCTGTTAGATTGGAGCTATTTCCGGAAAATGTCAGCGGGGTAGATTGTGACTGCGGACGGATTGACTGACGTAAGACCCTGAAGCCCCGCCTTAAGCTAACACCGACCTCAACACAGCATAAAAACCGACAGACTGCCTGAGACTATCAAGCAGTCGGAAGAATTTACGAAACATGTCTCAAGATTACAACCAAGCGGTGATTGAAGAACCCAAGGCTGAGGACTGGCTGTGTGACACCTGGGATGACAATGCTGAAGCCTTCTATGGAACCCCTGACCCCGACAGCTCGATTCCACTGGCATACCCAGCAAGAAACTACCACTGGATTGACCGGATTGGTGATCAGCTAGGTCCTCTTAATCTGTCATACATTTCAAATGCTAACAAGAGTTATCACAAAATGGACAACCCCCGTGTACCAAAAGTTTTAAAGATCATAGCAACGATGGGTATGATTCTGGAAAACATTGTTGGGGCTATTCTACACAAAGCATGCATCGGATGTGAAGTGGACCACCTGAGCCAGACAAGACATTCATGTCTCGAACCGCCTGAGTATTTTTTTGAGGCCCGTTATAATGACATTGTGGTGACAGTTTTAACACCCTGACTGAAACGTGTTGGTCAAGGCTTTGAACGCATCGGGTTTTCACGCACCGATGACTGATGTTCACGAGGCCGCTGAGAACTTTCTGTATGAGCTCAAGTTGGAGCCGAACATCACACAGAGACTGAGTGAGAACAGGGATGAATACATGGACAAATTTAATGAGGATGCTGTATGCGACGCAGCAGCATCATGGTGTGATGAAAGCAAAGAGTCTGTTGTCTAAGGCCAGAGTAACTTCAGTTCTAATGTTAACATGTATGTAAACAAATACTATGAGAAATCTGAATGTTTGTGTAACTTTTCTGAATATCTTGGTTGTGTAATTTCGAAAACTCAAATAAAACAATGTTAAACGTATTAATTCTCATTATTGCTCGAACACTACGATGTCTGAACAGGTTATGAAAAGTATTTACTACGATCCAGCAAACCCTGGTGCTTATGTGGGTAGAGAGGGTTTGAAAAAAGCCTACTTGGAAAGAACTGGGGACATCCTCAAAAATGGCGAGGCTGATGACTGGCTGCTAGCCCAGGATGCATACACGCTACGCAGGCCTGACGCTATTCATTTTAAAAGAAATAGAGTTATTGTTCATGATATAAATTCCCAATTTCAGCTGGATTTGGTCTACATGAGTGCTTACAGTGTGGAAAACGATAAAATGAAATTTATGTTAACAAACATAGATGTATTAAGCAAATACGCATGGATTCGCGTGCTGAGAAATAAAAGCGCTATTGAGGTAAAGCGAGCATTTGAAGACATTAAAAGAAGGAAGAACACCGCAAAAAGTCCAAACGGAGAAGGGGAAGGAGATTTTTAATTCACATTTTGAAATGTTGATGAAGTACAAAATAAAACATTTTGCTACAGGAAATGATGTCAAAGCGAGTATCGTTGAGAGATTTAATAAAACAATTAAATCACGAATGTGGAGGTATCTCACAGCTGCCAACACTCATTGCTATGTTGAAGTTATTCAAGATTTAGTTCACAGATACAACCATAAATAGCATCGGTCTATTAAGATGGAGCCTGCTGAGGTTTGTGAAGAAAATGTTAGATTAGTTCTCAAGAACCTGTATGGTACAACATTAACGAGAAATGGTAATCAAAACTACAAGTTCCAGGTTGGGGATACTGTGAGACTCTCAAAGCTGAGAGGTGCGTTTACAAAAGGCTATGAAAAAGGGTACACAGATGAATATTTTACAATAACAGAATGCATTCCTCGGGTACCTCCTATATATAGAATAAAAGATTACGATGCTGATGTGATAGTTGGGACCTTTTATGAACAGGAATTGCTGAAAATAATCGTGGCTAAGGATAAAACTTTTAAACTGGAAGCAGTTTTGAACAAGAAAGTACAGAAAGGGAAGAAAATGTGTCTTGTGAAATGGCTTGGTTGGCCTGAGAAATTCAACAGCTGGATACCATCGGAAACACGTGGTTGACCTAGAAACTGGATAAAACTCCAGGATTTTCAGGATCACGTCATTTACATTGATTACGATCAGCATTGGTGACGGTGGCTTCTACATAACGCTGCCCAGTTACTCATCGAGGCATGCCTTTCCAAGCAATACAAGTTCGTGCTATACCACAAAATTTGCCAAAGGTATAAATTTGAAAGGTGACTGGGAAGTATCTTTGATAGAATTCCAATACCCGTATACGTGGAAGACTTTTACATGGGGCGAAAACACATTTGAACTACATGACTCGAATAACGACAAAACTTGGAAATATGAACTTTACAGCAGCATATTAAAACAAGTGACAAAGATCAACAGTTATATAAAACCACATGGTGTATGGGCGGGGTACATAAAAATAGAATGTTTCTAAAAGGTGAGCCCCAGTTTAGTTTGAAATTTAGTGCAAAACTGGAACAGATATTGGGCTTAACCAGGCGAGCAGTGGTACGCCCCATGGTACGGGACATTCCCCACAGATATGCTGGCTGGGTTTAACACCCTATACATGTACACAGATATAATTGATTATCAACGTGTTGGTGACAGTCATGTACCACTGCTGCGAACTGTACATATTGCTGGAAAAAAGAACAAAGTTGTCACAGTGACGTACGACAAGCCACACTACATACCTCTTAGTAAGAGCCAGTTTGATGAGATCTGTATTGAAGTAAAATCTGATCAAAACCAGCTGGTTTCATTGCAAAATTAAACTTTAGACCCGTCAAACATGAAAACAGAGATGGATTTATTCACATTTCCATTCACACAGACGTCTATCGAGAAAAATACTTAAGTTGAAATACCGACCCTATCAGCAATATCAGACGCAGCCCCTCTGGAGTTCTTTATTGCCGGGAATGGCGAAGACTACGTTGATCTAAACAATACTTTGTTGTACCTACGTGTAAAAGTCACTAAACCGGACGGAACTAACATTGATGCCGGAGCATGTGTTGGGGTTATCAACTATCCGATAGCCACCCTATTTTCACAAGTGGATGTCTCCTTGGGTGATCGTTTAATTAGTCAGAGTAGCAATACATACCCCTACAGAGCCGTTATAGAGAGCATTCTGAATTATGGATGTAATACATTAAAGACACAGTTTTCAGCTGGTTTTTTTTACAAGGATGCCGCAGGTCACATGGATGTTACGGACCCTGCAGCCGAGAACGATGGACTCACGAAAAGGGCTGCCTATTCAGCGGATAGTACAACATTTGAAATGATTGGCCCTGTTCATAGCGATATCTTCTTTCAAGATAAACTTATGTTAAACGGTGTTGATACAAAGGTTAGGATGGTACGCTGTAAAGATGAGTTTTGTCTTATGGTGGCTGGGGATGTGCGTTATCGTTTGCATATATTATCAGTGTCACTATTTGTCAAGAAAGTGTCTGTTTCGCCAGCCGTGAAACTTGGACACGCTCAAGCGCTACTCTCAACCAATGCCAAGTACCCAATTGAAAGAGTGTGTATGAAGACATTTAGTTTACCGGCTAGGGGTCGCATTTGCAACCAGGAAAACCTATTTTTAGGACCACTGCCAAAATGTATTGTCATGGGATTGGTGGACAATGACAGTTTTACTGGAAGTTACACAAAGAAACCATTTAATTTCAAACATTATAATTTGGAGTTTATGGCTATGTATGTAGATGATCAGCAATTTCCTAGCAAACCATTCCAACCAAATTACACAACAGGGTTAGCAGTGCGTGAATTTTACCAATTGGTCTTAGCTTCAGGAAAACACCTAAAGGACCAAGCCTTGGCTATTGACAGGTTGGACTTCTTACACGGCTATGCCCTTTATGCATTCAACTGCGCACCTGACGAGAAGTGTGGTCAGCACCTCTCCTTGATCAAGTCAGGGAATGTATGACTTAAAATGAGGTTCAGACAACCACTACCCCACACAATTAATTTTGTTGTTTATTCAAACTTTGACTCAATTATCGAAGTGTCAAACCGGCGACAAGTCATGGTTGACTACTATTAGGAAAACGGTGTGGAAATGAATACCGCAGAGTTGACTAGTGTGGTGAACCAATTTTTATCTAGGACCCATTTCTATGGTGTGCTGGCATGCGACCAACTACCTAGAGGGCCAGTCCGAGATGTTGCATCAATAATGATTGTTAATACACCCCCAAGCAATCAACCCGGGGAGCACTGGCTGGCTATTTACATAACGGACGATGGTACTGGAAGGTTTTATAAGTTTTGGAAACCCCTCGGATTTTGCATATTTTCCCAAGTCAATCAATACCTTTCTGAAAACCTGTGAGAATGTGGAATACAGTTCAAAACAAGTACGGGACCTGGTTTCAACCACGTGTGGACAACATTGTGTGTTCTTTCTCCATCTAATGATAAAAGGTCTGAGTTATGAAAATGTTATGTCTTTTTATGTTGATGATTTATGAGAAAATTATGCCCTAGTCTCAAAGTTTGTAGCTAGGATGTACCAGAGTAAGCGTGATAATCAAATGTTTAATTGCATACAACATCAACAATGAATCGTTTAATTTGTGCCATGGTTGTTGAAGAAATAGAAAAGCAAATCACGTGTTTGTCAACTTTATTATTCATAAATAAAACCAGTATTTTTCATACAACATTTATTCAAGGTAAAACATACACTTTGACAATGGATCACAAATGATAAAAAATCATGAAATAAAAACACATTAAAAAGGAAACCATTTTGTGGGGTCCGTGGTTGGGGTTTCAAAGAAAGCTTTGGTTGGTTGAAAACCAGTTGGTGGGTGTGTGGCTAAATCATCCATTGTGTCACCAGACGTTTGTTTATACAAATTAATTTTACGTCTTACAAGCGCATTTGGAATAATTGTAAAAGGCATGTTGAGACATGCCATGGCCTCTAAAAACACCCCCCACCCCTACGGTCTTCTATCATCAGCATTATCCATGTTATTTAACCGTGTATCAATACAATTAGACTGGTTAGGAATGGAACGGCAACGCTTAGTAACGGCAGTAGAAAACCTCCAAATTGGTTGTTGGTTTTTCTTTTCCTTGTGACTGAAGTGTTCTTTCTAGACATGTATATAATTTTGTCTTTTTGTCTCTTTACTTTTCGGAGCTGTGATTCTGTTAAGAGTATATTTCCGCGCCTTAGATTAAGTGCTATTTCACAGAGTGATAGAATGAGGTCGGTGGATGCTGATTCTAAAATAACTTTTCGTTGACTTGCCGGTGCCTTAAATATCACCTTCAAAAGTGGTATATTTCTACGAATGCGTTTAGACATGATCAAACTTTCTTAGGAACGTACACGACAGGCCAATCCCCTGAAAATAACCCTATTCTCAGACGGTAGTCTTCTGGTGTTGTAGCTTTAAAGTCAATAAGTAAATAACCAAAAGGCGGATGTGTTGCATCTTTAAAACTCTCCATGAAGAATTGAGAAATCTACCAGATTTGCCTTTAACAAACATGTTTTGGACAAGGTAAATTGCACTCAGGTTACGGTGGTGTGAATATTGTGTGAAAACTCTCTCCATCTCCAAACTCTCTGATGCACTTTTCATTAAATCGTCAATAATTAAAAGGTTGTTTTTCTGAATCGGTAGCAGATTGTCATCACACAGTGATGTTGGTAGACCTTCTCTAAAAGTAATTTCCCTCACCTTCAACATTTCGTCATACAGCGGTTGCCAACATGAATAAACCCAGACGTTATTTTGGATTTCTTTGGAGAAAACAACGTCAGCATTATCCAACAACATCTTCACAAAATATGTTTTACCAGAGTTACTTCAATGATGAATAATATAGACGTCTTTTCCTGCTTAACCAACATGACTTCGTAGCACTGTGGTTAGGCATGCGCTTTCCAAAGGGAAATTGTAATGCCCGGTTCGTATCCCATGTTGTTCTTGCCTTTCCAACTAGCATTTTTCAACTCTGCATCCATTCTAATGTTTTGTATTGATAAGGTTAAGGTTAATATTAAGAGTGTCATAAGATACACAAAATAAAACGAATTATTATACAGTACAATAAACAGTATAGTTTGCACTCAAAAAGTTAAACATGATCTGATTTCGATCTTGCACCATAACAACAAAGAAATTAGAAGTCTGAAACCCAACCAACTGTGCCATTGCTGTCCTTGCAAAGCTAACAACTTTTAAAAAATACATTACTAAAGATGACCTGTAGAGGTTGCTGTTCAAAAGTCTCAGGCACTGAAGTGCACCAGACAACCATAAAAGCCTGCATTTTCCAAAGAGGTATGTGATTGATCAAATGAGGCTTCAGACGTCATCAGTCACGTGGTATTTCACCGATGCAAGTCTCTGACCTTTCGTATGGTGTAAAATGGGTTGACATTTCAAACAAAGCCTCGATCAGAGAATTTATTTCAATCTCCTGATCAAAAATTATTTAAAAACATTTGCATCCGTGTTATTGGGAAGTAATGGGAAATCGAGGCTTTCTGAAATGTTCAAGGCTTTCGTCAAATTGGCCAAAAAACTGTTAATTCTTTCTAGGCTTTAAAACTCACTGCACAGTGATGTCTGCTGATCAGGAATAAATCTCACAATAAACCAATGTTTTGATTTATTTAGGAAAGATTGTCATAAGATAGACAAAATAAAATGACTTATTCCAAGAACAATAAACAGCATCATTTCCACTCAAAAAGTTAATACTATCTGGATTCGATCTCGCAGCATAACAAGCACAAAAAGACGGAATTCATGACCCTACCAACTGCGCCACTGCTGGACTTGAAACATTGACAACTTTTTTAAATAAATTACTAAATAAGGTGACCAGTAGAGGTTGTTATTCGAAAGCACCGAACAACCACAGAAGCCTGCATTTTCCAAACAGGCTTTGGAAAAAGCATGTGATCAAACAAGGGTTTTGACGTTATCAATCAAGTGGTATTACACTGCCGCAATGATCGATGCAAGCCTCGGCCCTCTCGCATGGATTAGAATGGGTTGAAAATTCAAAGCAAGCCTGAGCAAGAGTGTCATAAGATACACAAAATAAAACAGATTGTTCAAAAGAACAATAAACAGTATCATGTACACTCATAAAGTCAAACATGATCTGGATTCGATCTTGCGCTATAGGTTTAAAAGCGTGAGCAAGCGACACTACCAACTGCTTCATTGCTGGACTGGTAAGGTTAACAACATCTGAAAATAAATTACATAAAAAGGTGACCAGTAGAGGTTGCTGTTCAAAAGTTTCAAGAACCGAACCGCCTCAAACAATCATAGAAGCCTGCATTTTCCAAAGTAGCTTTGGAAAAAGCATGTGATCAAACAAGGCTTCGGACATCATCAATCATGTGGTATTACAAAGATGCAAGCCTCTGCCCTTTCGTCTGGATTTTAATGCATTGAAATTTCTAAGCATGCCTCGTTCTGAGATTTTGACCAACAATTGACCAACAATTATTTAAAAACGTTTGCATCTGATCTTCATCCGCTTATCCGTATCGGGTCGCGGGGGCAGCAGCTCCAGCAGGGGACCCCAAACTTTCCTTTCCCGAGCCACATTTGCCAGCTCTGACTGGGGGATCCCGAGGCGTTCCCAGGCCAGTGTCGAAATATAATCTCTCCACCTAGTCCTGGGCCTACCCCGAGGTCTCCACCCAGCTGGACGTGCCTGGAACACCTCCCTAGGGAGACGTCCTGGGGGCATCCTTACCAGATGCCCGAACCACCTCAACTGGCTCCTTTCGACACAAAGGAGCAGCGGCTCTACTCCGAGTTCCTCACGGATGGCTGAGCTTCTCACCCTATCCCTAAGGGAGAAGCCAGCCACCCTTCTGAGAAAACCCATTTCAGCGGCTTGTACTCGAGATCTTGTTCTTTCGGTCATGACCCAGCCTTCATGACCATAGGTGAGGGTAGGAAGGAAAATTGACCGGTATATTGAGAGCTTTGCCTTCCGGCTCAGCTCTCTTTTTGTCACAACGGTGCAGTAAAGCGAATGCAATACCGCCCCTGCTGCTCCGATTCTCCGGCCAATCTCCCGCTCCATTGTCCCCTCACTTGCGAACAAGACCCCAAGATACTTGAACTCCTTTACTTGGGGTAACGCCTCATTCCCTACCCGGAGAAGGCACTCCATCGGTTTCCTGCTGAGAACCATGGCCTCAGATTTAGAGGTGCTAATCCTCATCCCAACCGCTTCGCACTCGGCTGCAAACCGGTCCATTGAGTGCTGAAGGTCACAGACCAACCTAAACTTAAACTGGATTTTTTTGTGGAGAAGCGTGATGCTGGTTTGAGGCCTTTCATAGATTATCAGGGTTTAAACTAAGTTACAATGAAGTACTGCTACCCACTACCACTGGTGCCTGCGGCTTTGGAACAGTTACGGGAGGCAAAGTTCTTCACAAAATTAGACCTGCGCAGTGCATACAATCTGATCAGGGAAAGGGATGGAGATTAATGGAAAACTGCTTTTTCCACAACATTTGGCCACTACTAATACCGGGTCATGCGTTTGAGTCACATGTCCAGCAAGTTAGATGGGTCTTACATCGGTTATTACAGAACAACCTTTTCGTGAAATTGGAGAAGTGTGAGTTCCATAAGCAAACCATCTCCTTTCTCGGTTATGTGATTAGTCGCAACGGTGTTCGCATGCAGGAACTACGATGTCAGAAACAGAGAACTGCTAGCCAACCAGCTGGCGCTAAAGTAACGGAGGCACTGGCTCGAGGGGGCACTCTGCCTGTTCCAGGTTTTTACAGACTATCGAAATCTGGTGTACCTCGGGAGGGCACAACGGCTCAATCCACGGCAGGCAAGATGGTCTCTATTTTTTACTAGTTTCCAGTTCACCGTCACTTACTGGCTGGGCACCAAGAATGTCAAGGCGGATGCGCTGTCCTGGATTTATGATGATCATCACCTGGGCACATATCCCTGATGTCCTTACACAGCTCTCTGGTCTTGGCCATTGTGGAGAGGTTGGAGTCTGATTGAGTGTGTGGACAGGTGTCTTTTATACAGGTAACGAGTTCAAACAGGTGCAGTTACTACAGGTAATGAGTGGAGAACAGGAGGGCTTCTTAAATAAAAACTAACAGGTCTGTGAGAGACAGAATTCTTACTGGTTGGTAGGTGATCAAATACGTATGTCATGCAATAAAATGCTAATTAATTACTTAAAAATCATACAATATGATTTTCTTGATTTTTGTTTTTTCCGTCACACACAGTTGAAGAGTACCTATGATAAAAATGACAGACTTCTACATGCTTTTTAAGTGGGAAAACCTGCAAAATCGTCAGTGTATCAAGTACTTGTTCTACCCACTGTATATGACCTGACAATTTGTTTTTCAATTTCACATACTGTAAAAACGTACTGGACCCAAAAACACAGAAAACACAAAATCCAATTTGAAAAATGAAAAATAAAAGCAACGCCTGTGCCTTTGCGTGTCAGTTGAGGCGATGGCTGTCTGTTGACCAACTACCTGTGATGTAGACACCATTCGTCCAGCGACCGTTCATTGATAAGGCACATAACTCCAAACAACAGTACATGAGTTAACGTTGAACCTGGTGAATAGAATCCCTTGGCCTCGACCTAGCTTCGTCTTCCTACCCTAGGTTAACATTCCTGGCGCTGCTATTGGTCGTTCATGAGTCCATTCAAGGTACCAAAATCTCTATTAGGTCTTTCCTCGTGTTTCTGTTTTCCCAGATCTAATTGCACCACTTGAGATGTTGGTAGAAAACCGAGGAGGTAAAAAATAGATGGGGAAAGAGAGAGGGAGGGAACGAGAGAAAAAAGGAGGGTTGGCCTGAAAGGGGGGGAATGAGCGATTAGAGGGATAGAGGAGAAAAAGAAAGAGGATGGGAGAGAGGGAGATGGAAAGTGATGGGTAGTAAGTTGGCTTTATGGGCTCGCTGAGATTATTCACAAACATCAAAACACCCTCTGCGTGTCTTCAACTCACCAAGAGGACCCATCAATTTATCTGGCTGTCTGAAAGCAGATTAATACATCAATAAAGGAGAAAGAAAAATAGTGCAAAGGAAAAATCCACAGAATGTCCTGTCCTTTATATCATTTTCCCTTTCTTGATAGGGCACAGAATCTCCCAGAACTGCAAAGGGCCTCTACTTTGTATGAGTGCGAGGGCCCATGCCCTGTGCCACCTTTGCGTGCTCTACTGCTGATCCAGATTATTTTTGCCACAGAGTCCCTCGATTGGTTCCAGTGTGTTCAGACAGTGGGTGTAAGTTGTCAAGCTGTTTAACTTGCTCTACTGGTCCACTGCCCTGGCACCATGCAACCAAATTGGCTTTATATTCCCATTAAAGTGCGCTTGGGCTCATAAGGCTTTGGTCAAAAGCAGTGTACTATAAAGGGAATAGGGTGCCATTCAAGACGCATCCCATTCTGCAGTTTTAGATGGTTGGAGATAGGGCATTCCAACTAGGAGCTTCCCTTTCATCCAGGCTCTCTCCCGCTGAGCTCAAAGCTCAACTGGAGCTCCCTGCCCTGGGCAGAGTGCTGACAGACTGGGTCCTGGGATGGTACAGAATTGGCCTCACAGAGAGAAGGAGGCATAGGACCCAGAGGGGAGTCCTGTGGTTGGTTATTAGATGGGTAAATCAGAAAGGTACACCCTGGCAATATCAGCAGAACTTAAAGGAATAGTTCACTCAACTTGCAGTACAAAATGCCACATTGGTGACAAACATTCTAAGTAATATTGCTAGAATTGCTAATAAAAAAAAAAATGGTGGTAGATTAATATTTTTTTACACATGTACCACTGTCAACATGCCGCTGCCAACAGTCAAGCCCCCTACACTGATAGTTTGTCTGGTCCCAATCTCGACATAAACAGGTGATTCATCTGTTTTGCAACACACTTGACAGCCCTTGTTGACGATGTTCCAACCAATTTGATTACACCATCTGCAACATTTCAAGCTAGCTGTGGACTGATTTTATGATACATTCAGAACTCTGTTACACTCATCCCATTGAAACTCAAGTTATACCGGCCGTTGAGCTTTGCCAAACCTACCTTCTGATTCACAGGACCTAGTGAAACCATTGTAGCAATTTGTTTGCGTATAAAACAGCTTTTTCCAGCAATAATGAAAATTATTTAAACATTTTCTGCATAGGTTATCTAAGCATACCTGTTTAACTGTTTATACATTGTTTTGATAGACATTGATTGTTTATGTTCAACCACCACAGTGGTATACAGTATTTCCAAACAAAGTACTCTTCAATACAGACAGCTCAAGAGGTCTGCATAAATATGCACCACCGGTAAATAACATATTTTCTATATCCTCCTGGTCATTCCATGCTTATATGCATCTTTGCTTGCTACCAGGAATGCATTACCAGTAGAACAGTTTAGTTAGACAAGCTAGCTCACACATGATTGATAGCCTCAAAGTGCTTATTGGATGCTTAAGGATACGACAAAGATAATATTAATAAATACCTAAACTGTCTCATTAACAATCTGTGTCTCATTAACAATTCTAATAAAAAAGAATTGTTCCAATAGGCCTAAATATACTATTTAGGAATGAATTTAACATAATTCTGGGGGTTTTGGCCGTGGTGGTTGAAGTGGTGCTGTTGAGCCAAGATGGGTCACTGAAAAATGTGTAGCATATGTTCAAAAAGCTAACAGTCGCTGGAGTGATATGAGATTCATGCTGCAAGTACCTGGGAACGATCATGCACTGCATATTCTATTATTGCCAACAAAAAGAACCCATAACATCAAAGTTTCCAAAGGTGTCCAAGCTGATGTCCAAGCTGTGTGGGTTGCATTGCAGAGTACCACTTCTGTGGTAGTTGGGTAAGGGCATTACAAGCGCATTACAGAGGACGCCTCACATAACTTGTTTTAAGCCGCTGACCTCTGGAAGGAGATAACCGGTCCCATTTTTTCAGCAGGTATAAGGTCAAAGACAGTTTCATTTCATCAGGCACCAGGCTGCTGAATAGGGCCGTAGGACAGACCCAGGCTCAGTACACAGTTGTATATTAGGCGGCAGAGACTTCAAATATGAGGGAATGTAAATGTGACTTTTAAACTAGTTTTTTTTCCATATTGCATATAATATTGTAATTATTTTCTGCGTATTAGTATGCTAAATAATGTCCTCTTTAAATAATGATTCTGTGTATTAGTATACTGAATAATGAATGTCGCCAGCTAATGCCAACATTCTCTGGAGAGACAATGTACAGATTTTCCTGTCGAACATGCCAAATTAGTATTGACCATCTAGGGTATTACTGGGCCCTGTGTGGACAGAAGCGAGACAATGGGGATGCACTCTACATTATTACCGTTCTTTAAAACAACCATATGGGCATGACTGCTTTGATTTGAACCATAACAAGAGAGGTTTTTTACCCATTAAGCCCATTGAGGCAGGTTTTTTACCCAAAGCCTTACATTAGATATGTCTGCTGACTTGGCATCTGACAACTATACTCTTCAGCTGTGATGGTTGTAGTAATGACAACACCCACACTGACAGCTCTAATGTTGTTTTCTCTGATCGATTATTGCAGAAGTGCCTTTCAATTGATCAGTGTCGTTTTTGGGCAGCACTGACAAAACAATAAAGCATTTAGGCCAGTCCAATGCAACATTAAAGCTTAGTTCTGTCCCTTCATTGTCAAATATTGACCACTGACTATCCTCTCTCTCCCCATCTTTTTATCCCCGAGGAATATTCCCCTGGTAGAGGGGAATTCATCATCTCTTTAAGGAAACTGAGACTGAAAGAGGACGGACAGTAAAGTGACAATGAAGAGAGAGAGAGAGATGGAAAGATATTTAATCACTTTAGTAGGCAAAGACAGATATATAGAACACGTGGTGATGTATAGTGAATCTAGATTATGTCCTGAAATTGGTCAGCAGTACAAATCACAGGAGTAGAGACTGCCCAGTGGACATAAAACTGTCTCATACTCCAACCAGTTTATTAATTAGATACAATTTATAAGGATGACATTGAACAAAAATTATCTAGAATATCTCTTATTTCTGATGAAACGGTCAAGGAGTGCACTCTCCATTACTCCAATAAATGTATTCAACTTCTTCTAAACAACTAATTTACTTTAAATTATGTGTAGGGCCTTGACTTTAAGCAGACAAGATCTAATTACGCTAATGGCTCCAGTGTACCTGCTTATTTAATGGATGAAACAAATGTCTAGCAGTTCCACTAGAAGAGTAATCACAGTCTGGTCACAATAGTAAGATATACACTCACCTAAAGGATTATTAGGAACACCTGTTCAATTTCTCATTAATGCAATTATCTAATCAACCAATCACATGGCAGTTGCTTCAATGCATTTAGGGGTGTGGTCCTGGTCAAGACAATCTCCTGAACTCTAAACTGAATGTCAGAATGGGAAAGAACGGTGATTTAAGCAATTTTGAGCGTGGCATGGTTGTTGGTGCCAGACGGGCCAGTCTGAGTATTTCACAATCTGCTCAGTTACTGGGATTTTCACGCGCAACCATTTCTAGACTTTACAAAGAATGGTGTGAAAAGGGAAAAACATCCAATGAAAATGCCTTGTTGATGCTAGAGGTCAGAGGAGAATGGGCCGACTGATTCAAGCTGATATAAGAGCAACTTTGACTGAAATAACCACTCATTACAACTGAGGTATGCAGCAAAGCATTTGTGAAGCCACAACACGCACAACCTTGAGGCGGATGGGCTACAACAGCAGAAGACCCCACCGGGTACCACTCATCTCCACTACAAATAGGAAAAAGAGGCTACATTTTGCACAAGCTCACCAAAATTGAACAGTTGAAGACTGGAAGAATGTTGCCTGGTCTGATGAGTCTCGATTTCTGTTGAGACATTTAGATGGTAGAGTTAGAATGTGGCGTAAACAGAATGAGAACATGGATCCATCGTGCCTTGTTACCACTGTGCAGGCTGGTGGTGGTGGTGTAATGGTGTGGGGGATGTTTTCTTGGCACACTTTAGGCCCCTTAGTGCCAATTGGGCATCGTTTAAATGCCACAGCCTACCTGAGCATTGTTTCTGACCATGTCCATCCCTTTATGACCACCATGTACCCATCCTCTGATGGCTACTTCCAGCAGGATAATGCACCATATCACAAAGCTCGAATCATTTCAAATTGGTTTCTTGAACATGACAAAGTTCACTGTACTGAAATGGCCCCCACAGTCACCAAATCTCAACCCAATAGAGCATCTTTGGGATGTGGTGGAACCGGCGCTTCGTGCCCTGGATGTGCATCCCACAACTCTCCATCAACTGCAAGATGCTATCCTGTCAATATGGGCCAACATTTCTAACGAATGCTTTCAGCACCTTGTTGAATCAATGCCACGTAGAATTAAGGCAGTTCTGAAGGCGAAAGGGGGTCAAACACAGTATTAGTATGGTGTTCCTAATAATCCTTTAGGTGAGTGTACAGCCTAGAGAACGAGACAGAGAAAGTGAAAAGAGAGCTAACATAAAAAGCTATGACTTGGGCCAAAAAACACGATTTCTGAGGGGACTGTGACTACAACATTCTGTCCACGTGTGCGCTTGTTTGTTAGGCACCCACTTGCAGATTTTTGTCACTAGAAATCAACTTAGCGGAAAATCCCAGTTACACACATACTCGCACCCCAATCTGGTGGAAGACAATGCTAACACAGCATTACCAAAGAATCTTTCAGGAGAATTTGGGTAGATGTGCCTTGTTCAAGCGCAAATCAGCAGATTTTAAACTTTGTTGGCTCTGGGATTCAAACCGGCAACATTTCTTCCATCATTTATCTTGTTGTCAACAGTGAAGATCTAATCCCATTCCTTTTCTTATTTCATTTAATTAATTAGAAGTTTTGATTACATTAACATTTCAACAATCAAACAATGTGTGGTCACGTCTTCAGCTGTAAAATCTGATTATGTGTGGAACTGCCTCTTAGTCTGTGTCCTTGGTATGCAAATGTATGTGTGTCTGTGTGTGTTAAATACGTCGTAACAGGTGACCAGCCGTCTCTGAATGACAACCCGCCTCCCCCCAATCCTCCCCACCTTCATACTTTCTTCTCGGGACTTCACTTGTCAGTCTTATCAACATTACACATGAACCAGCAGATATTCTCCTTTCACTCAGCGAGGTGTGGAGACAGGGAAAGATGAAACCAGAGTGTCAGAGCAAGAGAGGGAAAGATTCCTCAGAGATGGTGTGACTAGAGACTGAGACATCATGCAAAGCCCTAAAACAAATCATGTGAGATGAAAGGAGAAGTGACGCAAAGGAAATTAGAAAAAAGGAAATGTTCAAAGAGCTGAACAAATAAAAACCTCCCTTCAATTATTATTGGATCTAGAAAATGTAATTGTATTTTTTTTGGCATTACCAGAGGATTCCGTTACAGGTATAGCTGGTGAAGGGAACAGGAGTTAAGAGCAGCTAATTTACAATCTACATTGTAAATTCCATTCCACATCACTCAAATCTTGCTTTACTGTACCAAAGTGCAGAGATACATAGTTTTGGGCATGTGGCTAAGACAGTGTGCATGTATACTCTTACATATCTCTGTGTGTGTGTTTGTCTGTGTGTGTGTATCTGTGTCAGTGTTTTTGTGTGTAAGTAATAAAGAGATTGAGATGGTTCACATCAGACACACAGCATTTCACCCTGAGGGTCACCAAAGCTAATTTCTGAACTCTGATGCCTTGTTAGTGTTAACTACCTCTGTTTGCCAATAACAGGACGCCTGTTGCTCAGGGATTAGCAAGCTTGGTAGAATGTTTGTGTGTAATCTCTTCCTTATAATTCATCATAGGTGTAAAAGGTCTCAACACCTGCCGATGATAAAGAAAAAAAATATTGCAAATGGCTTCATTTCAGAGAAACAAATGTATAATTATGTTACACATCTACGTTACTTGACCACAGGGAAAATGCAGCTATGCAGCGTAGACAAGCTACATCTATCTCAGATATTTGTTAGTAGAATATTACTTCAAACAATAAAGTCTCTGGACCCCACATTGTCCAGTTATCTCTTGATGTTCGCGAACTACAAAGAAGCAAACCTGACTTCATGGGCATAGCTGGAACACCCGGAATAGTTGGTTCTACAGACACATAATTGCATGTATTATTGCACCATCAAAAGATTAATGCACGTTTGTTTGTGAGGTCCCAGACATGTAAGAGGCTGACATTTATCTGAACATCTCTTGACTAGTCAGTATATCATTCTTGGCTTCATGTTTAATCAGTGACACTTAGCCTACAGGTTTATCTGAATATATTTATTTCAATATGGCAACATGACACATCCTTCTACAGTATTGCTATGATGAATTCACTGACAGAGAACCCCTCCCTTATCCCCTGGAACACAACATCATCCATAGTAACAGGGTCAACCCCGCCATTTCTCTTAGCTTAAGATTTCTCCCCATTGCTTAGTAAAGCTAGAAACTTTTACTGCTGTTTGGGAGGCCCCTAAGTGGTTAGATAAAATGTTTTGTGAATATGGCCCCTGATTCATAGGCTGTTGCCTAAGCACTTTTGGACCATGAGAGAGAGGGATGTATTGTATAAGGGAAATGCGTTATTTACATAACGTTTCAATTTGCATTTACGTCTACCAAGAGACATAAAGTAGGAATTCTTTACAGTCAAAGTACATTTATCAGTTTTACCATTCATAACATATTCATAGCTAAGTTATAACTAAGTTTGTCATGGCTCTATAGCAGTAACATTATAGATTTCTTTATGAATTATAATAAATCATGGTAAAGTGCATTTTAGTTCCTCTTTCATAAAGCATTTAACTCTGCTCCATAACACTTACATTATAGCTTTATATATGAATTATTTGCAATCAAGGTGAAATACACTATTATTATTCCCATACAGACGACCAGGCTCTATAGACTTGGTTTGCCACTTTTCTAAAGGTAAACCTGCTTCCTCTTGTGGCAGAGCATTCCACGATGTCATGGCTCTATCAGTAACTGACTGACACATTCAATGTTTTTTTGGTTTGGGTAAGGTGATTGTGGCATGTCTACTGTAGTCTGTATTATGTCTGTTGGTAAACTTACTTATACATGAATTTTCAACACACAAATGTCAGTTCAAAAAGGTTACAAGACAAGTATTGAATCTCTCCTAAACCCCTTGAACTACAGTCCCACATGATGTTGATATTCTGGGTGTTCATTTGAGGAAAATGCATTTTTTGAGTGAAGTGAATTTACCAAGACTGCATGTATTTCATACATAACCTTTAATGTTGTTATGGATCAGAGTGGAAAACTACAGTTGATTAACATGGTAAATCCAAAATGTGAAGCCAGGAATTACAGTGAGTTGTCCAGCGTCACGCCATGGTTCTATGCAATCTGGGAGGAGGATATTGTGCAGTTGTCAACCATATATTGAATGTCCATGAGCTGGCAGGCCTTCCGCAAAATAAGAGCCGGATGCCAGCCTGTAGTTTTTAATATCAGAATGGTCAAATGTTGGCTTCTTTAAGGGGGAAGGCCATTTTGAAGTCCAATGAATAACAGCTAGTGCACTTGATGATGGAACACTTGATGATGGAGGTGAGGAGTGGGAGATGGTCTCCTGAGATGGTAGGGGGGAGGGAGGATGGGATAGAGTTAAGAGGGTATAATGTTGGGCAACCGGCCATTACTAGTTGCAAAATATAATCTGGTAAGAGTGGGAAAAAGCGGTTTACACAAATTCAGTGTGTGAGCGACTAGTGGGCCCACAAGGTTGAGTGAAAGAGGTACGGATATCATCAAACATCTTTTGAAAGTGGATGACAAAGTCATCTGCAGAAAGGGAATATGGCAGGGGAGGAGTTGGAGGGTCAGGGAATGAGAAGCTGGTAGTTTGTCCTGGGATTAGAGGAAGATGTCTGGAATTTTGAGGGATAGAAGTTGGCTTTAACAGCAGATAGGAAGAGAAGGTGGCAAGTAGGGATGGGAAGGATGCTAGGTTATTGTGAGGTTTTGTTTTCCTCAATTTTTTTCTCAGATGTTCACTCCTGTGAGCTGGCCGTGAGTCACTTAGCCACAGCACAGGAGGGATGGCCGTGCCTGGCCGGAGGAAAGGGGACAGTGAGAGTCATTGACAACAGATGGGTATGACAGTACAAGTGATTCAGTTGCATAGAATAATTCTGAAGAACAACTTGGCAGAACTGTCTTTGTTTTTCGGCGACAAACGTAGCTACAGACAACTACACTGCCACTTGAGAGAAGGACAAAGCCTAAATTCTCAGACCAATTGAAAGCCAGCAAGGGAGAGGCACAGTAGATCAGGAGAACTGTACAGTAGATCAGCCAAGCTCCAATGTAGCACACTGTTGTGGTCAGATGAGACAAAAATATTACAGAATAGGTCCACTCTGTAATACCATGAATCCTACGGCGTATGTTTGTATTTTATAATGGCGTGTCAGGGTCAAATGATCCCAGGATTTTCCTTCTTTTCCAGTGGGGGTCGCACTGACCTGTCTGTAATATGCTTAAATCTCATGTTTATCAGAATAATTGTATTACGTTACCCTTTTTATACTGTTATTGTTTTCTAAAGAAACAAACCAGCCATGGAGTGATTGGAGTCATTGTTTTCATTATAGGTACTGTAGGCTGTATAGCTATTAGCCAGCTATCTACAGTAATCTTTGCGCAAGAGTACAACTTAGTTCTTTTAATAAACGTTCTGTTGTCTACGTTATTTCAGAAAAAATTTAATATCTGAGGTAAAAGTTACATTCCTGCTGTTTAAATAAAGTTATGGTCTGCCACATAGAAAACCATGGATCGAAACCAGCCAGGGACAACAGCATTCATCCTTTCTAATAGAGTATTGGTTTGAACTCTGCTGGCTTGGTTCTTTTTATGTTTTTTGTATATAGCTAGCAAGGCATATACCACTAGCAATGCGTCAAATACCTATTTAACTGTGAATTGCTGAAAATAGTCTTGTTTGACAAAAAACTATACCTATTAGGCACCAACTCACGTGGATTAGGAATTCTCTTTTAAAAAGACAGCCTACACTTAGACCCTAAAACAATCCAAAGTGACAGTGTATTTTTTCTGTTAATTTGTACAAATAAAGTTATTCAGAATCGACTTTGTAGGGGTTTTTAAATGTGGTCTGGCTGGCTTTGTCATCAGCTGGGTGAGATTAAGGTACTTATAAATATTATTCATTATTTAAGTTAACCAATCTAGATTAAAATAATTCATTACTAACATGTCTGAGGTTGTAGATGTGTACAGTAAGCTAGTTGCTCTGTGAGAATTGGAAGGATGATAGGTTATTCTTAAGTTTTCCTCAATTTTTGCTCAGCTGACCGAAGCCCACTCCTGTGAGCTGGCCGTGAGTCACTTAGCCACACCTGTTTGTGCAGAAGGTGGACAGTAGACTCCTATCACTACTGAACAATTTCCCAGGCTAATTATTAATGCCAGTATTTAAATTGTTTGGGAATGGAGATGGATAAACATAGCAACAGAAACATGATATCTACTACACCACCTCTTCCCTCTCTTTAAACTCTAAATACATTGTAACCATTATTGATTGATTGATATTATCAATATTATTATAAATTAGACTCCACAATTCAGATGGCGTATCAAAGCTTTAAAATTACTTGCTAATGAGTACCAAAATTTAATATGCAAGATTAACAGCATTATGCCCAAATCTTTACCATGTGACTTCATAAGAAATAATTTTCAAATGAATGAATAATAAGGCTTCATCTCAATGCAGAGCTCTTAGCGTCAAGTTAATATTTGACAATAGCAGTCTGGCTTCATTGTCATTTGGATGAATTTTGTCACAGCTGTAAAGCTCTGGCCTTATACAGAAATATTCAAGTGTCCACAAATGTGATGACAACAGAACTGCAAAGTTATTTTACGCACAGATGCTTTATCTCTAAAGTAGGTCCATGATTTAATTTGACCTTTTTTGAGTTCCCTTAAATGATATATTTTGTTTCGATATCAATCACTACTCATTTTATGTCTGGGTGGTGTTTATGTATGCAGTGATCTTAGCGTAAATAGAAATGGAACTTGAATTAAAATATTGAAATTCATATGAATAAAATTTAAATTTTTGTTAAACATGCAAATTCAATATTCAATATTGCATTCAACTTTTTAGATGCCTTCAGAGTCAGATAAAAAATTCAGATTCAAAGACTTTTCAACCTCCTGGTACTTTGCCAGCCAGGAAAAGTAGACAAACAAGGATGTATAATACTCTATATCTGCCAATTGCAAAGTACAACAGATAAAGTACACTGTCTTCTGTCAGAGTGTATTCTTATTTCTATTCCCTTAATTCCTTCCCTTCAGTATTCTACTTTCTCCGAGGGGTTGGTCTACTTTCCCTGAGCATGCAGTAGTTTGGGGGATAGTGGCTCAATAGGAAGATCTTCAGCCAACAACCTTCAGGGTTTTCAACAACCCATGTTATAATAGAAAATAATGGATTGGCTCAAGCAGCCTTGGATATATTTTGAAAAATCTATCGTGTAAAAAGTTTCACCAAGGCTGTAGCTGCACTAGTATCTGCAGCAATTGTATCTGCAGCTCCACAGATTGATGGGATCTTATCCTGGAGATCAGCGGTAGGTTTTGTACAAAATCCCTTTCAATAACCTACATATTCGAACAACTCACAGCTTCACTTGTTTTCGGGCTAAACTGAGCCATGCTCTGAGTGTTAGATTAGATTCTACAAGATAACTAACACATTATTACCCAGGAGACAATGGACACAAAGCCCTCAGACAGTGTGTCGTGCTGTATTGCTGAAGCCCTATATTATATTCTTGCCACACAGCAGACGATCTGGCATTCTGTTTTATTAGGCCCTATGAATTTTACATCATTGAGGTTTGGCCTCAGTAGCAGACAGAGTGTGTGTGTGATCTCTGTGTGTGAAGGCGGGTGGGCGAGTGTAGTTCAGATTACCGCAAGCACTGTTGAAACTCAATCATTACAGTCTCTGTAGGCCTACCGGCAAACAGATAATAAAGAGAAAAGGTGACCGATCTGGCCTGTCACATAGATAACAGGTGCAAGCTAGAACTAATAATCCATCTCAGACTCTGAGTGGGAGCAATCATGTCTGCATATTCACAGAATGAAAACTCTGTCAAAAGACGAATCACTAAGTTAAAAAGGCCTGTCGGGATGATTTTGTGGAAAGAAGAGTAAATATGTTTTGATTGCAAGAGTTGTTTGAAGAAAAAGCAGATGGTGAAAAGACATTATGTTTCCCAGTGTGGTTTATTTACATGTCTCGTCTCGGGAGCAAAACTGCGAAGACTCCTCCGTCAACTACACTGTGAGGAAGGGTCTCAGCTGATCTCTTTACCAGTTGTAAATCATAACTGGCACTATCCTAATTTGAAGTTGGTAATTATTCAATTCTTAATAGAGAGCAAGCAAGAAAGAAACGGAGGGAGATGAGAGAGATTCATGCGATTTTAATTGACTTTGTGTTAAAGGAAACATTTACAAATTAATGAAGTCTGATAAAGTTCAACTTTTCTCATGTCTTCTGACATGGTAACAGTCTGAAAATGTGACTTCCTTGCTACATTCACACAGAGGCACACACAAAACACACTCTTCTTCATTAAACGATCAAAGGTGTTGGTATTGATCCCTCCACTAAGTCCTCTCTTCCCCAGTCAGTTGTAAGTTTTTCTCTCCTTAATGAATCTGATAAATCAAAAGTTAATGAAAAGGTTGCCAAAGCAGCAAAACCATAACAAAATGCTGGAAAGTCTTTCACATTCGTACGCGATCAATAAATCAATTCCATGTTATCGGAGTAAATTCCTTCTGGGTTAAAGCAGTTTAAGTATTTTAACTTCATCCCATCCAGTATCGATGTAGATCATAGCACTGAGGATTTTAAGTAATACCAACTCTGATATATTTGCATTTAATATGAACCTGTATATGTTTAAGTTAAGCATGTATACTTTCAGCTGTCATTACATGTGTTTGTATGTCATTATATAAGATGAAAATGTATATTTTATTGCCATCCCAAGGCATTAAGCACTTAATCACTAAGTGATTTTAGTTGGAAAAAAAAAGTGAACTTTTCAAATATATATTTCAATAAAGATATACAACTCTGGAAAAAGTTGAAAAGGAAAGTTTTGAGTGGGGAACAGAAGCATTCAATTTGCAGTGGTCACTTAAATTTAACGCTTCTGTTCCTCAATCAAAACCTTCCTTTCCAACTTTTTGGAGCCGGCCAAGAGGAGCGAATGTCTCTTACTGACTGAGCGACCGACCCCCCCTTGTAAAATAGTGTAGTGGTTAGAGAAGGGGACTTGTGAACTGTAGGTCCCAAATTCATATCTCCTCGCAGGCAAAGCGAAGTACGCATTATGAATTATTCTGTATAGACGAAAACCGTTAGTATCTACATTATAGTAAGCCTGAAATAAAACAATTTATGCATGCATGCATTTTGGGTCAGGATAGACAAACACATTTGCTGGCTTAACATACAGTAGTTACATTATAGTAAGCCTTAACTGAAACTGTATACGGTTATATTGCGACTGTTTATGGCATGGAAAAGTTAATCTTCAGTCTCGCTAGCAATTGCTCAATTATTATGATTATTACTAGGAAGTTAGTAGATACTAGTAAGCCTATTACTGGCTAATTAGCTGTTAAAACGGCCAGTGGCAAAATCAATACAGTTCATAGACGCTATGGTTGCGGTAAACTTAATAAGAAACATTAGTCAGTTTAACAAAATCCTCAGTGGAGTCTAGCGACTGCTGAATCGTGTAATGCCGTGGCCTAGTGGTTAAAGACGGTGCTTCTCATGTGGAATACCTAAGTTTGAATGTACTGAGAGCAATGTCATTTATTAATTATTTCTGGTAGATTCCACGATTCTCTCGTGTTTTCACTCGGTGAAAAATTGCTTATAGCAATGTTCATGATCACTATTCATCTGCTTTTAGCAATGTTCTGTTTGTTTTTTAAAACTCCATCGTTGGTTTCGTAGTATGTTTTGGGTCATTTTCAATTTGTAAAGTGAAGCTTCGTCCAATCAACTTCAATTCATCCGGCTGCCTTTGTCTTCTCTCACATAATCAATAAACACTAGTGACCCAGTGCCATTGGAAGCCATGCATGCCCATGCCATTACACTGCCTCCACCATGTTCTACAGATGATGTGGTATGCTTTGGATCATGAGCCGTTCCAAGCCTTCTCCATTTTCTGTGAGAGCCGGAATTCTTACTGGTTGCTAGGTGATAAAATGCAAATTAATTACTTAAAAATCATATAATGTGATTTTCTGGATTTTTGTTTTAGATTCCGTCACTCACAGTTGAAGAGTACCCATGATAAAAATGACAAACGTGCAAAATCAGCAGTGTATCAAATACTTGTTCTCCCCACTGTATATGGCATGTATTTTGTTGTCATCCAGGCCTGATAGAGAAAAAATATGTATCTACCACCAGGCCACCATTATAACAACTAGCACCTTACCTCTTCATCAAAGACAAGAGAACGTTAAGGAGAGAATACGGTAACACCCGATACTCCAACATCAAATCAGAAATAAACCAGCTCAAAAACATGAAACAAGTCACAGTACAACCAGTACAAATGGAACGCATTCTATAAACAGCTTGACAAAAACTTAAACCCACGCACTTTGTAGACACTGTATTATTGGAAACACAAGCATGAACATAATAACCCACTGTAGCCTCAGTTTCAAACAATAAGGGGAAAACACCAAAATGTAAGAATAAAACAAGGAAAAAAACGAATTTCCCAACTTTGACCTAAAATCCTGTCCCATAGATTTGTTAAAAAGGGAAAAAAAACATTGCTGTTTTCTTTGATGTAAAAAAAGCATTTCACTAAATGTGGCAAAAACAAATTGCAAGCTTCCTTCATAACCATCAAAGTCAAGATATTCACAACCATCACTCCTTCATTCACTCCTCCATTGAAATCTTTCAAAGGGCATTCCTCATATTAAACATTTGCTATCCTCCTCCCTCTTTGTAACTTATGTTACTGCACCAGCAGTGCCCACAACTGGCTTTCAAAAACTCACCAAATACATTGAAGAGCATTGAAGAGAGAAATGGTCAAACAAGTGAAACTGAAGCATAAAAAAAACTGATAAATTACAATCCAAAATTAAATCTTACAATTACAATATAAAACATTATAAAAGAGGCCAAGTTCCTGAGGTAAAATTTCAGAACATGATACACTCAACACAACCAAAGACAGTTACCTGAAATTGCCTCCACACCCCAAATGCCATTCTGTTTTAAAATATCCAAAATGTGCACTCCTGCCCAATGTTTTAAATGGGAAAACCTAATAAAGATATACAAAAAGCAACACCAATCACCTCTCATCTGACATTTACCTCTGCTTGTTCTAGCAGCCCAGATTCTCAACCAAGCTGTAACAATCACAAAAGTAGCTCAAAACCAACTATTTCCTGACATCAGTCACTCCATTCATTCATCTTCTTCCGCTTCATCCGGGGCCGGGTCGCGGGGGCAGCAGTCTAAGCAGAGATGCCCAGACTTCCCTCTCCCCAGACGGGGGGACACTGAGGCGTTCCCAGGCCAGCCGGGAGACATAGTCCCTCCAGCGTCTTCCCCGGAGTCTCCTCCCAGTGGGACGGGACCGGAACACCTTCCCAGGAAGGCGTTCCGGAGGCATCCGAAGCAGATGCCCAAGCCACCTCAGCTGACCCCTCTCGATGTGGAGGAGCAGCGGCTCTACTCCGAGCTCCTCCCGGGTGACCGAGCTTCTCACCCTATCTCTAAGGGATCGCCCAGCCACCCTGCAGAGAAAGCTCATTTCGGCCGCCTGTATCCGGGATCTTGTCCTTTCGGTCATGACCCAAAGCTCATGACCATAGGTGAGAGTAGGAACGTAGATTGACCGGTAAATCGAGAGCTTCGCCTTGTGGCTCAGCTCTTTCTTCACCACGACAGACCGATACATCGACCGCATTACTGCAGAAGCTGCACCGATCCGTCTGTCGATCTCCCGTTCCATCCTTCCCTCACTCGTGAACAAGACCCCTAGATACTTAAACTCCTCCACTTGAGGCAAGCACTGTCCACCAACCTGAAGTGGGCAAGCCACCCTGACATCAGTCACTCAAAAAAAAAATGAATGCAATAATAGACAACTACCCAACTACTCAAACAGAACATTCTGAAACTGATCACTCAAGAAAACTGTAGAAGGAGCACAATAGGTCACAGATCTGCCAGTGATGCTCCAAATATCACAACCAGACTGATAAATTGAAACAACCTTTTATACCAAATTTACTGTACTTTTAAGTACATTAAATGTACTGTACTTCTAACAATTAGTGGTTGCACTGTGCTTTTAAAACCTAAGCTTTTCATACGACTTGAAAGTCATGTTGGGACATGAACTGCATTACCTGTGCATTCCTTCCAGTGTGTCTGGATTCCAGGCTAGAATTCCTGTTGGAGCATCAGCGTGATTACAACCAGAATGTGTTTTAGAAGACAAATATCTTAATACTAACTGTGCCGGGTCCACTGTAAGTCATTGCAATTAAGTAGAGTCTTAATCCCAAATTGGATATCACAGAATTGGTTGAGAGAAAGGGTGAAAATTCACTCATTTTGGAGTCTTCACTCATTCTTGCATTGTTTCTTAAATCAGTCTAGTTTGGGCAAAGAGATCAAGCAACTTATCAGTTGCTACTGTACATTCACAGCAGGCAGCACATGAGGCTCGGGAAGCATATGTCTGACACCCTGACCATCAGCACCGGCTCCCCTCAAGGCTGTGTCTTGTCCCCTCTACTCTTCTCTCTGTATTCCAACAACTGCACCTCCAGTCACCACTCTGTCTATCTCCTGAAGTTTGTGCATGACATCACCCTCATCTGACTTATTTCTGATGGAGACAAGTCCGCCTACAGGTGGGAGATTGAGCATCTGGTGTCCTGGTGCAGTCAGAACAACTGCAGTCAGAGCTCAACACCCTAAAGACAGTGGAGATGATGGCGGACTTCTTGAGAAGTCCAGCCAATCAAATCTGTGGAGTCCTTTGGCTTTCTGGGCACCACCATTGTCCAGGACCTCAAATGGGAGCTGAACATCATAATATTCCAGTTTCTGCAGCACAAACATTTGCAAGTGGATCTTCTTCCCGCTGCCAAAATACAGGTTGGATCCATACTCATTCTCACATGGAGCATTGAGAGTTGCAAATTCATTATTAATTGTTTGGCACACTTCAGCCTTGGGGGAATGAAGAAATGCAATATGCTCACAATGACCCTCACAATGTTCTACAGATGTACCGTTTAGAGAACTCTCTCAGGCTGTATCATTAACTGGTACAGCAAAACATATCCAACCACAAGCTTCAGTATGCAGTGAAACCTGAAGAAGGTGTCTGCACCTAGCTGTAGACAGGTCAATGATTATCATTGACCTCAGATATACAGGTCATGGGATTTACGCTCTGCTACCATTTAGCAGGCAGACACTGTACTGGAACATCAATACCAAGACGGAAATACTGAATAAAAAGCTTATACCCGTGGGCCATTAGGCTGTTAAACTGCTTATCTTCTCTTCACCTTGATCTGCACCATGGAGACCTTTTGCATGCTTCCAAACTCATAAACTCCAGCTTATCCACACACACACACACGATGCAGACATTCAACCACACACACTGTCCATGGACCCATACTTTCCATGCAGATGGTGAACACTGGTCTATTTCCATCTTTATTTTATATTCAGTTCATTTTTTTCATGTTCGTAAATGTGTATTGTACTTAATAATTTATACATTTACTTTATTCAGCTGACTGCTTTGTTTAAGGAGCAGAGACATGCATTTAGCTATACCAGAATATAACATCTGTAGTCTTAAAGGGCCATTGCAACCTGGGGGACTCTAAGATGGTTTGTATCATGTCTGAGCAATTTCTAGATCAGTGAGATTTCTTTCATACATGATTGTCCAGAAGAAGTGCGGGAATGGCTTTGCGTGCTAAAGGACACACATTACATCAGAACATACATTGAAGGGCAAGCAAGATCTGAAAAATAAATGTAGTCATTTGGTTCTGTGACCTCTGGGTAAAACCGATTACACTACTACGTTTATCAGTAGTCTTTGTTGTCCTTATTTTCTAGAGATGTTGGGTGTCTTTCATTGATCGGCAGATATCAGTAAGTATACAAGGTGTAAACCTTTTTCTATGATCTGAAAGACTACAACTCTGGATGGGCAGTGCCTCCTGCTCTGGCTCATCCCGCACTGAGGCAACAACATTTATTTCAATTTCCTTTTTTCCCTTTGTTTTTATCCTTGGATGTTTAAGGTGTTATTGTACATGAGAAGTATAATTAATTGTCATTTATACTACTTTAATGGAAACTTGGAGAGATTGAATGGTTAATTTACTATAGAAATGTGGAGCTAATTATATGGTTATTCACTCTTACTCAAGAAAAATAGTATGCAAATTAAGTGCTGGTTCCTAAAACTTTTCAAATTAATTATAGTTAAATAATTACTTGAAGAAGAAATTGTAATAGAATAAGGGACATTTGATGTCTTTGAAAATCTAAATATAGATGAATACATTGTTAAACCTTTCAGATAGTTATTTGAACGTCCACGACAGGGTGAAATAATGTCATGGTCTTGTGTCAGTCATCTACATTCATTATGATATAAGTGCCTGGGTGTGACCAATGTTGTCAAACATTAGCTATGCACAGAACACCACATGGGCATGATTACTAAACCAAAATACCTATGATTTATATTTTGTCTTCTAATCAGTATTTCTATGTATTCTCTGATCGTTATTTTGTTAGAGAGGTGGTATCTACATTCGCTATGAAAGCTAGAACTTGTGGTATTTTATGAACAGAGGAACACAAAGGAAGTTGATAGTTCCAGATTCTACTGCGAAACTCAAATTCTCTTATTCTAGTTGGTGTTGAAATGTTTTATTGCTAACATCATAACAATTTGGAGCTCAATGCCCTAAAGAGAGTGTAAATGATAGGAGAAGCCCAGCTGTCCTTCCCCCCATCGCCCTGGGTGGCTCCCCAGTCAACTCTGTGGAGTCCTTTCGCTTTCTGGGCACCACCATTGCCCAGGACCTCAAGTGGGATCTGAACATCACCTCTCTTACAAAGAAAGCACAGAAGAGGATGTACTTCCTGTGGCAGCTGAAAAAGTTCAACCTGTCAAAGACTATGATGGTGCATTTCTACACTGTCATCATAGAGTCCATCCTGACCTCCCCCATCACAGTCTGGTATGCTGCAGCCACTGCCAAGGATAAGAGCAGGCTGCAGCGCATTATCCAACACACCTCCAGGATGCAGAGGCAAGCAGCAATGATTGGGGCTGATCCCTCTCACCCTGGGAATGGAATATTCAGAGCTCTCCCCTCTGGCAGAAGGCTGAGGTCTATAAGGAACAAAACCTCTCACCACAAGAACAGCTACTTTTCTTCAGCAGTAGGCCTCATGAACATGCCCCTGGAACCAAATTGACTATAGCCCACTCCCCACATACACACACAACCCTCAACCGGACAAAATCTTGCACCTTACGTACACTATACTTTTTTGTTATATTTTTAGTAATGTATTAATGCACAGTCTACTAATTTTATGCTCAGTCCACTGTTTTTATTTGTTCTTATTTGTTTTAATTTCCACAGCCAGAAAATATTCCTTGTTTGTTGTGAAACTTATTTGGCGATAAAACTCTTTCTGATTCTGAAAACACTTTCTGATTCTGGGTTTAATTGTTAGTATTAGGTAGCTGAGCTATGGTGAAATACTCCTTCAAAACATTTAAACTTTGATAATTGTGTAAATGGTAGTATATGTGGTAGAGATCCATACAAAACAAAACGTCTAAATTAAATGGGGGAAAACTGTATCTCTACATATTGTAGCATGTTGCATTCCTGTATAATCACCTTAAGTGCCAAACATCTGCCCTTATTAACAAAGCATGTTAACAGCCTTCAACTTAATAATATATCAACCAAACAATTGCTTTCTAATATATGAAATAGTTATTTATATTACTGGTTTTGTAACACTTTGCATGTATCAATCCAACCCTGCCACAGTCACAAAAGGGGTCCCACTGGGCTCTGTTCTAGGGTTAATATAAAGATTTAGATTGAACCGTCAATTACATGCTGACAAAACAAATACAGTATAATTGTCAGAGGTGCAGACACTAACACTGTTACAACTAAGCTGACAAATTGTCAAGTTGCGTTGTAGAGATGCATTTAAACTTACAGTATTGTATTGCAGCAAAAAAGAAAATTGCTTATTGGCTCTAAGAATGAAGGGTGATAAATGAGAACAATCCACCTTTCTCTAAATCATGACCCAGTCGCAGCTTCCCCCACCATCAGAAACATTGGTGTGATTTATCGCTCATTTGAAGGACGCATGTAAAAAACATGAAGAAAGGACATTTACTGTGCTTGAGTCTTGTGTAGTGGTCAAAGCTCCCGACTCTAGACAACACATGCCCCCTGCCGACTGTTTGTGCCTTTCCTTTCTGTCAACCTCTACATACCCGCATCCCTTTTCTTCCCCACTGTCCACCGTCAATAAAAAAAGAATACCCCAAAAATTATTTTAAAAAAGCAAGAAAGTGCATTTACAATGAAATCAATTAATGATTGGCATAACTTACAATTAGTTCAATCTCATCCACTGTGGATACTGAAATTATTGTGCATATTCTCATATCTCAACTTGACAAAATACATTGCTGACAGCAATATCAGTAAGGCACCTGTCTCAGTTCCAGATGATCCAGAATCTAGCTGAGGAAAAAATAATAATGAAACAAATATGAACACTTCAACTTATCTGTTCAATATAACATCAAATTAAACATTATTCTCCTCACCTTTAAGGCTCTCAAGGGTGATGTGTGTTGTACATATGCCAACTTAATGACAACTATTCGCCAACACCAAAAGAACAGTCATCAGAATGAAGTAGTTGTATAAGAAATGGTTGCACCAGTCAAAATTATGGATATAAGGCTTATTGTCAACCTGCCCAATTGCACTATGCATATATCGTAACTAACAATGGTTTTTGTGACGTGTGAGTGCAAAGCATGTTTAAAAATTAGGCAAAAAGGAAAGAAAACCAAAAACCAAGCAATGTCAGTAACGTTCTTTATAACTCTCTTGTATATACAGCTCTGGAAAAAATTAAGAGACCACTGCACCTTTTTTTTTTCCTTTACACAAAAGTTGGAAAGGAAGGTTTTGAGTGAGGAATAGAAGGGTTAAAATAAAGAGACCACTGAAAATTGAACACTTACAGTGGGGAGAACAAGTATCTGATACACTGCCGATTTTGCAGGTTTTCCTACTTACAAAGCATGTAAAGGTCTTTTTATCTTAGCTACACTTCAACTGTGAGAGACGGAATCTAAAACAAAAATCCAGAAAATCACATTGTATGATTTTTAAATAATTAATATGCATTTTATTGCATGACGTAAGTATTTGATAATTTACCAACCCGTAAGAATTCCGGCTCTCACAGACCTGTTAGTTTTTCTTTAAGAAGCCCTCCTGTTCTCCACTCATTACCTGTATTAACTGCACCTGTTTAAACTCGTTACCTGTTTAAAAGACACCTGTCCACACACTCAATCAAACAGACTCCAACCTCTCCACAATGGCCAAGACCAGAGAGCTGTGTAAGGACATCAGGGATAAAATTAAAGACCTGCACAAGGCTGGGATGGGCTACAGGCCAATAGGCAAGCAGCTTGGTGAGAAGGTAACAACTGTTGGTGCAATTATTAGAAAATGGAAGAAGTTCAAGATGACGGTCAAGCTCCCTTGGTCTGGGGCTCCATGCAAGATCTCACCTCGTGGGGCATCAGTGATCATGAGGAAGGTGAGGGATCAGCCCAGAACTACACGGCTGGACCTGGTCAATGACCTGAAGAGAGCTGGGACCACAGTCCCAAAGAAAACCATTAGTAACACACTACGCTGTCATGGATTAAAATCATGCAGCGCACACAAAGTCTCCCTGCTCAAGCCAGCGTATATCCAGGCCCGTCTGAAGTTTGCCAATGACCATCTGGATGATCCAGAGGAGGAATGGGAGAAGGTCATGTGGTCTGATGAGAAAAAAATAGAGCTTTTTGGTCTAAACTTCACTCGCCGTGTTTGGAGAATGAAGAATGATGAGTACAACCACAAGAACACCATCCCAACCATGAAGCATGGAGGTGGAAACATCATTCTTTGGGGATGCTTTTCTTCAGAGGTGGCAGGACAACTGCACAGTATTGAGGGGAGGATGGATGGGGTCATGTATCGTGAGCTCTTGGCCAACAACCTCCTTCCCTCAATAACAGCATTGAAGATGGTTCGTGGCTGGGTCTCCCAGCATGACGACAACCCGAAACACATAGCCAGGGCAACTAAGGAGTGGCTCCATAAGAAGCATCTCAAGGTCCTGGAGTGGCCTAGCCAGTCTCCAGACCTGAACCCAATAGAAAATCTTTGGAGGGAGCTGAAAGTCTGTATTGCCCAGCGACAGCCCTGAAACCTGAAAGATCTGGAGAAGGTCTGTATGAAGGTCTTGCTACAGTGTGTGCAAACCTGTTCAAGAACTACAGGAAACGTATGATCTCTGTAATTGCAAACAAAGGTTTCTGTACCAAATATTAAGTTCTGCTTTTCTGATGTATCAAATACTTGTCATGCAATAAAATGCTAATTAATTACTTAAAAATCCTACAATGTGATTTTCTGGATTTATGTTTTAGATTCCGTCACTCACAGTTGAATAGTACCTATGATAAAAATGATAGACTTCTACATGCTTTGTAAGTGGGAAAACCTGCACAATGTCTGCTGGAAGTCCATACAGCCGGAAAACCTGCTGGAACAGCATCTCAGCGGCCTGGAGGCCACTTTCCTTCTACAATGGGAACAGTACGCCAGGCGGTCCTAGTCCCAAACCTGCCCATCAATGGCAATTGCGCAGGCGATGAAGGCGTCCAAAGGCTGCTTACACACATCAGTTCTATCTGGACTTCCCATTCGAGGGCGTGCCCATTGAGTAGGGAGATTATCGCGGTTACCTTCTCCTAGTCTGAGACCTGCTGAAATACAACTCACATTGTAGAAGGAAACTGGAAAAACCCTCCGGATTGCCATCATACTTTTCAGGTAAGGCTCTCTGGAGTTTCATCTCCTGGGTGCGAATAGACTCCACATGATCGACCGGAGGAGGCACCACTGCTGCAGCAGACTTAACAGGGCTCTCCTCCATCGATCGTGTTGTCAGGTGAGACATACTATCTGCCATAGAATGCTATCTGCCATGACTACAAGGTTAGACAAGAATTCTGGAAACTCATTGAGGAACATTGTGAATGGCCTGAGGGGCCTGTAAATAGTAGCTATGTAAAACGATTTATCAGCCTGATTAACTTTCATGAGTAAAACTTCAAAAGAATGAAAATCAGTGATGTGTTTGAGAGCACATTTATATTTACTGTCATAAATATTAGCCTTTTCTGGATGCATGGGGAATATGATCACTAGTATAGCCAGGAGGAGAGTGCTCATTTAGGGCAGTGAATTCATCAGGCTTTAGCCACGTTTCACACAAGCCAATAACATCTAGTTAATGATCAGAGAGGAACACATTCACTGGAACTGCCTTTGGAGCAAGGGATCTAACATTTAGGAGTCCCATTTTGAGATGCGAGGTGATACAGTAATTTTTATTTGTGACCGAGGTGGAGGAAAGCTTTATCTTAATAAGGTTGCTATTGTTAGCACTACCTTGTTTAACTTTTCTCAGCCTGGAACGAGTCACATTGGCAATAGGTAAAACTGTAATAACTACTCTGGCTATGCTATCGACAGACTCCACTATGCTAACAGGCTGGCTGGCTAACAGCCTGTGGCCTGACCTGCACCCTATCTCATTGTGAGGCTATAGGAGTGAGACTCCTGTCAATGTTCCTAGATAAAAGAAGAGCACCACTACAGCTAGGATGGAGTCCGTCGCTCCTCAGCAGATCAGGCCTGGCCCTATTTCTGGGCGAGTCCCAAAAATAGAGCTGTTTGTCTACCTTCTGCGAGGGGCAGAACTTTGTTTTCAGCCAGCAATTAAGTTGCACAAGTCTGCTGTAGAGCTTGTCACTACCCCATGGCGCAGCGTCTATCCTCGAGCTCCAGAGCTCGTCCAGAAGGCCCAAACTCTCATCATGCCTGTCCTGGGTCATCCTGGTACAAGTGTAGCAAAAAGAAAAAGAAAAAAAAAGGACCAAAACAAAGCTAAATGAAAAAGAAGAAACAATTACCAGTATTTGTCTTATGAACATAATCCGGTACACATTTTTTGAAGGGGTGTGCATAAGAGTGACATGACATTGTCATGATACTGTCATAGCCATGACATGACACATGTAAGAATCATTATGAACGTTTATGAAGTTGTTCATTCCGTTGATTATGTCATTTTTTAGGCAAGGTTGACATTGTTTGGGATGTGTTTGTTATGACAATTTTACATTAACTGAGACAACATAACCTGCCAATATCTTTATGACAACTTGACATTAACTGAAACAAAATATCCTGTCAATGTCTTTGTTATGACAACATGACAGTAACCAAGACAACTTAACCTGTCATAAACATCGGCCTAATTATCAAACTTGAAGAAACTATTTAGCCAGTATTCTGTCTGCCATAAAAGGAACTTTTCTGATCCTGAGACTGGTGCTCATACTCAGTATATTGAGCATGCATGGCAGAAAAACAAATTGGAAATATGGAGTCATAGAGGAAATTGCACTCCTGAGTTATTGAAGATTCACCTCAAAATGATAGAGTGGCAACACTGGTTAGCCATATGCCATTATAATGGTGTCTTGGGCAGATTCTTCCATGATGTGAAAAAGCAAGTGAAGTTAATATCAAAGTTTTTTGCAGGAACATAGTTTGTACTGCAATTTTGTTAATGTTGATGCAGGACATCCATTCATGTCACTGGTACCCATAATCCTAACCTTAACCTTACCTTAACTCAGAGGGGGAATGTCAAGACCTCCTACGCCTTCAGAGAAGGCCAAAGGATTGATATACATATATATATATATATATATATATATATATATATATATATATATATATATATATATTTATATATATATATATATATATATATATATATATATATATATTTATATTAGCATTAGCATTATTTCTGAATTTTTTATTGAATTAACATTTTCAATTATTTTATTGATCTTGTGATTACATTTCTTCCGGTAAGGTTGAAAAGGGTTACACCAAAAATAATATCCAATCAGAATTTGTCTTTGGTAGGCTCTAGGCTGTTTAGCCAGCTAGTATTTGTTAGGGTAAGGTCATCAGGTAAATTTTTCTGAGCTGATAACCTACTGTTCTCTGTCTGCCCGAAGCACAGGCCACAGTATATGAGAGACATTAAACCGTCTGTACTCAACTTCCCACTCTCTGACAGAGCTGTGCACAGGACAGAATTTTAAGCCCAAGCCCTACATGTTGCCTTTGACATTCTACCCATACCCTACCTGTGTCAAATTGCTGCTGTCAAATGTATCCGAAAAATTCATTATTAGCTTAGCAATGTTTCATTTAGCAACATTTTTTGCTCTAAATATTTAAACTTTGCACAAATAACATTTATAACTGTTCATACATACATAGACACTGTCCAATCAGTATAGAGGGTGCTCCACTACAGGGTATCATTAGGCTGATGACCAACAGTGGTGCTGTCTATACAGCAGCGCTGAATTCCCACGCTGCCAATGTTCTCTATATTAATGAGAAAGTAAGCTATGATATAATTAATGCAAACACATACAGAGATAGAGTCCTGCCTTAACTGTCTGGGAATGGCAGCTCCTAAAGGATTTTCCAAACTTTTATTTAGAACCAGCTCAAATAGGTGCGCGGTGCCCCCAAAAAACGTAATATAAGCAAATCAGTAAAAGCCCAACTTTTACATTAAAAGTCACATTGACTATTAGGTAGGATTCAAATGGTGCCACATGCTTGTATGCCAATGAAACTCCATGCAGTCCAAATGTCACCTCCTGAACTTGGTTCAAAGATATAAAGACTTTGCTCACAGAACTTGGGTAGCAATATAATTTAAATAACAAGACTCCTTGACAATTTTACATATTTTCAGCCAGAAGATTGCGTCCATCGATGGTGGTTTTAACAATGTCCTACTCTGGTCCACCTGCTGTACTAATGTTTCTCACACTGTTGCTACCTGGAAGACTGAGCACACTACAAGTGTGTTGAGCTAACAGGGCTAAAATCCACTGTGTTTTCCACCAACCCAAGACATCCGTCTTCCTTTAATACGATTGCATAATGTATACTCGACTTCATCCGCAATGTTTTCCAGTGGAACATTCTTCAATTCTTCAAAATCAATTAATGTTTTCCTTGCAACCTGATATAATTTTTTGTGCGCACAGGTTGGCAGTAGTACATCAGCCTCTCATACTACCGTGTCATAATCTTGAGCTTCCTCTGTGCTTCGTAATAAGGCTAGAGAAAGTCCAATAAGAAATTCAGTAAATCAGGAGGCATGTTATCTATTCTCTGACTCTCACCACTGCTCATAAGCTTTTCAGAGCTCCAGTTAGACTCCCTTTATGGAGTCCAGGGTGAGGTAAACTGGGCTGAATCTGGTTTCACCCATTTGTCTCACAGTCTTTGCCTTAGCTGCAAATCCCAATTGCTTTACAAATCTCAACAATGGCATGGCTGCAAGCAACAGTTCTGCCACTTCTGGAACAGCATCTTCAAGCACAGCAGTGTCAAGTGTGTGATCCTGGCAGTCAAGATGCCCATAGAGCCGGATTGCAGCAATCCATGTAGGATTCCTTGTCTGTTAGCCTGACAACTTTGTTTAGTACTGGTGAACCAAAATCAAATTTCTGTTCTTATGTTTCCAGCTGTCTTGGCAACGTCTTGGGGTACTGACAGATATTATTATTAGGTACTGACAGATTATTGCCCTTTAGCTGATCTCATGGTAATCATCGGTCCACATCAAGGCTTCTGTTAGGAAAATGTGTCACAGGACAATGTGACTGGGAGTGAGGAACAGTGAGGAGGGAGAGTTGGAACGCCAAGTGGATAGCAATTTCATAGGCGGAGTCGTTAAACAACTCCTATGGCTGTACGGTCTGGGAACACAATGTTAGCATGGATTCGGCTATGTCTAACTACCCGTTTATAAGCTCTTGCGCTTATACAAAACCTCGGTTTTCAACTGTGTGTAATGAGTTTATATCTCTACAACAGAAAGCTACACAGTGATTTTAAATTTGACTTGGGCCTGTAAGTTATGTGAGGCAGAGAGAAACAATGTCATGCTTTGCTGGCTTACCTTCTGTTGTGCGGGAACTGAATTGGTAAAAGTGGATAGAAGTGGTGTGGCTTTGTTAGCTGTCATTAGCTGCTTTAAAATTCTGTGGCAAGCACAATACTATGTTACCAGTGGGCATCTAAGTTGACAACTAAATGAAAAGAGTTCCACATGGCAGCCTTTCCCACTTCATTTGCAATTTTTACCCTTACTTCTTTGGAGAGATTTGTTTTAACTTTCACTGTATCAACTGCGAGTAATTAGCCTGCCAGCTATCTAGCTAGTATCAACAATATAAAACCAGCCCCAGACCAGACACGTCTAGGTCTTGCACACACACAAAAATGCATGTTGGCTATGTCTATATCATGTCAAATGTAGGTGCTGCAGCATCAAGAGAGGTAGAAAATGTATGCAGCAGTGCTGATTAGGATAATGGTAGCATTTTACACAGCATCACAATATTTTGGTAAACAGGGATGTACATTGTTCACATAATGACAATGTTCAGCCTAATACATCTAACATTATGAACATAATGGTATGGTAAGTAGTCCATAAAGATTATTCACAAGCCACAAGAAACATGTTTTCAAGTAAACCTAATTCTAACACAAGCAGTAACTTTAACTATCCCCTATGCAGCATGTAGCCTTTTCCCTAATGGGGCCTGACAATTTCTGTATATTAAACTGCTGCTCCCGGGTCGAGGGGGCAGCAGTCTAAGCAGAGATGCCCAGACTTCCCTCTCCCTAGACACTTCCTCCAGCTCTTCCGGGGGGACACCGAGGCGTTCCCAGGCCAGCCGGGAGACATAGTCCCTCCAGCGTGTCCTAGGTCTTCCCAGGGGTCTTCTCCCGGTGGGACGGGACCAGAACACCTTCCCAGGAAGGCGTTCCGGAGGCATCCAAAACAGATGCCCAAGCCACCTCAGCTGACCCCTCTCAATGTGGAGGAGCAGTGGCTCTACTCTGAGCCCCTCCCGGGTGACCGAGCTTCTCACCCTATCTCTAAGGGATCGCCCAGCCACCCTGCGGAGAAAGCTCCTGCTTCGGTCGTACAGGGACCTGACAGCCCTTAGCAAAGGACCCAGGACCCCATATTCCCGAAGCACTCTCCACAGGATGCCGTGAGGGACACAGTCTAATGCCTTCTCCAAATCCAAAAAACACATGTGGATTGGTTGGGCAAACTCCCACGAACCCTCCAGCACATATAGAGCTGGTCCAGTGTTCCACGGCCCGGACGAAAACCACACTGTTCCTCCTGAATCCGAGGTTCTACTATCGGCCGTATTCTCCTCTTCAGAACCCTGGCATAGACTTTCCCGGGGAGGCTGAGAAGTGTGATCCCCCTATAGTTGGAACACACCCTCCGGTCCCCCTTCTTAAAAAGAGGGACCACCACCCCAGTCTGCCATCCCAGAGGCACTGTCCCCGACCGCCACGCGATGTTGCACAGGTGTGTCAACCAAGACAGCCCCCCAACATCCAGAGACTTGAGGTACTCAGGGCGGATCTCATCATCTGTGACTTCAGCCCGGGTGATGGACGAGTCCACCTCTGAGCCCTCATCCTCTGCTTCCTCAATGGAAGACGTGACAGAATACAGAATGAGAGTATAAATAAAAATATATATATTTATATCAATCCTTAGGCATTCTCTGAAGGCGTAGAAGGTCCTGACATTCCACCACTGAGTTATGGTATGGTTAAGGATAGGATTACGTATTTTTTGGATTTTGAAAGGGAATAAGTTTGAGTCCCATTAAAAAACAAATCCAGAAATATTTGGTTTAGCATTAAAAGTTAGGACGAGGTAACGTTTTGGCATAAAGGTTGGATTATGAGGTAAGGTAAGAGGTGTTAAGGTTAGGATTAGGGTATTATGATACCTGGATTTCAGATTTTCTGATCCCTACAAGAATTTAAAAATAAATAAGTGTGTGTGTTAGAAAAAGAGAACAAGGTGTATCATTTGACTGCGACAAGTACATAAATGCATCTCATGACCTTCTGGAATCTGTAACAGTTGTTCATCAAAGGATTTTCATTAGTGATTGAATGCGAACGAAAAGAGAGTGATGCAGTGAGAGAGAAAGAGGGAGAGAAGAAATTTGCCAGAGCGAGAGGGTGTAAGAGAGAGAGAGAACTAGATAGAAAAAATAAAGACACTCAATGAAAGTAAGACAAAGAAAGAAACATAGGAAAATAGGAGAGCACAATGCTGAACGTTACTGAATAGCACCCACAGAGAGAGATGACTGAGCAATCAACGTGTATTCATCTCCACAAAGCGAGGCAAAGCGACGCGAGGGAGAGTTAAGCGACAGCACCATCTCCAGCTCTGGGCTTCGAGCTGGCTGCTGCTTTCAAAAGCTGCTTGTTTTGGACTCATTAGCTTAAAAATGCTCTCCCGCCGGAGACAAGAGAAGTTTCCATAACAAAGCAAACATGACATGAAAAAAGGTATAATGAAACAGCAAAGCCAAATTCCCTCAATGCCCTCATTAAAATCAACATTATGAAGCAGCCAAGAGAGCAGACACTGCTGCTTAAAACTCATTGAGGGGTATTCTTCTCTCTCCCTGTCTCTGTCTAAACCTTTCCTCGCTTGCCATCTCTCGAAATGCTAATCAAGATGAAGAAAGGATGAGGTGAGAGCATCAGGCCTACTGTATAGTCTTCACTGTGGCATCATGACTTATGGGTCTAGCCCACAGAGAGAGAAAATGGAGCAAAACAAGGGCATTGTACTTTTGCTGTGACCCCAAAAAGTTTTCATAAAAGCTTTACAAAGTAATTTGAAGGGAGAAAAAAGACACGCTGGCTTGGTCCCTAAGGGCACACATTACAAATAAGACAATCGCAGCCTGGTTGTGTGCCCTGGAACTTATGGGCCCAGCCGAGACAACACCACAAAATGTTTGCCTTACGTGAAGAATGGACCAGGACGGCACACTGCAGGGCTAGGCCCAGTGGTAAGATTATTGGGCTTGTGACTGGAAGGTCGCTGGTTTGAATGCCCAGCTGACAAGGTTTTAGGGGCCAGACGATTTTTACAGTACTACTAGCATATGTGCAAGTGTAAATGACCAGAAAACATCTTAAAAAATTATTCTGAATGACTGAATTTAAATGTTCTGTCCGTCTATCTGTTTTCATTGACTGTTTTCAGTCTCCCCATACTTGCTTTAGACACTTGAAGTACAATCTCCCCTATCCTAAACCACCCTGGACTAGCTAACATTATTCCAAACTCTTTCGGAAAGGGAAGAGGAAGATGAAACAAGTCGTGCTATTGTTGAAATTCAGTCTTATTAGAGACATTTAAAGGCTGTTGTTTTCCCCTTGAGCAATGCACTTCAGCCTATTAGTAAATATTACTAATACTGATTCTCAATAGGACTGAAATCAGGACTTTAAGTAGTCCACTTAAGTACATGAACCTTTCCATTCCTGAGACACTCCAATGTTGCTTTGGCCTTGTGCTTGGAATAATTTCATTTCCAAAACGTGAATTTTTTACTAAGCTAAAGTTTTAGCACACTGAAGTAGGTTCTCTTGCAGTATTTTGCTCTATCCATTCTTTCTTAAATGTGCAAAAGATGCCCTGTACAGCACCTGCTGATGAGAATCATCCCCACCACATAATGCAACCACCACTATACTTTACATTTATGCAGTTACAGAATACATGGGTAGTGTTAGGTTTTTGCCACACATAGTGCTTTTTGACAACTGATTTATAAAATAAATGTGATTGATTGATTTGAGTGCAAAAACAAAAGTGTAGAAAGGAACAGCTTGTTCTTGGCAGTGTCTGGGCGAAGGGATGCAGCTTCCACTTCCTGATTATTAATCCAACTGTGATCACTGGGATATACAAACAGTTGGATGTTATATTGTACTTCTAAAATGATCTTTGGTCTTCACTTTCTGATTCACAGCCTGACCAGTGATGCTCCATCAGTGGAGTGTATATGCAGAAAATGTATCTGCAACTTTAATGGTTAACAGGTAGAGGCCAATAGTAAGGTAACAGTATCTTCATTCTAACAATATCTTTAACCTGTGTCAACTCAAAGCTTCCGCGGCACAGGGATTGAATCCTTTTGCAAGTAACATATTTCTGATTTTTTTCTTAGCAATATATTTTAATATACATATATAACCTAGATTATGAAATTTGTTTTTATATGACATTGGTTTTATATGTTGGTCAGGTTTTTGAATATTTTGGCAAGCCACTGATAATAAAAGAACAGCAAAGTCAAATAATATAAAACATTTAATAACTTCTTGCTCTGAAATGCAGCAAACCAGCAACGTCAGCCACTGCCTCGCAATGCTCACCTGACCATTTCATTTCTCTGCCCAGGGTTGCCTTCTAACATTATGTAACATAAAATTCATGCTGTCTGATAAAATAATTAAGAAAATAATTGAATTACATTAATGAAAATAAATGCAGGGACAGACTAATGTTATAGGATGACATGAGTGTTTCTTTTTTAAAGATCTCTCCACACATTGACCACATTGTTTCTAGAAGACAGCATATTTCCACACAACAAGTGAGCAGCCAGTATGATTACAGTCTGACAAGAATAACAGAACAACGTTACACATGGACCGACAAAGAACACTAGGAAATAAATAACTTAAATAGGGACATTGATCAGGAACACAGGTGTGGGCAATAACAACGAATCAGGAAGAGAGGCCATTGGATTCCACTGGCACGGCAGGCCTGCCAGGACGAGACACTTTTGTAATACTTTTAGCAAAAAGGGAAGAATTCCCCTCAGGGGGTCCTAAAATACAACTAAAAGTGTTTTTAGACACTGGGTCCATGAGGGCAAAAGGGCTGAGAAGAGAACCACTTATAAGACTAGGAGGATAGCTTGGTGTACATTCACACATGTTCAATCAACTCGAGATATATTGTCTACTCCCAGTTTATTTTAGGAAATGCCTGTCCTTCCTGTTTGTGTGTGTGTTTAAAAAATATATTCAAATGAGGAGATGATTTGTCGGAAGATTAAGCTGATTAATGCAATCCATATGCGTTAGCAGTCTCTCTGTTTCTCAGTTTGCCAACAATGGCCAAGTTTGACTTGTTGTTCCAACAGACTCTTTGCACATTTGGCTGGAAATGTGTCTGGAAATAAGATTAGGCTTATGCATTTGCATTTTTAATTTTTAGAAATTTTGCAGACACTCATATCCAAAGACACTGACAATGGTGATTCCATTCATTGTGGTCCACAGAGAATACCCAACTGAAGATAGAATAAAACGTTCCTTAGAAGAACTGGGAAAGATCTAGGCCTCACTCTCATTCTCTCTGAGCACCCTGTTTGATTGGGGTTGATGTGTTCATTTGTGCTTCACACAGATACATCAGCCAACCCTCTTAGTGGAAGAGGAAGACCCATACAGAAAGAGAGGGAAAGCAAGGGAGGGTGTGTGTGCAGGAGAGAAGGGTGAGAGAGTGGGGAGGGGCTGAAGGGTCCTTCGAGCTGGAGCCAGAACAAAGAGCTCCAACAGCTGTTTGATAACACACATCTATGAATTACAAGTTGAAGCCTCAAGTATGGCCTGTGCCATGCTTGAGTAAATAAATAAAACTGCTCTTTTGAAATACTGGTGAGATTGCATAATTGTGCATTGTGCAATGTTTACCTACCAGGGCCCCTGTGAGAAGATATTTCCACTATGTAGAAATGTGTGCCTGTATATGTGTGTATATTATTGCATCCAGAGCAAATACAATATAACACACACTAAGCAGGAGTCATTTGAACCTTGGTGAATAAATGGGATCTGTTTTATTAAGGAGTTACTGTGTAGCACTGTGACTGCTATCAGTTGCATTATAATTACTACTAATCCCAGATGCATTGTGATGCTGAAGGATTCCAGAAATGGTTTGACAAACTCCTAAATTCTTACTGATGTCAATATGGTAGGATTCCAGATACAGTGGATATAAAAAGTCTACACACCCCTGTTAAAATGCCAGCTTTTTGTGATGTAAAAGAATGAGACAAAGATAAATCATGTCAGAACTTTTTCCACTCTTAATATGAACAATTCAATTGAAAAACAAACTGAAACTGGGGATATGGCTGTGTTCAGAATTAACCAATCACATTCAAAATCATGTTAAATAGAATTCATTACACACCTGCCAACATTTAAAGTGACTGATTAATCACAAATAAAATTCAGCTGTTCTAGTAGGATTTTCCTGACATTTTCTTAGTTGCATCTCAGAGCAAAAGCCATAGTCCGCAGAGAGCTTCCAAAGCATCAGAGGGATCTCATTGTTGAAAGACATCAGTCAGGAGAAGGGTACAAAATAATTTCCAAAGCATTGGATATACCATGGAACACAGTGAAGGCAGTCATCATCAAGTGGAGAAAATATGGCACTACAGAGATATGACCAAGAACTGGACATCCCTCCAAAATTGATGAAAAGACGAGAAGAAAACTGGTCAGGGAGGCTTCCAAGAGGCCTACAGCAACATTAAAGGAACTGCAGGAATTTCTGGCAAGTACAAGCTGTGTGCTACATGTGACAACAATCTCCCGTATTCTTCATGTGAATGGGCTATGGCGTAGGGTGGCAAGATGGAAGCTTCTTCTTACAAAGAAAAACATACAAGCCAAACCCGACTGAAGTTTGCAAAAACAAACATCAAATCCCCCAAAAGCACGTGGGAAAATGTGTTATGGTCTGATGAAACCAATGTTGAACTTTTTGGCCATAATTCCAAAATGTATGTTTGACGCAAAAACAACACTGCACATCACCAAAGGAACACCATACCCACAGTGAAGCATGGTGGTGGCAGTATCATGCTTTGGTGCTGTTTTTCTTCAGCAGGAACCGGGGCCTTAGTCAGGGTGGCGGGAATTATGAACAGTTCCAAATACCAGGCAGTTTTGGGACAGAACCTTCAGGCGTCCATTAGAAAGATGAAGAGGAAGTTCACCTTTCAGCATGACAACGACCCAAAGCACACATCCAAATCCATAAAAGTATGGTTTCACGAGAAGAAGATTAACGTTTTGGAATGGCCCAGCCAGAGCCCAGACCTGAATCCAATTGAACATATGTGGGGTGATCTGAAGAGGGCTGTGCACAGGAGATGTCCTCGCAATCTGACAGATTTGGAGCGCTTTTACAAAGAAGAGTGGGCAAGTATTGCCACATCAAGATGTGCCATGCTAATAGACTCCTATCCAAAAAGACAGAGTGCTGTAATAACCACGTTATTTTGAGTTTTTTATTTTTCCCCCTCAATGATTTCAATTTGTTTTTCAATTGAATTGTTCACGTTATAGGTCACATTAAAGGTGGAAAAAGTTCTGAAACTGGTATTTTAACAGGGGTGTGTAGACTTTTTATATCCACTGTATACAATCCTACTCTGAAAAAAAGGCTACATGAAAACCAACTATGGCCTGAAGTGCCAACACCATATCTTCATGTTGACTTGCATGAATGCCCATGCAAGAAAACAAGCAATACATTGGTTTTCTTTTCATGGGCTGTTGTTGCTATGTATTCTATGTATGTAAATAGCTAATGACCGGCACCTGTCATTTGTAGACATTTAACTCAAAGAACATTTTAAATGTGTATTCATGCTCACACCCCAAAATCATACTCACACAAATGGGTTGGATTCAATGGTTCAGCTGCCATGCCGCACCCCTGAAATAATTTTATGGGGTTAAATAAGTGCCTTGCTCAATGAAGTGTATTTTATGAAGCCCTTTTTATATCAGCAGTTGCCACAAAATGCTTTTACAGTTTATCTGCCTGAAACCCCAAAGAGCAAGCAACAACAGAGTTGATACCCAGTGGACAGGAAGAACCTAGAGAGGGACTTGACTAGGTCCCCAGTCCTCTTCTGGCTGTGCCAAGTGAAATTTTCGGATGATAAGCAGGGCAATAAATGCATGTGGGCTGTGTCCATAGTATTTAAACAGAATCCAAGTCAGCTGCATAACCAGATGGACAAGGACAATCAGGTGGGGTGTTGGCAGTGGACACAGGAATCATCAGGCAGTAGATCTGCAACACCAGTAGGATTTTGGTCAGGGTCAGCTAGGAGTCATTTGGGCCAGATAGTCCTGAGGCATGTTCCAAGGGCTCAAGTCCTTCCAAGGTTAAACCGGATGCAAGGAAAGTTTGAAAGAGCATTCCTCAGATAAAAAAAGGATACCTGAGCATACTTTTCTGTCTGTCCCATTCACATAAGATAATACAGCGTAAAAACGGGGTGAGAAAGGGACTAAAAGGTACCCAAGCAACCTGCAACCACGCTGAAATATGGGCTAGCATAGCCCACAGAGTTCACCCCCATTGGAGAAAGGATATCCTAGTGGAGATGTGAACCTGCCAGGCACAGACAGCAAGGATGGCTTGTAAATGGCTGCTATCCCTGCATTTCAGTTGCACAGACTACTTTTCACCTCCAACATGATCGATTGCACAGTCAGAATTGCCATTTGTACTTGTATTTGCCTCATCGCACAAATATTAATTCCCACTTGCACATGTATACACTTAATACAGCCTGTACATGTATATTTGTATATTTTCTTCCCTCCCCTATTTGCCTTCACTGCTCATTTAGAATTGCCATTTGCACTGTATTTGTCTTCACTGCACATCTATACATCCTTCTTGTAACATACACTTTACTTAATACTTGTAAATGTATTGCCCTCTTCTATTTGCACCTCTGGTTAGATTAAAATGTTAACGTATTCATCACTGCTGAAGTGAAGACCCACTTCACTTGTTGAATGTTGCTTTTTTGTAAATTTTGCAACAAGATTGAAAATACATTTTGGATTATTTTTTGTTTGCCTCAATTAGGTTGGAAAAATTGTCTGATTGAGCAGATGCACTGTACTGTTTTTCCAGGCTGAATACTTCCAACTGGTGGAGAGCCATTTCCATTCAAATTTTCTGGAGGCTTGCTTCAGTGCCCTAGTATTGTCTGTGAACCGGGGAGCAAGTTTCTTGTTGCATATTTCTTATATTTTTAGTGGTGCATTATGTAGTGTATTATTAGGTATTAGGTATTAGGTATTATGTAGTGTTCAGTTTAGATCCTCAATTACATTGTTCAAATGCCAGACATATTTACTCTATCATCCTTGGGATGGTTGAGGAAGTTTGGAAGAGCATTAAAATATCTTTGGGTTGTCAGAGAATTGATATGCCACAGGGTGAACGTAATAAGAAGGTGGTCCGATATTCCAGGGTTATGAGAAACAACAGTTACATCCAAAATATCTATTCCACGGTATAAGACTAAATCTAAGGTATGATTGTGGCAATGTGTAGGTCCTGTTGGACAAAACCCAATGAGCTTCAAATCCCTTTTGGAGGGTCATTGGACATTTCCATGTGAATATTGAAATCACAAAACATTTGAATATTATCTGTAAGAATTCTGGGAACTCATTAAGGAACACTGTGTACAGCCCAAGGAATCTGTAAATAGTAGCAATGAAAAATTATTGAGTAGCCTGCATAGCTTTCATGAATAAAACCTCAAAAGACAGAAACCCAGTTGTTAGTTTAAGTGTACATTTATATTTGGTAAATATTAGCAACACCCCCCCCCCCCCCCCCCCCCCCTTGGTGGGATGCACGGGGGATGTCATCAATAGTGTAGCTAGGAAGAGAGGCCTCATTTAGGGCAGGAAATTCATCAGGCTTTTAGCCAGGTTTTACGCAGACCAATTATATCCAGTTTATGATCAGTGATTAATTCATTAACTACAATTTCCTTTGAAAAAAGGGATCTAATATTAAGTTGTCTCATTTTGATATACGGGGTATTATTACAATATTTTTCCTCCAAAAAATGGAGGAACGCGTCATTCTAGTATGATTGCTATGGTGAACCCAACCTGGTCTCACTTTGCACATCCTAGATTGAGTCACAGTCTCAATAGAGAAAATGATGCTAACTTCTCTGACTATGTGATCTACAAACTCTAGTATCAGGCCAACAGCCATCTGCCTGACCTGCACCATATCTCATGGTGAGGCTACAGGAGTGATGCTTCTGTCTATGCTCCCATATAAACAAAAAGCACCACTCCAGCTAGGTTGGAGTCCATTGCTCTTCAGCACATCAGGCTTGGCCCTTTGTATGGGCGATTCCCAAAAATAGAGCCAGTTATCTAATAACTCTATTTCTTGTAACGGGAAGAACTACATTTTCAGCCAGTGACTGAGATGTGTGAGTCTGCTGTAGATCTCATCACTACCCCCAACTCGGTGGGGGCCAGACATAATTACTCAATGCCGACACATCTTTCGAGCTAATTTACACGCTGAAGCTATGTTCTGCTTTGTGACCTCTGACTGTTTCATCCTAACGTTGTTGGTGCAGACATTATCTCTGTACTCTCTATAATTGCCAGTTTAAGATTTACCCTTCACCAACCCCAGATTTGCCACAATGTCAGTGGCCCTGCTCACTGGTAAACAATGTATGATTGTCAGCTGATTCTTTTGTCTAATATTGCGGGAAAATTGAGTCGCAGATGACTAGGTTTTTCAGGCTGTCTGTCCCTCAAACCCCCCATTTGGTGAAAACTAGTATCTAGCTCCACGTGAGGGCTAACAAACTAGTTTACTATTCATACACAGACATTAATTGCAGTTCTAAAAGCAACAGGTGTGGGAAATTCACCTTTCAATGCCATTTTGACCTATGTGTGTCACCTTGTGTGTCTGTAACAAGGCCAAACATTCTAGGGTATGTAAACTTTTGATCAGGGCCATTTGGGTGATTTCTGTTATTATAATTCAAAAAGAAGCCAAACAACTATGTGATAATAAATGGCTTCATACTATTCTTATATAAATGACATTCTTTTTGCATCATCAGTCATTTTCAAAATCAATGCCAACATATCACAATTCCCGCCAGGGTATGCAAACGAATGAGCACAACAGATACTAGTTTTCAAAGATAGTTACACAATTTCTCTCTCAAATATATGCATGTCAATAAAACAAAATTAACACTTCAGTACATGGTGGTTAACCTGCGGGGGGACTTTAATCCATACCTTTTAGCCCAGTGGCCCACAGACCCTGCACAGAACACTTCAACACATACATGTAGCTCATTTTAAGTCATATCGTTGTCAGTGCCTGGTATCACAGTAAACACAAAGACAGCAGCAGTTTGCTACATTTACACAGAGGTAATTCCCCTGATAGCACAAGAAGTTGCATTACACCAAACAGTTACAAGCAACACAGAAAAAAAAATCCTCCAATAAAACTTTAAAATGGCCAAGTGGGATAAGTGTCCCATGTTTAAGTTTGATCTGCAGGCTATTCCATTAGCAAGGGGTGTAGCAGGAAAAGGCAGTCATACCCAATTCTCTGGAGATTCTAGAGGCCTCAAGTGTAATCCAGGCTTGAGATCTAGTATTATGAGTTATATTTATAATGTTGGTTAGTGATGATAAACAAGAAGGTTGTTTAGTGCTTTATAGATAAATAGGAGAGCATGTGGTTCTTGTCTCAAGGACAGCGAAATCCAGTCCACACTTATATATATATATAGATAGATAGATAATTCTGTAGGTAGCACCTAAAATGAAATAAAGTGCACAATGTAGTATCTAGTAGTTAAGATAAGGATGCATATAGAATTGCATGTAAATAATATCCCCATAATCTAAACCAACATGAAAGTATCTTGCACAATTTGTGTTTATATAGTGGAAGCCTGGCTTGATTTTTTGCCTTTTACAGTGTCCATCAATTTGTATTTTAAAAGACAGTTTATCATCCAGCCATATCCCTAAGTACACAGTTGGGGAGTAATGGATTACAAAAAAATAAATCTGGAACTATATATATATATATATACATTCACCTAAAAGATTATTAGGAACACCTGATCAATTTCTCATTAATGCAATTATCTAATCAACCAATCACATGGCAGTTGCTTCAATGCATTTAGGGGTGTGGTCCTGGTCAAGATAATCTCCTGAACTCCAAACTGAATGTCAGAATGGGAAAGAAAGGTGATTTAAGCAATTTTGAGCGTGGCATGGTTGTTGGTGCCAGACGGGCCGGTCTGAGTATTTCACAATCTGCTCAGTTACTGGGATTTTCACACAAAACCATTTCTAGGGTTTACAAAGAATGGTGTGAAAAGGGAAAAACATCCAGTATGCGGCAGTCCTGTGGGCGAAAATGCCTTGTTGATGCTAGAGGTCACAGGAGAATGGGCCGACTGATTCAAGCTGATAGAAGAGCAACTTTGACTGAAATAACCACTTGTTACAACCAAGGTATGCAGCAAAGCATCTGTGAAGCCACAACACGCACAACCTTGAGGCGGATGGGCTACAACAGCAGAAGACCCCACCGGGTACCACTCATCTCCACTACAAATAGGAAAAAAGAGGCTACATTTTGCACGAGCTCACCAAAATTGGACAGTTGAAGACTGGAAGAATGTTGCCTGGTCTGATGAGTCTCGATTTCTGTTGAGACATTTAGATGGTAGAGTCAGAATGTGGCGTAAACAGAATGAGAACATGGATCCATCGTGCCTTGTTACCACTGTGCAGGCTGGTGGTGGTGGTGTAATGGTGTGGGGGATGTTTTCTTGGCACACTTTAGGCCCCTTAGTGCCAATTGGGCATAGTTTAAATGCCACGGCCTACCTGAGCATTGTTTCTGACCATGTCCATCCCTTTATGACCACCATGTACCCATTCTCTGATGGCTACTTTCAGCAGGATAATGCACCATGTCAAAAAGCTTGAATCATTTCAAATTGGTTTCTTGAACCTTACAATGAGTTCACTGTACTGAAATGACCCCCACAGTCACCAGATCTCAACCCAATAGAGCATCTTTGGGATGTGGTGGAACAGGTGCTTCGTGCCCTGGATGTGCATCCCACAAATCTCCATCAACTGCAAGATGCTATCCTATCAATATGGGCCAACATTACAATGGATATAAAAAGTCTACACACCCCTATGAAAATGCCAGGTTTTTGTGATGTAAAAGAATGAGACAAAGAAAAATCATGTCAGAACTTTTTCCACTTTTTCCACCTATAATGTCAAATTAAAATTAAAAAACAAACTGAAATCTTTGAGGGGGAAAAATAAAAACCTTACAGTAACCTGGTTGCGTAAGTGTGCACACCCTCTTATAACTGGGGATGTGGTTGTGTTCAGAATTAACCAATCACATTCAAACTCAAGTGAAATACAACTCATTACAAACCTGCCATCATTTAAAGTGACTGATTAATCACAAATAAAATTCAGCTGTTCTAGTAGGATTTTCTTGACATTTTCTTAGTTGCATCTCAGAGCAAAAGCCATGGTCAACAGATAGCTTCCAAAGCATCAGAGGGATCTCATTGTTGAAAGATATCAGTCAGGAGAAGGGTACAAAATAATTTCCAAAGTATTAGATATACCATGGAACACGATGAAGACAGTCATCATCAAGTGGAGAAAATATGGCACAACAGAGACATTACCAAGAACTTAACATCCCTCCAAAATTTATGAAAACACGGGAAAACTGGTCAGGAAGGCTTCCAAGAGGCCTACAGCAACATTAAAGGAACTGCAGGAATTTCTGGCAAGTACAAGCTGTGTGCTACATGTTACAACAATCTCCCGTATTCTGTATATGATTTGGCTATGGGGTAAGGTGGCAAGAAGTAAGCTTTTTCTTACAAAGAAAAACATCCAAGCCCAGCTGAAGTTTTGACAATGTTGATGGTTGTGGAGCAAAACATCAGAGCTAATGCAGATTTAATGTACGCGCGAAAAACTACTGATATCGTGATTTTTATTTACAATAACATCAATGTCAAAAACCCTTTAATGATGATAAACATTTTGAGGACCGTGACGTCGCCTGGTATGGCGCAGCCGGGGCCCCACCCTGGAGCCTGGCCCGGGGTTGGGGCTCGTATGCGAGCGCCTGGTGGCCGGGCCTTTCCCCACGGGGTCCGGCCGGGCTCAGCCCGAAGGACCGACGTGGGGCCGCCTTCCCGTGGACTCACCACCTGCAGGAGGGACCATAAGGGGTCGGTGGTTAGAGAATCGGGCGGCAGTCGAAGGCGGGGGCCTCGACAACCCGATCCCTTGACACGGAAACTAGTTCTAGGGACGTGGAACGTCACCTCGCTGGCGGGGAAGGAGCCTGAGATTGTACGTGAGGTTGAGAGGTTCCGACTATCAAATTTATCAATCAATCAAATGTATTTATAAAGCCCTTTTTACAACAGCAGTTGTCACAAAGTGCTTTACATAGACACCCGGCCTTAAACCCCAAGGAGCAAACAACAGTAGTGTTGAATTTCAGTGGCTAGGAAAAACTCCCTAAGAAAGTCGAATTTTAGGAAGAAACCTAGAGAGGACCCAGGCTCAGAGGGGTGACCAGTCCTCTTCTGGCTGTGCCGGGTGAGATATTAAGAGTCCAATTGGAATAATAAATACATTTCTCTGGGCTAAATCCAGAGTCTATTTGATTTTAGACTAGGTCAGAAGTATGACCAGGTGGACAAGGACAGGGACAGCAACGGGCCCCCCAAACCAGGTAATCCGCAGGTGTGGACCAGGACCTCATCTCCTTCTAAAATTTAAAACTGGAGGAAACTGAGAAAAGTAAGTACTACATCCCTCATATCCCCCAGCACAATAATATAGCAGCGTAACACCTTGGAACTGAGACGGGGGGGTCCGGTGACACTGTGGCCCTACCCGAGGGAGGCCCCGGACAGGGCCCAACAGGCAGGAAATCAATCCAACCACATTGCCAGGCATCAACCAAAGCGACACCCACCAACCGCAACCCCCCTGAATGAGGGCCGAGTATTGCTAGCGGCGTACGGCCCAATTGCACAAGTGCGCAACAGAGAGTCAACAACAAGCCAGTGACTCTTCCCCCGAAAGGCATTGGAGGGAGGGCATCCCAGTGGCGACGAGAGCCCACCTGGCAAGACAGCAAGGGTGGACAGTATCAAGCCTACGGGTCACCTTCACGCCCCCGGGCCAGGCTACACCTAATTATAAACCGTGCTGTAGAGATGAGTTTTTAGTAGACACTTGAAAGTTTGCACTGAGTTTGCATTTCTAACCTTAATTGGCAGATCATTCCACAGGAGTGGAGCTCTATGAGAAAAGGCCCTGCCGCCAACTGTTTGTTTAGAAATTCTAGGTACAATTAAAAGGCCTGCATCTTGCGATCTAAGGTTACGTGTAAGTATGTATGGCTGGATCATTTCAGCAAGGTAAGTAGGAGCAAGTCCATGTATTGATTTATAGGTTAAGAGTAAAACCTTAAAATCAGCCCTAACCCTAACAGGCAGCCAATGTAAGGACGCCAGGACAGGAGTAATGTGTTCAAATATTTTTGTTCTAGTTAGGATTCTAGCAGCCATGTGCAGCACTAATTGAAGTTTATTTATTAATTTGTCTGGATAACCAGAGAGAAGAGCATTGCAGTAATCTAATCTAGAAGTAACGAAAGCATGGATACATTTTTCTGCATCAGTTTTTGATAGAAAGTTTCTAATTTTTGCAATGTTTCGAAGATGAAAATAAGCAACTCTTGAGACATATTTTATATGTTCTTCAAAGGAGAGGTCAGGGTCAAGGGTAACGCCATGGTTTTTTACAGTTTTTTGGGATACGACCATGCAGCCGTCGAGGTTCAAAGTGAGATCTGCTAACAACGCTCTTTGTTTTTTGGGTCCTAAAAGGAGCATTTCTGTTTTATTTGAGTTTAAGAGCAAGAAATTCTCTGTCATCCACTTCCTAATATCTGAAACGCATGCTTCCAAAATAGCTAATTTAGGGGCTTCTCCATGCTTCATTGAAATATATAACTGTGTGTCATCATCATAACAGTGAAAGTTAATATTGTGATTTCGGATTACATCGCCCAGAGGGAGCATGTATAGTGAGAACAATAATGGGCCCAGAACCGAGCCTTGAGGAACTCCAAAGCATACCTTTGACTTGTCAGAGGATATGCCATCCACACTAACGAACTGATATCTTTCAGATAAATAAGATTTAAACCAGGCTAGAACATGTCCACGTAGCCCAATATTCGTTTCCAGTCTCTCTAAGAGAAGGGAGTGATCAATAGTGTCAAAAGCAGCACTAAGATCAAGAAGCAACAGGACGGATGCGGAACCTTTGTCTGAGGCCATTAGAAGGTCATTTGTTACCTTCATGAGTGCAGTCTTAGTACTATGATGGGATCTAAAACCGGACTGGAGTAATTCATAAATGTTTTTTGTCTTTAGGAAGGCATTCAGTTGTTGGGAAACACATTTTTCTAAGATTTTTGAGAGGAACGGGAGGTTCGATATTGGCCTATAATTGTTTAATATCTCGGGATCTAGATTAGATTTTTTTAGAAGAGGCTTAATTTCTGCAATTTTTAGTGAGTTTGGTACGCATCCGGAGGAAAGGGAGCAATTTATTATGTTCAGCATTGGCTGACCTAGCACAGGAAATAACTCCTTAAGTAATTTAGTAGGAATCGGGTCTAGCTGAGAGTTTGTGGGTTTAGAACTCATTACAAATTTTGTAAATGTGTCGAGCGAGACGGGATCAAAAAATTCAAGTGTCCCCATTGACACCTGGTCAGGGAGGTTCAGGAAATGTTTTGGACAACTGAGATTTTGAGGACCATAACTATCTAAGGAGTCAGTTATTTGTTTTCTAATGGTGACAATCTTTTCATCAAAGTAGTTCATGTATTCATTACAACTAAAGTGAAGACCCACTTCACTTGCTAAGCTTTGCTTTTTTGTTAACTTTGCAACTGTATCAAAGAGAAATTTTGGATTGTTTTTGTTCGCCTCAATCAGGTTGGAGAAATAAGCTGATTAAGCAGACGTGAGTGATTTCCGTATTGTACTGTACTGTCTATCCAGGCTAGTCTAAATACTTCCAACTTGGTGGAGCGCCACTTTCGCTCCAATTTTCTGGAGGCTTGCTTAAGTGCTCTAGTATTGTCGGTGTACCAGGGAGCAAGTTTCTTGTTTGCGTATTTCTTTAGTTTTTAGTGGTGCAACTATGTCTAATGTATTTCGCAGTATTGAGTTTAGATCCTCGATTTGATCGTTTACAGATTTATTTACTCTGTCGTTAATGAGCGAACTTGTAAGAATATCAAGGAATTTATTTGTAGTCCGAGAATTTATAGTACGGCTTTTGAAACTCATTGTTTGGGGGGCAAGTGGATTTCTTGTTTTAACGGTAAATGTAATAAGACAGTGATCCGATAATCCAGGATTTTGGGGGTAAATTATTAGATCTACAATATCTATTTCTCGTGACAGGACTAAATCTAAGGTATGATTTTGGCAATGTGTTGGACCTGAGACATGTTGGATGAAACCCATTGAGTCAATTATGGCTTCAAAGGCTTTTTGAAGAGGATCATTGGAGTTTTCCATATGAATATTGAAATCGCCAAAAATTAGAATACTATCTGCCATGACTACAAGGTTAGACAAGAATTCTGGAAACTCATTGCGGAACAATGTGTATGGCCCGGGAGGCCTATAAATAGTAGCTATATAAAATGATTTATTGGCCTGGTTACCTTTTATGAGTAAAACTTAGAAAAAATGAAACTCTGTGATATGTTTGAGAGTAAGTTTATATTTACTGTCATAAATATTAGCGACACCCCCTCCTTTTCGGGACGCACGAGGGATATGATCACTAGTATAGCCAGGAGGAGAGGCCTCATTTAAGGCAGTGAATTCATTAGGCTTTAGCCACGTTTCACATAAACCAATAGCATCTAGTTTATGATCAGAGATTAATTAATTTACTGCAACTGCCTTTGGAGCAAGAGATCTAATATTTAGGAGTCCCATTTTGAGATGCGAAGTGATACAATTATTTTTATTTTTGACCGAGGTGGAGGAAGGCTTTATCTTAATAAGGTTGTTTTTGTTAGCACTACCTTGTTTAACTTTTCTCAGCCTGGAACGAGTCACAGTGGCAATAGGTAAAGCTGTACTAACTACTCTGGCTATGCTATTGACAGACTCCACTATGCTAGCAGGCTGGCTAACAGCCTGCAGCCTGACCTGCACCCTATCTCATGTTAAAGCTATAGGAGTGAGACTCCTGTCAATGTTCCTAGATAAAAGAAGAGCACCACTCCAGCTAGGATGGAGTCCGTCGCTCCTCAGCAGATCAGGCCTGGCCCTATTTCTGGGAGAGTCCCAAAAAGAAGGCCAGTTATCTACAAACTCTACCTCCTGCGACGGGCAGAACTCCATTTTCAGCCTGCGCAAGTCTGATGTAGAGCTCGTCACCACCCCTAGCTGGGAGGGGGCCAGAGACAATTACTCGATTACACGCTGATGCTATGTTCTGCTTCGTAACCTCTGACTGTTTCATCCTAACATCGTTGGTGCCAACGTGGATAACAATATCTCTGTACTCTCTATACTTGCCAGTTTTAGACTTCGCTAGCACCAACCCCAGATTTGCGGCTACGTCGGTGGCTTTGACACCCAGTACACAATGTACGATCGTCGGCTGATTCTTTAGTCTAATACTGCGTGTAATGGAATCGCCAATGACTAAAGTTTTCAGTTTTTCAAGGCCACTGGTAGAACATGCCTGTCGATCATTCCCCTCCGAAGACGGCTCGGGCCTTGACTCCGACTCCAGTGGGGAAAACCTGTTCAAAGTCTCAGTTGGTTTTAGCAACGATTCAGGTTTAACTGGTCTACGGCATTTCTTCCCAGTGACCAAGAGAAAGTTATTCCCCGGCTGCAGGAGCTGTGCCGGGGGGCTAACAAAACTATCGTTTCTACCTGGTGGCACTGACGCAGATTTTTCTATTTCTACACTAGCATAATCCTTGCCTGGCATTTGCGTCAGAAACCGGGCCTCTAACTCTGCTATCTTTAACTTAAGACGAACATTCTCCTCCGTGTTGTTGCTACAATTACAGTGATAAGGCATTGTAATGATACTTAGCCTCGGGTGTTCAGGGGTGAGTAGTTATGTTAATTATGTCCAAAAAGATTCAGGAGGATTCAGGAGGAACAGTGTGGTTTTCGTCCGGGCCGTGGAACACTGGTCCAGCTCTATACCCTCTACGGGGTGTTGGAGGGTTCATGGGAGTTTGCCCAACCAATCCACATGTGTTTTGTGGATTTGGAGAAGGCATTCGACTGTGTCCCTCGCGGCATCTTGTGGAGGGTGCTTGGGGAATATGGGGTCCTGGGTCCTTTGCTAAGGGCTGTCAGGTCCCTATACAACCGAAGCAGGAGCTTGGTCCGCATTGCCGGCAGTAAGTCAGACTTGTTCCCAGTGCATGTTGGACTCCGGCAGGGCTGCCCTTTGTTGCCTGTTCTGTTCGTAATTTTTATGGACAGAATTTCTAGGCGCAGCCAGGGGCCGGAGGGTGTCAGGTTTGGGGACCACACGATTTCATCTCTGCTCTTTGTGGATGATGTTGTCGTGTTGGCCCCTTCAAACCAGGACCTTCAGCATGCACTGGGACGGTTTGCAGCCGAGTGTGAAGCAGTGGGGATGAGAATCAGTACCTCCAAATCCGAGGCCATGGTCCTCAGTCGGAAAAGGGTGGCTTGCCCACTTCAGGTTGGTGGAGAGTGCCTGCCTCAAGTGGAGGAGTTTAAGTATCTAGGGGTCTTGTTCACGAGTGAGGGAAGGATGGAACGGGAGATTGACAGACGGATCAGTGCAGCTTCTGCAGTAATGCAGTCGATGTATCGGTCTGTCGTGGTGAAGAAAGAGCTGAGCCGCAAGGCGAAGCTCTCGATTTACCAGTCAATCTACGTTCCTCCTCTCACCTATGGTCATGAGCTTTGGGTCATGACCGAAAGGACAAGATCCCGGATACAGGCGGCCAAAATGAGCTTTCTCCGCAGGGTGGCCGGGCGATCCCTTAGAGATAGGGTGAGAAGCTCGGTCACCCGGGAGGAGCTCAGAGTAGAGCCGCTGCTCCTCCACATCGAGAGGGGTCAGCTGAGGTGGCTTGGGCATCTTTTTCGGATGCCTCCGGAACGCCTTCCTGGGAAGGTGTTCCGGTCCCGTCCCACCGGGAGGAGACCCCGGGGAATACCTAGGACACGCTGGAGGGACTATGTCTCCTGGCTGGCCTGGGAACGCCTCGGTGTCCCCCCGGAAGAGCTAGAGGAAGTGTCTGGGGAGAGGGAAGTCTGGGCATCCCTGCTTAGACTGCTGCCCCCGCGACCCGGCCCCGGATAAGCGGAAGAAGATGGTATGGTATGGTATGGTATGGTATGTCCAAAAAGAGTCCCGGTGTAGAAAAGTTGGGTAAGAGGTCAACAGATAATTATTGCGTTGGTAAAGCTCTTAAAATATAATTTTGACCAATTAGTTTATATAGAGTTAATTTGAAAAAGTTTGGCAGCACCTCTACGCAAGGCTTGGGCTCTGGAACCACACTCCTTGAGAGAGGATGGACTCTTCACCACTCTGGAGTTGCCCATGGTGAGTGGCGGCGGGCTGGTGTGGGTTTGCTTATAGCCCCCCAGTTCTGCTGCCATGTGTTGGAGTTTACCCCGGTGAACAAGAGGGTCGTTTCCCTGCGCCTACGGGTCGGGGATAGGTCTCTCACTGTTGTTTGTGCCTACGGGCAGAACGGCAGTGCAGAGTACCCAACCTTCTTGGAGTCTCTGAGAGGGGTGCTGGAAAGTGCTTCAACTGGGGACTCCATCGTTCTACTGGGGGACTTCAACGCCCACGTGGGCAACGACAGTGACACCTGGAGGGGCGTGATTGGGAGGAACGGCCCCCCTGACTGAACCCGAGCGGTGCTAGTCACAGTTTGTCCATAACGAACACCATGTTCAGGCATAAGGGTGTCCATCAGTGCACGTGGCACCAGGACACCCTAGGCCGTAGGTCGATGATCGACTTTGTTGTCATTTCATCTGACCTGCGGCCGTATGTCTTGGACACTCGGGTGAAGAGAGGGGCGGAGCTGTCAACTGATGTTGACAGCTGGTGGTGAGTTGGATCCGATGGCGGGGGAGGAAGCTGGACAGACTCGGCTGGGAACGTCTGGCCGAGTCTCCTGTCAGAGAGATCTTTAACTCCCACCTCCGGCAGAGCTTCGATTGGATCCCGAGGGAGGCTGGAGATATTGAGTCCGAGTGGACCATGTTCTCCACCGCCATTGTCGAAGCGGCCGCTCGGAGCTGTGGCCATAAGGTCTCCAGTGCCTGTCGAGGCGGCAATCCTCGAACCCGGTGGTGGACACCGGAAGTAAGGGATGCCGTCAAGCTGAAGGAGTCCTATCAGGCCTGGTTGGCTTGTGGGACTCCTGAGGCAGCCGACAGGTACCGGCAGGCCAAGCGGACTGCAGCCCGGGTGGTTGTGGAGGCAAAAACTCGGGCCTGGGAGGAGTTCGGTGAGGCCATGGAGAAGGACTATCGGCTGGCCTCGAAGAGATTCTGGCAAACCATCCGGCGCCTCAGGAGAGGGAAACAGTGCCCTACCAATGCTGTTTACATTAGAGGTGGGCAGCTGTTGACCTCAACTGGGGATGTCGTCGGGCGGTGGAAGGAGTACTTCGAGGATCTCCTCAATACCGCCGTCACGTCTTCCATTGAGGAAGCAGAGGCTGAGGGCTCTGAGGTGGACTCGTCCATCACCCAGGATGAAGTCACTGAGGTAGTCAAGAAACTCCTCGGTGGCAAGGCACCGGCGGTGGATGAGATCCGCCCTGAGTACTTCAAGTCTCTGGATGTTGTGGGGCTGTCTTGGTTGACACGCCTCTGCAGCATCAGGTGGCGATCGGGGACAGTGCCTCTGGGATGGCAGACCGGGGTGGTGTTCCAACTACAGGGAAATCAAATAGCTACTTTGTGTGACTACAAGGTCTAAGGTCAACTTCCTTTTCACAAGTGATCAAGAACACTCTAATTTGAGGTGAACACAAGTTTTTTATTTTTCTCCTTCAAAAGTAAAAATGTGCTACTTAAAATTGTATGCAAAAAAACCTTGTTAGGTAGGAATGTAGAAAATAATAATTTTGCACTGAGTAGAGGAGACAATAACATGTCTTTTGATACTTTAGTCAACATTAACACACGTCAGTTTGGGGCAAGTTGTCTCAATGACCTTGAGGTAAGTTTTCACGTGACAACTTATAAATAGTGTCTATTTGTCATAGAACATGCTCAAAAAACACTGTAATACTTTTTAATTAGCTCTGATAATATTATTAAATGTTACTGTAAATTAATTATTATTTATACATATAGTTTAAAGCAGCTGACATATCCCTGGACTAGCCCACACAAGACCGGCTCTGGCGTGTCTGTGTGTTTGTGTGCGTGTCTACTAACACACTGCTTGCCTACTGTATGAGACAGTATATCCGGACATACATTAGTTCATACAGTGTCATTCATTTAGTGTGGTGTTATGAATTGCATTGTGGAAACAAGGATAGTAGACAGGGAGGAGGGCGTAATAAGCCTGTAATGAATATTCAATTGCAATGAGGAAATCCGTTTTGGAAGGAAAGAACAAAGGAAGGAAGGAAGGAAAAAAAGAGGGGAAGTAAAGAAATTATAAAAGAAAGACAGAAAATGACAGCACACCACCTGACAATGTTAAAGGCTGTGAGTTAAGTGAAGTTGCAGTTGCTATGCCAGCATTATTGTTTTGATTGACAGGAATGATTTGCCAGATTCTGTAGGCATGATTGTTTTCATTTTTTATTATTTAATGAAGTTGAATTTGGTTTGAATTTGAAATCAATATTCACAATGAATTAGTTGTGTTCTTATTTGTTGATAATCCAATGTGACAACTTACCCTACATAGTGTGACAACTTACCTGCTGATGGGGCAAATTGTCACAAGTGCACACTCTATTTAATGGTCTACTACTCCATACTGAAATAAGATATGAGGATGTAATGAATACAAAATATGTGCCCAAGACTGCCTCCATTCATTTAGTATGACATTTATAGCATTGTGATGTATTGTGGCCTGTAAATGTTACACAGTGTGAAATGTGTGACAACATACCCTGCTCTCCCTATTACAGAGATGTAACCCAAGCATTTTGAAGGTTTAGAAACCCTTTCCGAAGGCACATAAGGTCAAATGCAAATTCAGTTTTTGGCGAGCTATGTAAACTATAACACTGATTGATTCCGCAAAAGGTGTTCAATTGTTTATAGGCTATTCCTATTTGTCTTCTAATGCCTCTTAATATGAAAGTAATCTAAAAGTAATTAAGTAAATCAGATTATTTTACTTGGATTAGGTCATCAAAAAGTTATGTTATGTTACAAAAAGACCCTTGTAGTATCTTAAAATCAGTCTCCAGCTGCAATAATGCTTGGTTAGTCGTCAAAGCAATAGAGTACATGACAGTGTCATTAGTGTATACATGAACTTGACTACTAAAAGACCAAGTATAGAACCTTGTGGGACCTCTTTAACCAACTCAAGTGGCATGAACTGGGTGCCGTCTGCTCTAATAGCCTTCTATCCGGAGATCATCATCAAACCAACAACAGGCATCTGGTCCTAATCCTATTGACGACAGCTTACTCAAAAGTATTGCATGGTCTACAGTGTCTAAGGCTTTAGACAAATCATGCACAACACTTATTATTGTCTAGGGCATTAGCAATATAATTTACAACATGTACTGTGGCTGTAGTGGTACTGTGCTGGAAAGAGTATTGTTAATCGTTATTAATTATTGTAGTTCCTTATTCGCCAACAACTCTAGAATATTTGCCAAAGAGGCAAGCTTAGAGGTGGGCTGATAATTTTTCAATTCACTACCATCCCCTCCCTTAAGGAGTAGTAAAACAAAAGCTGTTTTCCAAGCTTTAGGAATCTTTCCTACAACTAGGAAAGATTGTGGGTAAGGTTGTTGCCAATTTTTTTATCTATACATCTAAAAGATGTTTAATTTTAAAAAATTGCTTAGTTCCTTGAGGATAACATCAGAGTTTGTATTCCTCTCAGTATATTGAGGGGTACCAAGTTTACAGGAAGAAATGCTAATAGGCAAAAGGTAGTATGTAAGAGGAAATCTCATCTTCCACTGAGCTTACTGTGTAGGCATTAGGGAAGTGCCTTTGTATAATGTTTTGTAATAACCACCTGACCAAGAGTGACCTCTGAGTAGAAGTAATCACCCAGAAACCGATGGGTTGGGCCAGACCACATGAGGGTAAAGGCCCTGCCAAATTGGCATGTCCATTTTATTTGTATCCATGATTTTTCATGCTTCAGTGGGAGTTGGGATTGGCCGACAGCCAAGATGCCGCTTGCTTATCCAGTGTCCATCCATTTTCACGGACAAAGTTTTCCGATTAGTTGGACCGATTGACACCTTAGCTAATTCTTCTCTTTTCCACTCTTATCCCTAGTCTCTTGTACGTGTTGTGAGCTCAGAGAGACAGGTGAAGAGCGGAATCAAAGCCTGTTATTTCTGTAGTTACAGTAGCAGCGCAGGACAACCAAGCCCTCCCCAAGAAATCTCTGAATCAATCTGAGGCATGGCCAGAATAATCTTTTTCTCTTTCTTTATTTGATCACCTGCTACAGTATGGTTCAGCTCGGCTGGGCTCCCTGATTTTCTGTCTTTGACTAGTTTCTGCTCTGTGCCCAGGAGACCAAGTGAGTATCGCTGAAGTATGTAGGCAGCTACGGTCTTTTACTTAAGTGAAAAGGGTGGTTTTTCCCTTCTTTTTTGTTAGGTATGGTGGACAGGTGCAGGAGTTGATTGACAACTTGTGTGACAACATAAGTACGTGTGTGTCTAAGACATGGCATTCCAGTAATTTTAAACTATTTTCAAACAGATTTGACCAGGTAGGTAGAATTTTCACGTAAAAGGAATAAACATGAAATTCCTTGGTGAGTGACAAAAAATATTACTTTCTAGGTATTCAGTCATCCTTTCATTTACAGGTCAGCTCTAACTAGACAGGTGCATCTCAAAAATATTTAATATTATGGAAAGGGTCATTTTTTCCCTATAATTCAAATCAAAAAGTGAAACCTTCATATATTCTAGATTCATTACACATAAAGTGAAACATTTCAAGCCTTTGTCGTTTCAATCTTGATGATTATGGCTTATAGCTCATGGAAATCAAAAATCCAGTATATCAAAATATTTGAATATAAAATGTATAATACAGAAAGCTCTAATCAGCCAATTAACTCAAAATACATGCGAAAATATCCCAAGTATGTTCATTTATGCACTCAATTCTTGTTCGGGGCTCCTTTTGCACAAATTACTGCATCAATTACTCCGCGGCATGGAGGCAATCAGCCTGTGGCACTGCTGAGGTGTTATGGAAGTCTAGGATGGTTTGATAGCGGCTCGTCTTGTTTTAGCTTGTCTGTGTTGTTGGGTCTGTTTTATCACATTTTCCTCTTAACAATACCAAGCGAGATCAAGCAAGTTGACTGGCCAATCAAGCACAGTAATACCATGGGCAGCAAACTAGTTACCAGGCGTTTTGGCACTGTCGGCATATGCCATGTCCTGCTGGAAAGGGAAATCGACATCTCCATAAAGCTTGTCAGCAGATGGAAGCATGAAGTGCTCTAAAATCTCCTGGTAGATGGCTGCATTGACTCTGGACTTGATTAAACACAGTGGACCAACACCAGCAGATGACATGTCTACCCAAATCATCACTGACTGTGGAAACTTCACATTGGACTTCAAGCAACTTAAATTCTGTGCCTCTTCACTCTTCCTCCAGACTCTGGGGGAAATTAAATTCAAAATGTAGTTTCATCTGAAGAGAGGACTTTGGACGACTGAGCAATGGTTCAGGGGTGGCTTGACACTAGGAATGTGACACTTGTAGCCCATGGTCTGTGCATGGTGGCTCTTGATGCACTGATTTCAGCCTCAGTCCACTCTTTGTCAAGCTCCCCCAAGTTCTTGAATCGGTTTTGCTTGACAATCCTCTCAAGGCTGCGGTCATCCCTCTTGATTGGGCACGTTTTCCTATCACACTTTTTCCTTCCAGTCAACTTGCCATGAATATGCTTTGATAAAGCACTCTGCGAACAGCCAGCCCTTTCAGCAATGACCGTCTGTGGTTTACATTCCTCGTGGAGGGTGTCAAGGAGTTTCTTCTTAACTGTCAAGTCAGCAGTCTTCCCCATGATTGTGGTTGTGTGTACTGAAGGCACAGTGAGTTAATTAGGTGATTAAAGCTCTTCTCACGTCGACATTTCTATATTATACATTTTATATTCTAGTATTTAGAGATTCTGGATTTTTGATTTCCATGAGCTGTAAGCTGTAACCAGCAAGATTAAAACAAAAACGGCTTGAAATGTTTCAATTTATGTGTAATGAATCTAGAATATATGAAGGTCCCACTTTTTTATTTGAATTACGGAAAAAAACACATTTTCCAAAATATTCAAATGTTTTGAGATGGCACGTGTTTAGTTTATTGCTGACCTGTAATTGAAACGATGATTAAATACCTAGAAAGGTGAAAAATACATTTTGTCCCTCACCAACTATATTTATGTTTATTCCTTCTGTGTTTTTAGTCTACTTACCTGGTAAAATTAGTCTAAAAAAAGATTTTCTTGTTTTTTGAGATGCAATTCAGTGATGACAATTGAAATTGGCAGGATTTTTAAGGGTACACGTTCAGGCATACAAGAATGTGTCTGTGCCTTCGTGTGTTTGTTTGGAGGTCCCAAATCAGCACAGAGGCAAGTGAAGCTGATGCCCTTCCAGCCCCCTTCAATCCCTAAGAGTGCCCCCTCTCCATCACTGTAGCAGCTAAAATCAATTTGTCTCTCTAGAGAATCATCACTCACCATGAGGAAGATGCTTATTTTAACCTGCACTCTCAATCAGGGTGCGACCCTAATGGAACTCTTTTGAACAGGGGGCTCAGGTCAAACCTAGTGCACTATATGTGGGATATGGTATCATTTGGGGCACATTTTCATATTGCCAAGACATGCAGATCATAGTGCCAAGATATGCAGAAAACAAGTTTGAAAGCAAAGGTAAGCAAATGTATTCACATACATTCGACCCAGCACTAGAGGACCGACAACTCAGTCATTCCAGCATTGAAAATGGAATGTTTTAAACATGCTTTGAATATGAAACAGCCTTGCAAAAGAGGTATACAGTGGGGCAAAAAAGTATTTAGTCAGCCACCAATTGTGCAAGTTCTCCCACTTTAAAAGATGAGAGAGGCCTGTAATTTTCATCATAGTAATTTTCATAATTTTTTTCTCTTCAAATATGAGAGACAAAGTTAGAAAATAAAATCCAGAAAATCACATTGTAGGATTTTTTATGAATTCATTAATTCCTCAGTAAAATAAGTATTTGGTCACCTACAAACACGCAAGATTTCTGGCTCTCACAGACCTGTAACTTCTTCTTTAAGAGGCTCCTCTGTCCTCCACTCGTTACCTGTATTAATGGCACCTGTTTCAACTTGTTATCAATATAAAAGACACCTGTCCAAAACCTCAAACAGTCACTCTCCAAACTTCACTATAGCCAAGACCAAAGAGCTGTCAAAGGACACCAGAAACAAAATTGAAGACCTGCACCAGGCTGGGAAGACTGAATCTGCAATAGGTAATCAACTGTGGGAGCAATTATAAGAAAATGGAAGACATACAAGACCACTGATAATCTCCCTTGATCCGGAGCTCCACGCAAGATCTCACCCTGTGGGGTCAAAATGATCACAATAACGATGAGCAAAAATCCCAGAACCACACGGGGGGACCTAGTGAATGACCTGCAGAGCTGGGACCAAAGTAACAAAGGCTACAATCAGTAACACACTACGCCGCCAGGGACTCAAAAATCTTTGGAGGGAGTTGAAAGTCTGTGTTGCCCAGCGACAGCCCCAAAACATTACTGCTCTCGAGGAGATCTGCATGGAGGAATGGGCCAAAACACCAGCAATAGTGTGTGAAAACCTTGTGAAGACTTACAGAAAACATTTGACCTCTGTCATTGCCAACAAAGGGTATATAACAAAGTATTGAGATGAACTTTTGTTATTGACCAAATACTTATTTTCCACCATAATTTACCAATAAATTCATTAAAAATCTTACAATTTTCTGGATTTTTTGTCTTTTTGACTAAATACTTTTTTGCCCCACTGTAGTTCCGATAGTTACAGTGAAGATGATTTTGTCAGAGACAGTGAAAGAGAAAGAACACAACTTGTTCCAGGTTTTTCCTTAAATACAAAAAATTATGCAGCTAGGCTGAGCAAACCAAGTGAAGAAAGTCAAAACAAGAAAGAGAAAATGAAAAGAGAGAATAGGAGAGAGATTTTTTTATTAAAGATCCTAACTCAGCCTTGATCCTCCACACGGTAGGGACAGAGAGAGCGACAGAGATTGTGAGAGAGTCAGAGAGACAAAGAGATTCAGAACGTCCAAAGTTGGGGAAGAGAAAGGCTCAAATGGGGCCACAAACACCATCCTAGCAAAGCAGAGACATAGGGTTTTGTAAGCCTAGGCAACAGACATTCATACCACAGAAATGTTGCTCAGCTCCGTAGTGAGGCAATAGAGACAGAGCTAGACATCTAAACGGCACCCTATGGAGTGGTCAACTTCTCTTGACCAGAAACTCCAGCATACAGTGAACAGGGTGCAATTTAGGACCCACTCAAAGAACCCATCCAGAGAGCTTGACCTTTCGTTTAGTCAATATTAAGGCGAGAAAGAACAAGATGTCTGTTTCTCTTGAGCGTCCCTCATTCCATGCCAAGAGAGGAGAGAGCCTAGATAAAGTAACAGATAAATTGTCTAAGGGTGAAGCATTTAATTCGCCTCATCAACATAGTAGCAAAACTCAGCAGACTACACTGGGAAAATGACATTAAAAAAGAAAAACCAATAAAAGAAAAATTAGAAAAAAAAAATATTCACATTTTATTTATTTGCTTGGTAAAATGTACTTTTACTTTCCTCAAAATGATGCACATACAGTGGGGTGAACAAGTATTTGATACACTGCCAATTTTGCAGGTTTTCCCACTTATAAAGCATGTAGAAGTCTGTCATTTATCATAGGTACTCTTCAGCTGTGAGTGACAGAATCTACAACAAAAATCCAGAAAATCACATTGTATGATCTTTAAATAATTAATTTGCATTTTATTGCATGACATAAATATTTGATACATCAGAAAAGCAGAACTTAATACTTGGTACAGAAACCTTTGTTTGCAATTACAGAGGTCATACGTTTCCTGTAGTTCTTGAACAGGTTTGCATACACTGCAGCAGGGATTTTGGCCCACTCCTCCATACAGACTTTCTCCAGATCCTTCAAGTTTCGGGGCTGTCACTGGGCAATACAGACTTTCAGTTCCCTCCAAAGATTTTCTATTGGGTTCAGGTCTGGAGACTGGCTAGGCCACTTGAGATGCTTCTTACAGAGCAACTCCTTAGTTGCCCTGGCTGTGTGTTTCGTGTCAGTGTCATGCTGGAAGACCCAGCCACGACCCAAATTCAATGCTCTTACTGAGGGAAGGAGGTTGTTGGCCAAAACCTCCCGATACATGGCCCCATCCATCCTCCCCTCAATATGGTGCAGTTGTCCTGTACCCTTTGCAGAAGAGCATCCCCAAAGAATGATGTTTCCAATCAATCAATCAAATCAAACAAATTTAGATCATGGACTTGGACCATTTTTGAAAAAGGAAAAGACAACTTCTTTCCTACAATGTTCCTTTGAGGTGTTAAAAGCACTGAGAGGCAGTAGGAAGTTTAAAAAACTTCCTGTTTCTATATAAATAAATGATAGCGTTGCCCTCCAAATACAGTAGGAGCTTTAGTGCGGATAGCATCTGAAATTAAAAAAATTGCTTTGCTTCTTGAGCAGAACCTCAGAATTTGTATTCCTCTCAGTAAGCTATTTATGAAAGAAGAGTTAAAATCCTAGGTGTGTCTTGCACTGAGCTTACTGTGTAGCCATTAGGAAAGTGCTTTTGTATAATGACATATTTTCTTTAAATAACCACCTGACCAAGACTAACATATGACTACAAGCAATGTTGAGGACAACTACTGTTGGTTTTCCTTATCTAATTAAACTAGGACCGGGAGCGTTGGTATTTTTGGTCTTATTTAACAAGAACAGGGACAGCTGGTAGTCCTTGTTGTAGTATACAAGGAAAGGGAGCCTTGTTATTCCTGATATTGTTTAACAAGGAAAGGGAACAGTGATATTCCTTATCCGAAAAATAACAAAAGGGGGCCTAGATATTCCTGGTCAATGCTTCAGTGTGCTTGCTCTGATCCAACTATTCATCACCTATTTGACCTTTGTCACTGGCTGTGGTTTGGGATTTTACAGCAACAAAAGGTGTGAAATGGAGAGCCTTGAAAGTAAAATAGAGCAAGCTAATAATTAAGATTCGCAAATGGCACCCTATTTCCACTGTACTACTTTTGACCAAAACACTTATGTGGTCTGTCACAGGGAGAATGGTGCCAATAATGAAGTCAAAGGAAAAGTCAGGAAAATATTCACTGGCTTCCTAAGCTAAACTGACACAGAAAAAAGCTAATACTGTATCACTCTGGAAAAAAGCTTTCACTCTCTTAAATACATTGCCTAAAGGATATCGTTTTTACTGAATAAAACAGTGAGACCTGTTAAGGAAAATAAATAAACATGAATGTGTTTAAAGGAGAAATGTGTAATTTCAGGCCTCTAGCGCTTGAAAACGATGCCTATATTTTAGGTTTCACTACAACTTAACCCAACAAAGTATTTAGGAAGTACTCAGTTTGGAACAACATATTTTCCAACAACCTTTATGATTTTTTTCGTTATATTTTGGGGGATTTGTTTGATGGAAATCTTACAAATGGCTCCTTTAACATATTCTGCAGTTAAAAAACTTGGTAAATAATGTGTACTTAATAGGCCTAGAAGCACTGGGTTCAGAGGACCTGACAAATTCACTTCTCAAACCAGACTCAGACAATTAAGTCACTTCCAAACTGTTTGGAATGCAGAGATGTGTTCTGTATTAAAGGTCAGTCTGGATTGCTGTTAATGTAATTGTTCAAGGGTGTCTACATATCTCCCTCTCTTTTTCTCTGTCTCTATCACAGAAGCAGAAATGCACACACAAACATACACACAAACACAGAGGAATCTGTAATTACTTTTGAAGCCTATTAGCAACAGACCATTTCACTCTGTTCTGCAATGCAGCGTATGACATCACCATCAATTCAAGGGCAAGCCTTGTACATCTCTGTATTACTGAACAAGGCAAACAAATTGCACTTTAATCTCTTCTGGTTATTTGTAGCCAATACTTAGGTTCATCAGTTTTGCTTAACATGAACCTTTGCGTCAGTGGTTTTTGAGGCAGTATCTGTGTAAGATAGCAGTGCCATGGCTAACACACACAAACTCCTAAAATACACATGCACCAATTACAACAGAAACTACCTTTAGAAAATCTAAAAGTAATTCTGGAGTTTTAATAGGTTTGTGATGAAGGAGCTGCTGATGTGAACCTAGCTTGTGCATCATACTCAACAAACATAATCAAAGACAGACAAGTGGAGAGAGAGTAAACATATTTGCATAGTAATTAGACCTTCAACTATGAAACATTTATGACCACACCTCTCTTGTTTATTTCCCTTGGCAGAGTAACATTACCTTGGAAATTGTATTCATCAGCAAGGTAAATGTTTCTTGATGCAAATGTTGTGTTACATGGTGTGCCAGGGTTTCAGAGTAATCTGAAAGGTTTGTTGTTTGTTTGAATCTTCAAACAAAGACCTTTAAAAACCGTCCCTGAAGTGCCTTGATTGTACAGTTTTTAGATGGGACCTAGACTATGAGAAGTAGGAAATCCCAAGTGGCATACCAGTAAAGTATGTTGTTGCAACCAGGGTTCTAATCCTGGGCGCGGCATTCCATTCAGATATGTTTACCAGTGCTGTACAATCATATGCAGTCTTCACACTCATCACAAATGCTGATTATTCCTTTGGGCAGTGTGTATTACATTCCTTTTGTTAATACCTTGTAAACTTTCATTTTCTACTGCATTTACTTAAACTCATTTTTTTTGGTTTGTTTTTGTAAAAGGGCCTTAAGTACAAAGGGCCCTTAGAGAGACTGGCAACCCATATTGGGCTACGTGGACATGTTCTAGCCTGGTTTAAATCTTATTTATCTGAAAGATATCAGTTAATATGTGTGGATGGCATATCCTCTTACAAATCAAAGGTATGTTTTGGGGTTCCTCAAGGCTCGGTTCTGGGCCCATTATTGTTCTCACTATGTATGCTGCCTCTTGGTGATGTAATCCGGAATCGCAATGTCAATTTTCACTGTTATGCGGATGACACACAGATATATATTTCAATGAAGCATGGAGAAGCCCGAAAATTAGCTACTTTGGAAGCATGTGTTTCAGATATTAGGAAGTGGATGACAGAGAACTTGCTTTTAAAGAGCTTTGTTGGCAGATTTCACTGTGAACCTCAACGGCTGCATGGTTGTATCCCAAAAACCCTAAGAAATCTCTGCGTGACCCTGACCTCTCCTTTGATGAACATATAAAATATGTCTGAAGAGTTGCTTATTTTCATCTTCGAAACATCTGAAGCTTTCTATCAAAAACTGATGCAGAAAAACTAATTAATGCTTTTGTTACTCCTAGATTAGATTGCTGCAATGCTCTTCTTTGTCGGTTACCGTGACAAATCAATAAATAAACTTAAATTAGTGCTGCACACAGCTGCTAGAATCCTAGCTAGAACAAAATAATTAGAACACATTACTCCAGTACTAGCCTATTAATACTGGTTGCCTGTTAGGGTAGGGCTGATTTTATCGTTTTATTGTTAACCTATAAATCAATAAATGGACTTGCTCCTACTTACCTTGCTGAAATGATCAAGCCTACATACCTACATGTAACCTTGGATTGCAAGATGCAGGCCTTTTAATTGTACCTAGAATTTTTAAACAAACATCCGGAGGCAGGGCTTTCTCTCATAGAGCTCCACTACTGTGGAACGATTTGCCAGTTAAGGTTAGAAATGCAAACTCAGTGCAAACATTCAAGTGTCTACTAAAGACTCATCTCTACAGCATGGTTTATGATTAAGTGTAGTCTGGCCCAGGGGTGTGAAGGTGACCAGAAGTCTTGCCAGGTGGGCTCTCATCGCCACTGGGATGCCCTCCCTCCAATGCCATTCGGGGGCGGAGTCACTGGCTTGTTGTTGTCTCTCTGTTGCGCACTTGATCAATTGGGCTGTACTCTACTGGTAATACTCTGCCCTCATTCATGGTGGTTGCGGTTAGTGGGTGTCCCTTTGGTTGATGCTTGGCAATGTGGGTGGATTGATTTCCTGCCTGTTGGGCCCTGTCCGGGGCCTCCCCCAGATAGGGCCACAGTGTCACCGGACCCCCCTGTCTCAGCCCCAAGGTCTTATGCTGCTATATTATTGTGCTGAGGGAGTAGGGTTGGTCCTCCTTCTCAACTATAAATCCTTGTAGATCTAGGAAATGCATTTTCAAAGTTTTCCCTGGCTCCTGCCGTTTTAGGCTTGGGAGGATATGAGGTCCTGGCCAACATCTGAATTGTACCTGGCTTGAAAGACCCGTTGCTGTACCTGTCCAAAGTCCTCCTGGTTGTGTTGCAGATCAAGATGATACCTGACGATTTCAGCTGCCACTGTGCTTACACCTCCCCCTCCCTCGTGTTGACCCTGTCCTTGTCCATTTGGTCATGCTTCTGACCTGGACTAAGTTTAAATAGACTATGGACTCAGCCCACATGCATTTATTAATTATTACAATTTGTACTCTTCACCCGGCACAGTCAGAAGAGGACTGGTCACCCTTCTGAGCCTGGGTCCTCTCTAGGTTTCTTCCTAAATTTCGGCCTTATTAGGGAGTTTTTCCTAGCCACTGGAATTCAACACTACTGTTGTTTGCTCCTTGGGATTTAAGGCTGGGTGTTTTGTAAAAGCACTTTGTGACAACTGCTGATGTAAAAAGGGCTTTATAAATACATTTGATTGATTGATTGAAATATCCCTTTCACTGTTATTCTTCGACACCTATTGCTGACAAAGCATGCGACAGTGACAGTTTGATTTGATTCTTCAGGCTGCCATTGGGATGGACCCGTTAACAGTGTGTCTACTCTGACTATCTGTCAGCCGGTGTAGAGACATTTTCACAATGTTATTATTAGCCCAGACCTCAGCTGCATCCCTGCATGCTCTGCATTTCTCTGTCACATACGCACCAACCTTGACCCCAGAACTTTATCCGTCTACCTCTCTCTGTCTTGCTCTCCCTCACTCTCTCTATTTGTGTCCCTGCTTTCTGTGCCAGACTGGATCAATGAAAACAAACTTGGTATTTAGCCAGCATTGGCATTTTTCCGGCAACCCCCCAGGGCCTAGGATGCCCTCACCTGACCTACTAATTTAAACGGTTTTAAAAGCAGATACACTGGCATATAATTTCACATTCCCTACCAGCCTAGGTGGCGTTTTGGTATAGTAACTACATAAGATGAGTCCACAATACTGTAAAACTAAGTGCCGCAGTTCTGTAAGTCACTGCTTTTCAGTACATAAGTGTCATTGCATTTTTTAAATTCTGGTTTCGGTATACCGTCAGTGCTCGGGGGTCCTAACCGAAATTGCTGCGAAATTGGTTGAGCACTGACGGGGCTGGGTCTTGGATGGGGGGCTGGGTCTTGGATGGGGCTTTGTCTTGGACAGGGCTGTCTCATCATACTCTAGTGACTCCTGGTGGTGGGTTGTGCGCCAGTGTGTGGGGGAATGCGATCACGTCCAGCATGTGCACGCCTGGATGAGTGAGAGATGTGCATTTCTCACTTTTTCCCCAACCTTCACATTCACATTGTCTTTGACATAAACAACGCATGTTTGATTTTCGTCCTATTTATGGTTGTTCAATAACTTTGCAGATACAATAGTCATGTTGCTAACAAAAAACACATTACCCTATGTGGTTTCAAAAATAATAATTTTAAAGACAAAACATATATAAAAACATATATAACATTTAATTGAATACTTAAAGTACCTGCAAAAACTTTGGATCCCTTTGTCAAGTCAGAATTGTATGGATTTTTTAATATCTGAAAAGAGTTGACTACCCTCCTCCATTACGAAGCTGATAATGATCCACCTCAGACATACTGTAAAAGCAACATTAATAAAAACCAAGTGGTTAGCCACACATATACATGTATATATACATACACACACCCACAAGCACACTATTCAAAGGACCCTTAATGCTGGACACTAAGCCAGCAGTCTTTTCGCAACAAACCCCTCTTCTAAATCAGTGGTCATGTGGCATCCAAACGGGGTATCTCAATCAAGCATTCCGTCTATTTATTTTAATATTTTTTTTATTAAATTTAAAAGCAAAGTTTTTACCCTAGCCCCTGAATTCCCACTGCAACAAACAATGTAGCGGTAGCTCATAACGTAGGTGTTTTGTACAGTACTTTTCTGGTAAATTGAAAGTTTACAGCTACGCAGAGCCCAAAGAGAGAGGTTGAGTGGGGCTGACAGAAAGCTCCGCAGAGAAACATGATATGCTGCAGCCGCTGAGAGAGGGGGTGGACGTGAAATGGAGGTCAGAGACTCTAGTTAGGAAAGAGAATGTGGTGAAAGAGTGGGTGGTGGGAGAAAATTGAGGGGGAGGAGAAAAGGGGGTGGGAGGAAGCGGGAGAGGTTCAGAAAGGTACAAGAACATGAAGGGGACATTTCTGGAAAATAAGGTTTGGTGAAAAGGAAGGGGAGTATGGGTGAGGAGGGGCGAAAGAGGGATTGTTTGTTTTTATTAAGTGGGCTTGGGCGCTGCCATAGTAACTGGTGAGTTTCCTTTAAGTAGGAAGTTCTCTTACTTTAATGGCAGGCCATTGGCTGTGTTGGACCCCTTAAATGATGATATCCAAGGAACTGCGCACTCTGCGCTAGACTATTTCATGGCGAGGGTCATGGTGAACCTGTAGTTTCCTAAACCCCTTACACCCCTTTTTGATATCTGAGGTGGGAGTGAGTCACTACTTCGGTCAGTAGGCAGTTTCATGGAAACAGTCCCGAACAGCATGCTATTCCCTATTTAGTATACGTCTTTGCATTTTGGGCTTTTGGCAAAAGTTAAAGTGGCATACTGATCATGAAGCAGCCCCTGTTTTGTCTTTGAGAGAAAATCCCAATGTGTTCCTAGAGAGTCAGAATCACGTTATTCGGTCAGTACATTTGTAAGTACTCAAAATTAGAATTAATTTATTTGCTAAGTATCTTTACACTGACCCAGAATCAATTTATTCGGTAAGTACATTTACACATGGTCTAATGGTGATGCTATTGAAAACCTTTACAGACAGGATACTACTGCCAAAAGATACAGTCGTTTGATGATATCTTAATGCAGAACACAACCAAACATGTATGAGCCATTGTGGTTTTATGACTGGCACCATATTTATTAATTTTATATTTTGCAGGGAGAAATTGAAATAGATATTCCATTTCATTTTCATCTGTGTTCAAAAAAACACATTTCAATTACAATAAAAAATGTATGTATATATATATGTAATATATGTACAATGAGGAGAAAAAGTATTTGATACACTGCCAATTTTGCAGGTTTTACCACTTACAAAGCATGTAGAAGTCTGTAATTTTTATCATAGGTACTCTTCAACTGTGAGTGACAGAATCTAAAACAAGATACATCAGATAAGCAGAACTTAATATTTGGTACCGAAACCTTTGTTTGCAATTACAGAGATCATACGTTTCCTGTAGTTCTTGACCAGGTTTGCACACACTGCAGCAGGGATTTTGACCCACTCCTCCATACAGACCTTCTCCAGATCCTTCAGGTCGCTGGGCAATACGGACTTTCAGTTCCCTCCAAAGATTTTCTATTGGGTTCAGGTCTGGAGACTGGCTAGGCCACTCCAGGACCTTGAGATGCTTCTTACGGTGTCTCTCCTTAGTTGCCCTGGCTGTGTTTTTCGGGTCGTTGTCATACTGGAAGACCCAGCCATGACCCATATTCAATGCTATTACTGAGGGAAGGAGGTTGTTGGCCAAGATCTCGCGATACATGGCCCCATCCCTCCTCCCCTCAGTACGGTGCAGTCGTCCTGTCCCCTTAGCAGAAAAGCATCCCCAAAGAATGATGTTTCCACCTCCATGCTTCATGGTTGGGATGGTGTTCTTGGGGTTGTACTCATCCTTCTTCTTCCTCCAAACACGGCGAGTGGAGTTTAGACCAAAAAAACTATATTTTTGTCTCATCAGACCACATCACCTTCTCCCATTCCTCCTCTGGATCATCCAGATGGTCATTGGCAAACTTCAGATGGGCCTGGACATGGCTTGAGCAGGGGGAACTTGCGTGCACTGCAGGATTTTAATCCATGACGGCGTAGTGTGTTACTAATGTTTTTCTTTGAGACTGTGGTCCCATCTCTCTTCAGGTCATTGACCAGGTCCTGCCTTGTAGTTCTGGGCTGATCCCTCATGATCATTGATGCCCCACGAGGTGAGATCTTGCATGGAGCCCCAGACCAAGGGAGATTGACCGTCATCTTGAACTTCTTCCATTTTCTAATAATTGCGCCAACAGTTGTAACCTTCTCACCAAGCTGCTTGCCTATTGGCCTGTAGCCCATCCCAGCCTTGTGCAGGTCTACAATTTTATCACTGATGTCCTTACACAGCTCTCTGGTCTTGGCCATTGTGGAGAGGTTGGAGTCTGTTTGATTGAGTGTGTGGACAGGTGTCTTTTAAACAGGTAATGAGTTCAAACAGGTGCAGTTAATACAGGTAATGAGTGGAGAACAGGAGGGCTTCTTAAAGAAAAACTAACAGGTCTGTGAGAGCCGGAATTCTTACTGGTTGGTAAATGATCAAATACTTATGTCATGCAATAAAATGCAAATTAATTATTTAAAAATCATACAATGTGATTTTTTGGATTTTTGTTTTAGATTCTGTATCTCACAGTTGAAGTGTACCTTAGATAAAAATTATAGACCTCTACATGTTTTGTAAGTAGGAAAACCTGCGAAATCGGCAGTGTATCAAATACTTGTTCTCCCCACTGTATATATTAACAACCAAAAATTTTGTTTTGTACAACTACTTAGCTCTGTATTCATTAAAGGATGATTTATACTAAGCAACTAATAAAACTAGTAACTGTTATATATTCATACTGTATACAGTGGCTTGGAAAAGTATTCAGACCACAAACAAAGTCAATTCAAATATTGTCAGGTGACATTGGTTTTATGTTGGTATATTTGTAAAACAGAAAATAAATAAATATGTTGTTTGCATAAGTAATGAACCCCTACACATTAATGTTTGGTAGAGACACCTTTTGAAGCAATAACAGCTTTAAGTCTTTTGATAAGTTTGTATCAGCTTGGCACACAGTGGGGAAGTGATTTAGGTATATTCTTCCTTGGAAATAAACTCAAAAAACATTTCAAAACTAAATGCAGTAATTGGTCACTTTAATTTTGTTCAAAATTAAAATATCATATTTTTCTTCAAACTGGCACCAAACACTCTTATTCGGGAATTAATTTGTCGGTAGCTATTCATCATTCATCATTCATTAATTCATTCAGTTCTGTTCAAACTTAGATTGATGTATAGCGACAATTCTTTAATTTTTTTGACAAATACAACATTAGTAGGTTTCCATTTGCAATGTAGCTTTTATAGCTCGGGACACACAGTTTCAATTCAAGAATTTGGGTGATGCTTAAAATGCTAATTTCAGGCAGGAACAGAGTTGAATAATGGCTTGTTGTGAAAAATGACTCAATGGGCCTTCAACAACCACTCAAGGTTAAGGGTTATTTCTCACAAGTATGAATCAAGGATGAACTATCCCTGTAATGCAGAGCTCTTGATATGGTTGACTGGTGCACCATTACTTCTCTTCTAGCCACTGAACTCTGTATCTCCTTCAAAGTCGTTGTTGGCCAAGGTCTTTGTTGGCCTTTCACTCACAAGTCTTCTTTTTTGAGTGCTGTGTTTTGAGGGTAAAGCATGCATTTGTATCCCTGTATATCTAACTTCCATAGAATTATATATGTTCCTTCTTTTCCTTCAGATTCACAACCTGATTAATGATCCTTCAACATTGGAGTTTTTATCCTGAAAAATGTGACAGCAACATTAATTGTTCACAGGTGGACGCCAATGTTAAGGTAACAAATACAGTATGACCCCTTTGTAATGTTTCTATTAGAGGAAAACTGAGAAAAAACATTTGAAAGATGTCTTTTGAAGTCTTTTCAATCAGATAGATGTCTTCTCAACATATTTTCAACATGATATGCTGATAGGGCTATGATATAAATACAAAATATCTTCTGAACAATTGAAATCATATGAGGCTTCAAGTCTACATCTCCTGGTTGACAGTTCCTTAGAGTGTGGCTGTAAAGTGTGAGCACACTGAAAACCACGAGCACTTGCAAGTATTGTACTCGCTACACAATGCAACGCAGACACAGTCCTAAAAAAAACTGTGTAGGTTGGAAACAATCTAATGCTTGTTTTGTGCCTTCCTCCCTAAATCCCAGCAGCCACTCTTACCTCCTCAGGCCTGTCCCTCCCTGGTTTTGATCTCCGGTGTAGTCTAACATCTTATTACCTTTTGATATCTACTGTACTGCATGAGGTCAACAACAGTAGCACATCATTCTATGCTATGGTACACAGTTGTATGTGTATTAACAAACAGCCACCCAGCTATATAGTTTGCACGTCAGTGTAGTAGTTCTTTAGTTCAGTATTTAGAACACGTTTTACAATTTGCATCCTGATAGTCAATGAATTAGTTGGATGATTTGCATTTGTAATTGCACAAATTACTGCACTTACAGTGGATGTTTACTTATTTTTAACTCTGACCTTATTTTCATTATTTCTGAGTAGAAAGGTACTTGACAGAGAAAGTTTTTTGTATAGATATTTTATTTTGATAGAGAAATTTGAAGAAGAATGAAGGGAAGATGAGCATGATCCCTGCAATTTATGACACATAATACAAGTTGCAGTTACAATTCTTTCTAGAAAAAATTGCTACACACACTGCTACACACTCAAACATGAATTAATGTCTGAATGATTCCATTCAAAACAACAAGATGATGCAAATATGGGTTTATGCGACAGTGGATTTTGTTCTTTACAAAGGTCATGCAGAAACATTATCCAAAATAAGATGTGTAATTTGCATTGATTCTGAGTGCATTAGAGCTTTTTAAATCATGCTTAGAGACATTTTTATATTGCACTGTAGTAACTAAACTATGCATACTGTATACACTGATGAGCCAAAACATTATGACCACCTGCCTAACATGCTGTTGGTCCTCCATGTGCCACCAAAACAGTGACGACCCACTGAAGCATGTACTCTACGAGACCCCTGAAGGTGACCTGTGGTATTTGGCACCAAGACATTAGAAGCAGATCCTTCAAATCCTGTAGGTTGTGAGGTAGAGCTGCTGTGGATCTAGGGATGTCACGGGAACCGATACCAAGTTCAGTACCAAGTCGATCCCAAAACTCTGAAAACATGACGTTACTGGTTTTTGTACAGTTCCTTAGGTACCGGGGATCCAAAACATGACAATACTGGTTTTTGTACAGTTACGTAGGTAACGGGGATCCAACAGTTCCTTAGGTACCGGGGATCCAAAACATGACAATACTGGTTTTTGTACAGTTACGTAGGTAACGGGGATCCAACAGTTCCTTAGGTACCGGGGATCCAAAACATGACAGTACTGGTTTTTGTACAGTTACGTAGGTAACGGGGATCCAACAGTTCCTTAGGTACCCGGGGATCCAAAACATGACAGTACTGGTTTTTGTACAGTTACGTAGGTAACAGGGATCCAACAGTTCCTTAGGTACCGGGGATCCAAAACATGACAGTACTGGTTTTTGTACAGTTACATAGCTAATGGGGATCCAACAGTTCCTTAGGTACCGGGGATCCAAAACATGATGGTACTAGTTTTTGTACAGTTCTTTAGGTACCTGGGATCCAAAACATGATGGTACTGGTTTTTGTACAGTTCCTTAGGTACCGAGGATCCAAAACATGACGGTACTGGTTTTTGTACAGTTACGTAGGTACCTGGGATCCAAAACATGACAGTACTGGTTTTTGTACAGTTCTGAAAGGTACCGGGGATCCAAAACATTGGATCACCAGCATTGCTGTGTAGTTTAGCCAACTATGTTCCATACAACGTTTGCAATGGTTTAACCTTTTAAACCAGGCCTAGAACGTCGCAGGATTGGAGGTGTGGCCTTGCGCAACTAGCAATTGTTAAACACTAAAGGCTACCGTAATGTAACCATAGCTCGTAGTAGTAGGCTACCGTACTCACCATTCAGTCTGTGTCATCTGTCATTAAAATATAACATTTGCGTTTTAAATAAATATTTCAGGACTAATAGTCGGTCACCATGTCAGTAAATTTAGAGGGGTGTGTGTGTGTGTGTGTATAGCCTCTGCTGTTTTCGTACATGGTATTTATTGTTTAGTTTTTTACTGTGGTATCGAATTGGGTATCTAGAATTGTGGAATTTCACTGGTATTGGCAACGGGCAACCTTCTTCCACAGCTCCAAAGTCCAGTTCCAACACTTGCATGCCCATTGTAGGCACTTTCGACGGTGGGCAGGGATCATAATGGCACTCTGACCGTTCTATGGCTACACAGCCCCATGCGCAGCGGGGTGCGATGCACTGTGTTGTGATACATTCCACCCCTAACCATCTTTAAAGTTTTCTGTGACTTGTGCCACAGAAGACCTTCTGTTGGTTCGGACCAGACAGGATAGCCTTCGTTAGCCTTTACTCCTGCCTATTTCTCCTGAATCCAACACGTTGACTATGAGAAATGATAGTTTCATTATCATCTAATCTACACAGACCTTGACACGTGCCCTTGTTAAGAGATGATCAACGTTTTTTGCATGATGTTTTGAACATCAGTGTACAGTATATATTACGGTTATTACGGTACAGAGGATCCACTACATGCACAAAAACTGAGAAAATAAGGCCACTTTTGCTAAACCACCTCTTTAAGAAAATATTGTATTTATTTGACATTCTTCACAGTTTTAATCAACAGTTATTTAAATTAAGGTACAGTTGTTATTGAATGTGTGCTGTTCCAGAAGTTGTTCAAAATATGTTTTTACTCCGACATAGATGGTCTTCTAGGTCTCCTCTTCTTCTGACACACACACAGACACACATGCACTCAGTAATCTGCTAAAGCCCTTTGGACAGAAGGATGACTAATTGGGTGGATTTACTGGTGAGTTCACAAGGCCATGGTGCCTGATGGGTGGGTAGATGTACCCCTTCTCAGACAACATATCTAGGATCAGCTTACCCTAAAACTTAAATTGGGATACTTAGTTTCAACATACATTTTCAAACTTACAAATTGATTCCTGAAGAAAATTACTTAGTAAAGCTTGAACTTAGTTCAAATGTCTCACAGTCATCAGAACCCAAAATAAAGGCTATTTTTTATTCAAACTAATTATATAAATGTCAGGAAACGTTCTATATGCTTTAAACAAGGTTAAATGTATATCTTTTTTATATCAAAAATGGTCAGGCCTTTCTTTTATATCTGTCTATGAATTGGATGGGTTTTTTCCAGACCCATCAATCTACTTATTACAAAAAATAGGAACACTTTGTTAAGGGTCACAGCTTTAATAATTATGGAGGTGGAACAGAAGCAAGATCAGTGTTTAGGGGCGATTCCAAGTTATACATGGGGGGGATGGTTGTTTGAGTGGGAGAAGGATTTAAAGACAGCTGAACCATGGCATCGAGGCACAGGGTTGACTTGTGACAATACCTAACAGCACAGAAAGGAGGACCATATGCTTTTGCACGCTTGAAGGATTAATCTTTTTTTACGGAGGAGCAGGTCAGTAGGCAACAGCGCATAATGCAGCCAGGCGCTAATTATTTCTGAATGCCATACCTAAACTAATGTGAATGACAAAATAAAAAATAAAATCTTCAACATGTGGGTTGTAGCAAATGCGGTTTCATAGGCTAATGTCTATGCTTCCGTAGTATGCAGCTCCTTCCAAGGAAAACACATTTCAATGGAAGTCTTGAATACCAATGTAAGAAACACAGGAGACCTCTCTACCCTGCCAGCACGCTCCCGCCCAGCACCGGGTTGAGGGTTTCTGAGTACGCGCCGACGGCACGGATACGCGCACTCAGTCTCCGTCCTCTGCTAGACATGGCGGCGGATCTAAACCCGTACTGGCTCTCGTCCCTGCCTTCTTCGTGGAGTTATGGGGTTACTCGGGACGGACGGATATTCTTCATCAAGTAAATATTCTCAGGACTAAGCACATGGATATGTATTGGCTTTGTTTCGACGCGTTTGTCTGTTTTTAGGTGTTATCATGCGTGTTTACCTTCTCCCCGTTTTGTACCCAACAGTGAAGAAGCAAAGAGTACGACCTGGCTGCATCCCGTCACCGGAGAGGCTGTCATAACGGGGCACAGAAAGACCCCAGGTAAAAATGGTTACCACCGAGCATCCATTTATTAGTCTATACATTTCAATAGTCTCGGTTTTAAACGTTCAGAAAAGAAGACTTGTCTGCAGCAAGCAACAGCCGTCTCCCTTTCCCATTTCTAGTCTCCTCTGCGCGAGTAAAGCCAACTTGAGGCGCGAATGAATGTCACCTGGGCACATTGCGACGGAGTTGTAAAGTTCTGTCACGTAGGCGTTTACATTTATGAACGAATTTTGGAACGTTATTTTCCAGGGTTGCACACTGTCAGCCCGTATAGTCGAGACCGCAGTTTTGTTATTGTAGCAATAACTGTAGAGTAGTTGATAAAACAGTAACTGGGCAATAAGGCGTGACTCGCTACTAATGTTGAATGTTAACACATTGTTTTGCAGTGTTGCCGAAAACTACTTCATTTGCGGATCAGGTTCCATATCCAACGCAATAGTGGTAAAAATTCGTGAGCGGAATGCATTGCCACTAGACAGTCAATGCTTAGGAAACAGCTAGGCTTTTAATCTCAAATTTTAATGGCTCCGATTGTGATGTTGAATAACGGACGCCAATTGACATAGCGATAAGGCTATTATAAGCTATATCCTATCTTAAATGGATAGCTGCATTGACAAAAACTGTTTTATATTGCGTAATGGAGCTTGCGTGGAAAACTGTGTTTTCAGTCACCACCACTGCAGATGACTGGGCTGGCATTTATTTTGAGGTGTGCGCATATCTTTGGTCCTATCTCGACAGCCGCTTGTGTCGTATGGCTATTTATCTGGCTCGTACTCAGAACAACCCTTTCTCTGCCTCCCTTTCTCCCACCTCAGATTTACCAACAGGATGGGAGGAGGGATATACGTTCGAAGGAGCCCGCTGCTTCATCAAGTGAGTACGATTTTCAAAGCCACCGCGCTTTTTGGAAACACTCGTTTTCTGACGATTGTGGGCTGCTTTGTTGGAAGGCAGTTGAGATATTCTAATTTTTATTCAATGGCGTTTTCCATTCCCTCTGCCCTCTTGGGGCAATGTTGGGAATATATCCTTCTCCTCCTACTATTCTGTCTCTCGCTCTCAAACACACATTCGCACACAGTGTTCCAGTTCTCGTTTTCCCATAGAACAAGTCATTACTGTCTGTGACAGAGTTTGACAAGCCAGTGTGACTCAGAGCTCTTGGCTGAACAGGATTTACTTGTTGGTGGCTCCTACCCTTGGGATAGTTCGCTGCTAGGTCTGTGTCTGTACAAGCATCCAACGTTCATATGTGTGTGCGTGCACAGGTGTGTGTACACTCATTCATGACGATACATTATTAGACCTCTGAACATGGCTGGAGTTTAGCATTCATATTTTAGTTGATAATGTATAAAGAAACATATCTTACAGTGCTATTCAGTTGGCCTTCATCTACATACATCCTTTCTGATTTTCAGCTATGGCCATTTGTAGAGCAGCAACTGACACAGTGATCTAGTCACATGTGCTATAAATAGGTCTGCAAACTGAAGTGCCTTCTTTATCCCTGAAGCATATCATTTAACACCGTGCTGTGAGTTTGTGGGGTTTTATTTGTTATCAACATCAGTGATTTTCTCTCGATGGCACTCGTACGAATGGCATAGACTCAAGTTGGATTTTTGGCTGAGGGACTGGAATTGGCTGAATCACTGTCATGTTACTAGATCAGGATATCTTTTCCGAAACACAATGAGGAGCCTTTTGGACTGAGAACAATTATGCCTATTTTGTCCACTCGTGTGTTTTTGACAGTACTGCATCAGCAGTGTGCTGTTTTGCAATTTGCACTGCCCGTGACTGATGAAATGACTCTCAAATTCCTCACCGGTCAAGCCATGTATCAGGCCATTATGCCGGCCTTCTGCCACCGTGACCTCTGTGCCCTCCAACTCCCCATCCTAATGTCTTGGAAGGAACTTGATGGTCTTTGAAGGACCAATGCCATGTCCGAAATAGGTTTAAATCACTGGCACTGCCGTTGTGGTTGATTATCTGTGTGGGCCACAGACTTGCCCTATTACCCAGGTTCTGAACCTCTGAAAACTGTTTCTGTCAGTAATCCAAACTCTCCGTGATGCTACAAACAAGACGTCTGCCTGACGAGGTTCTCAAGTAGCTAATATTACCTTACGAGAACTTAACCAGGCTCGTGGCCGTTCCTTTCACCTCAGCACCTCTCTTCCCCTGGCTCTCTCCGTATTACCTCAACAGCAGGTGGCAGGCTGCCAGAAATGAGAAATGATACAGCTCATTTATTATTCCTGGGCTGGCTGGTGTCGCAGATGGGCTGGCTTTAAAGGACACACACACACACACGGTTGCGCCAATATGCGTGTTCCTGCGCGTACACACTCACACATGGTGTGTAGATACCATTCATCAACGACCAGGTCATTTCCACCCGGCCTCTTTAATTCACTTATCCCTCTCTCCTTTTGGCCTCCCAAGTCATTTCTGCATTTGCACAAACAGTATGACTGTCCCGAATGACACACCGTTCTCTATGTAGCGTCATGTTTCTGTACGTCTGTAGTCTTTAGAAATAATAGAACATGTATCCTTTGTGTAATCATAGAATTCAAATTGAGATTTCTATCCCCTTTTCAATTGAGACCTCGCCAAAGAAATCAGCATATATGTTAAACACAAGAAATAACAGCAATGAAAAAAACTTTACATCAAGAGCGAAACTGGCAGAGTTTAAAAGGGCTATGCAATTTGTGTTCAGCTGGTCTTTTTATCTGTGAGTAAAAGGAATTTCTGGTCCTTAGTGTTTCTGCAATGTGCTAGGCAACGGGGCAGCAAAGCCATACATGCCCTTACCACACTCAGTACTCCTAGTAGGGACATCATATGAAATCCCGTTTGGAGAGCTTAGACGATAATGTCCATGGTTCTGTAATGTGAATACAATTCTTAGAGATGCTGCTTAGTTTTACTACGAGTGTTAATACTGCACTATCTTTCTCTCTAATTCTGTCTTTCTAACTCTCTCTCCATACATATATAATCACATATATACGGGGGCTATTTGGGACCTGTGGAGGGAGCGAGCAAGCAACTGAAAAAGCCCAATGTATACACTTGGAGTAAAGGCAGAAAACCCACGCGCTGGAAATGCTGCGCCTGGCACCACAACCCGGAGAACGTATGAGCTAGCTGCTTCGTGTGGCGGTTTGGGACACTTTCTGGTTTTCATCTAAAGTAGTCCGATATGCCTTGGTCCAAAGTAGTCCACTCTGTAGGGAATAGGGTGCCATTTGTCAGGCGCCTCCGGACCCATGGCAGAGAGTCACCAAGGACGAGCAGCCGCGGTAGAGACGGACCGACACAGAACTGGCAGTGTGGATTTATTTCACAACACCCCTTCCCTGCTTCCCACGCCGGCTATTGAAGTGAGCGGGAGAGGAAGAGCTGAAAGGGAATAGGGAAGAGGTTGGAGGATGTGACCTGCACCTGACACATGGTGCGCGCATGTCTTGGAGGGGTGTGGGGTGGTGGCGGATTGTTGATCAGCCGGCATCAGTAGACTGTGTGTGGTTGTGTGTGTTTGGTTGATGGGGGCGTGTGGTTTTGTGTGTGGTTGTGTGTGTGGTTATGTGCGTGTGTGGTTAAGCGCGTATGCATGGGTGGGTGTGTTCCAGTCCTCTCCTTGGTTTGGCAGCCGGAGAAGTGCTTGGGGAATGCCTCAGAATAAACAGTGTGAGAAACATGGCCTGATCCTGGTCTTCTCCCCGCCTACAGCTACAAACAGATTTCCTGTTGGAGAATGATGAGAGGCAGAATCTCTGGGCCCGCCTCTAATTCAGATCAGGTTTTAAGGCTTAGGGTTGACTGTAGGTAGGTAGGTGCGTGCGTGTTTGTGTTCGAGAGACAGCCTACAGACCAGGCCACAAAGCAACGTTAAGGAGTTGTGACACTGCATGCAATTTCGGCTTCTTTGCAGCATGCATTGAATTCTCAATAAGGGACCATTAATGAAACAAGCTGTGTTGTGAATCTAGATGCACCTTAGGGATTGGAATTTCAATTTGAGATTTTTTTTTGCTTTGGAAGGAGGCCGAATAAGCTCTCTGTATTTGAAGCTTAATGGAACAATCTGATGGGAGCGAGATAGGGAGAGTATCACAAAACCAAGAGAAACAAAGGTTTTCTACCTGACTAAGTTCTGCCCCATAAGCAGGAGTAGTCTCTCTAGCCCCTGTCTGAGAGGCACAGAGTAAGGGCGTGAGAGAAGGCTGTGTGGTTGTGTGTGAAGGCCAATACCAAGCCACTGTTAATCAGCTCTGTTGTTACTTGCTCTTTGTGGTTTCAGGCTGGGTATCTTTAAAAGCACTTTGACAACTGATGATGCTTTATAAAATACATTTGATTGATTAAAAGAGTGATTGAGAGAGAAAAGAAAATGAGAGCTGGGATGCAATGCTGTTGGAGAGGTCTGTCAAATCAGAGATGTAAAGGTGCCAGCTAAAAGGCTCTCCCTGGACATCTGTTGGATGTGTAATAGATCTATGCATGGGTAGCTTGGTCAGGTGGAAAGCTTCCTTAGTGAACACTCTTTCCATATCTATTCTGTCTCTTTCTCCACAATTAGTTTTCTCTCCATTTCCTGTATTTCTTTGTTGCTTTCCTCACCTCATTTAATCCAATCTCTCTCAACTTCCTTTCACACCTTATTTGGTTTGACTCTTTCTCGGTTTGAATTCCCTTTATTGGCATGCCGTATCAAAGCAGTGCCAAAACACTATTACACTATAACAACAGAAAATCAACAGGTTATGGAAATTAACTGAATTGTCAATCTTTCCCTGTCTCAAGCAAGACATGAGATTAGAATATATTGTACAATTTCATGTGAATCTTGATTTGACGGAAGAGCAAGAGATGACAACAGTGTTGTCCTATTATTCTTCTGAAAAGTGTTTGGTCCAGGAGCCACTTGAATGAAGCCACCTGTTCAGTGAATTTCTCTGTGCACAATAGGCTGTAAAACGACTATTGACTAGCACCTATATATTACTGGTACCTCCCTGGATGGCTTTCCATTCATTTTCCATTTATTTTATTAATCAGATGCTTTAACAGTAATGAGTGCATTGTATATTCAAATGTACTTTAATCTTTATGTTGTTCAAAACCTTTTCACCAGTGCCTTATGTCTGTATCTTTTTAAAGTGGCCATTTTGGATGTATCCATAGCCATGCTGATCTCGAGCCGTTTTATAATAGAGGCATTTTCAGCACTGGCCTCCATGGCACTGCATATCCAACGTTGCTATGGTACCGGGATACATTTTCCACTCTACCTATAGAGTTTCTTACAACTGGCCATATCAAAGAGTGAAGGATCTCAAAGCATCAGAAATATCACGGACCTGATTTACCACAAGCCCTCCCCCCACATCAGGAATGGTGCAAAGCCTGAAAACAATCAAATCCAAAGGTTTCTTGTTGACAACTCGTTTCGTACAGCTTAACCCATATCTGGCCACCGCCTTACTATTACCAGTGTAAATACACTGTAACCACACGCAACGCCTAAAGAACACTGGCCCGTCTCACTGCAGGAGACTGTAGCGAGTCTTCTGAGGCAGCGCTCTCGCCTGTACCCAGGCTCTGCTTGATGCATGCTGATGCAGAAACTCGGAAACTCATTATTCATACCTGGTTCTGAAGAGGAAAAGTTCACAAGGGACATTCAACGCAGTGCCTCTCAGGTCAGCGCTCATCCGCCTCACCGGCAAATCATCCCGGGTGGCGTTCCGAGGTCAGCCATATCGCTGCTGTTTAGGATATTGATAAGCACACATTTGCATGAACACGGGTTGTAAAATTTACTTGTTTTATTTGACAGCAATTGCTAAGTGAATTGGTGTGGCATGCCTTGTTTTGGATGACCAAATTAAGGAAGGGCATTGATCGCGAACCCCGCTGTCCCTGATGTGATTAATCAGACTTGGGTAATTCTGTGTTTGTGTGTTTTTGTCAAGGTGTTTCTTTGCAGTGCATGTTAAGACTGCCCACCCCAAGGGGGAAAAAGAAGGGAGAGGGGAAAGGGGGAAAGGGTAGGGTGAGAGGGAGGTTAGGACAGAAACTCTTTCTCCACAGAAAAATACCTCTGCCTTAGACACTTTAAGCTGTCTTCCCTCTGCAATGTTATGTACAATAGCCTTTTCTGTTGTCTGTCAATAACAATGTTAGTAGTGTGTTTTTGGGTGTGCATGTGTCCTGTGTTCAACTTTTCTGTTTGTTAACCTAGCTGCCTTCTGATTATCAAATTATCCTTTCAAATGTGTGATGTCTCCCCTCTGTCCCCAATGCTCTTGTAATGATTGCACTACAGCTGTTGGTTAGAAACACCTTGTTTACTTACTAGTGAATGGTGCATTCCATTTACCTCGGAAAGTTTGAACTCAGAACTGGGAATGACTTCACACCCAAGTTGATCGCGTTCCTGTGTCCAAAGTCGGAAAACAGGATGGACGATAATATGGGCATTTTAGCTTTTGTTGTGCTCGCCCTGGAATATATACAATGTTTTTCAATCTATTTCATTGTGTATAATTTATTTTTTTTGACTGCGTTAAACGTCATTTTCCTATATCATTTATAATACAAGTCTGCTGTAATCTTTCTGATTACCTAAACAAAAATAATTCCCTAGTATCTGTCATGATACAACGGGATGCATTTTCATAACACGCAGCATTAGTTTCTGTCACTGAACAAAATTCAGGATTTGTCAATCTTTTGCATTTTGGTAGATGTACTACTTCTAATATGTATGGACCCAGAATTGAATCAAGCAAATATCCAATTCTGTAAAATTTTCTTTCTGGGTTTACCAATATTTTTAATGCACTCCATACTCAGAGGATTGGCCTCATGGTGTTCGTCTTGGATAACATATTTTACCTTCTGGTTAGACTCAAAACTTTCTCAATTGGAAACTAGGTTAGTGCTAAAACAATCTGTGAGTAGAAATTACAATTGGCCACACCCAACAGGAAGTGGAATATGCTGTTTGAGAAGGAGGAAGTATCATTTATTTTGGTGCAATTCAAATAAATTCCCCAAAAGCACATAGTTTCTGACAGGTCAAACCTTCAGATACCAAGGAACCATTACCTTTTACTCTTTTGACATTAGTGCTTAGAATAGTCATTGTAGGGAAGGCCTTTAGTAGCCAAAAGTTTGTTTTTGGCATGGGCAGCTCCATTCTTCCACTCTTCATGTCGTCAACTTGATGGGATTTCTTACTATAGCTGATCTACTCATATGATAACCAAATCACAAGATGTTCATCAGGAGGGATCAGACAATTCATATTGAAATTGAGTAATGTGGCACAGTTGGCCTCGGTTGTGCTGTCCATGCTAGAATGGACACTAAGCATGGACTGGCAGAATGGTAAAACGAATGCTTTTTGGGAATTATTATTTTACACACATTCAACATAATTGAAATTATATATTATAATACCAAACGTTCACATACAGGTTCATTTGTCCTGAAAATAATTTTTTTCAACAAACTTTTATATATTTTTTTTACAGTACAGTGTTTGTACTATGTAAAAAAAAGCAGCATTTTCATTTAATAATTTTTATTACATTTGCATTGCACTTAGTTCGCCATTTATATAAAAATTCAGATATCGATGCAGTGCTTGTGGTAACATTTAACATTCATTTTGTTCGGCGATGTAACGCGATGGAACGCGTCTAGTTCTCACGGCCGCCAGTCTGCCTTATTATTTGGAATGAAAACCAGATTGTAGCACTATTGCAATACACTGTTTAACAGGCAAGCTATGTGTTCTTTAAAAGGGAAATAACTACTTTCATTCACTGTACCTCTCCATCTCCATTCTGTCTCCACAAGCTTTTAATTTCTTGGCTGTGAGGAAAAGACAACACTCGATCTATTGTCTACACAAACATGTCATCTGCTACTAAACAACGCAATCTATGATTCCTTTTTTGTTGTGGAGAACGTCGACCTTACCAATGTGCTCAATTAGCTGTGAGCATTGATCGAAGCTGTGCTGCCTGTCACGCGTTCAAGAGAAGCGTGACGCTCAAAGATATAATCTGTTTATAGGTCCTGTGATTAGAGGTAAAATGAAGGTGAATACATTGTTGTTTGGATGGAAGGTTTGAGACTTGTGTATGAACCAAGTGGAGCTCTGAATTGATTTGTCCAATGTTACCCAAGAAATGAGTGGTTTGTTAATCTACCGCATTGGGAGAAGCCAACCTTTGACTATGACCTCAGTGCGCCAAAACAACATGCAGATCTGATCGTTAGCTCAATTAGTCCTCCATCTCTTAATAAAAGTCTGTGGTAGCTGACAAATGGAATTAATCCTAATTCCCAGTTGTGGTTGTTCATTAATGCAGGACTTCAAACAAGAAGCCTGGAGAAGCAGTGGTGACCTGACCTTGTGTTACCCCTCATGGGAACCACTAGCACGGAGGACACACAGACATAGGGTAGGGTATTAGGTAATAGTAACTATGCTGTTGTATGCTAGCCTGTTATGATAGCATGCCATTTATAATGACGAAAATGTACAACCCTCTTTCCAATAAAGTTGGGATGCTAAGTAAAATGTTGTTAAAAACAGAATGCAGTGATGTGCCAATCATTTCAACTCTATATTCAATAGAAAGTAGTACAAAGACAACATATCAAATGTTAAAACTGGGACATGGCCTTGTTTCTTGAAAAATACATACCCACATTGTATTTGATGCCAGCAACACGTTTCAAAAAAGTTGGGACAGAGGAAACAAAAGACTGGAAAAGTTGTGTAATGCAAAAAAAATTAACCTGGTGCAATATCACAATTAATTAGGTCAATTGGCAACAAATCAGTAACAGTAGCATTAAAGGATAATTCCAAAGAGGATGGGGCTGTCAGAAGTGAAGATAGGGAGGGGTTCACCACTCTGTGAAAGACTACAGCGTGGGCAAATCATGCAACAATTTAAGGATAATGTTTCTCAATGTACAGTTGCAAAGAGTTTGGGATCTCATCTTCTACGGTACATAATATCAATAAAAGATTACAAGAATCCGTAGAAATCTCTATGCAAGGGACAAGGCCAAAAACCAATAATGGAAAGCCCTCAGGTGGCACTGCTTTAAGAACAGAATTATGGACGCTATGTCCTCCAGACTAATGAGGAAAGGGACCATCCGGCTTCTAATCAGTACACAGTTCCAATGCCTGCTTTCGTGATAGTATGGGGGTGCATTAGTGCACATGGCATGGGTGACTTGCATATCTGTGAAGGCACGATTAATGCTTAACAATACGTATGCTGCCATCTGGACAATGTCTTTTTCACGGAAGGCCTTGCTTATTTCAACAAAACAGGGCCAAACCACATTCTGCATGTAATACAACAGCATGGCTCTGTAGTAAAATACTCTGGGTGCTGGCCTGACTGCACCCATTGAAAACATTTGGTGCATTATGAAACGAAAAATATGACACAGGAGACCCAGAACGGTTGAGCAGCTGCAATCCTACATCAAACAAGAATTGGAATACGTTTCACTTTCAAAACAACAGCAATCGGTTTCCTCAGTTCCCTAACGCTTACAGTATTATTAAAAGAAGAGGTGATGCAACACAGTGGTAACAAGCACCTGTCCCAACTTTTTTGAAATGTGTTGCTGGCATCAAATTCAGAATGGGCATCTATTTTTCAGAAAAACTCAGTTAAAAATATTTGATATGTTGTCTTTGTGCTATTTTTTATAAAAAGTTGGGATAAATGCTTTGCACATCATTGCTCTCTGTTTCTATTTGCGTTTTTTACGCAGCGTCTCAGCTTTTTTGGAAACTGGGTTGTAATAGCTTATGAAATAGGTAATACAGTATATATCAAGGAAAAGGGAAGTCCTTTAGGATGACAAACAGCAGGGTTGCCGAATAGGAAGGACAAACATTTAAAGAACAATCTAAACTTATCAAGCCAACCTATATTTATTGATTTCAACTGAAAATTTGTTTTCTGGTCCTTCTCGTTTGATTTGCTCAGCCTCTTTGACTTGGCCTGGCAGGCATCTGTTGACCCACCCCAACTGTGGGGCCATCTAATTTAACCTGTAGCCATTTTGGGGTGAAGCTCTGACAGTGTAGTTGGTTGAATGTGAGTGAGTAGAGACTAGATCTGTGTTATCGGGTTTCTCTGTTGGGGCCGACTCCCAGGGTTTGTTGGCCTGTTGGGGTTGCCATAAAGGGTGTGTGGTTTTTTTTGTGTGGTTTTTGTTTTCCGGTTTGGTCTGACTTTACATGCTCTGCTTTCTGTCGTGGTCTGCCATATGATTTCGTTGTATGTGTTTTGCTGGTGGTTTACTGTTAGCCCTGCCCTAGATAAGAAGCCCCCTGTGTGATCCACAGGAAGTTGAGGGTCCACAGGCTACAGGAAATGGTCTCATCAACTTCCTGGCCATGTGCAAATGCTGCCATGGCAACTACAGCTGTTCTGTCCCCCACACCACCACCTCTTCTTGCTTTTTCTTTATCTCTTGCATTCTCACAATCTGTCTCTCTACTCTTATTCTTCTCTCTTTCTGCAGTCACCTGTTCACTTCTGTTCATTTTTGGCTGTGTCACCAAGCAAGCTTTTTAAACTGCAATTTCTATTTGTCCTGTCTGTCATGGTTGTGCTCCATGACCTGCAGTGCCAAAGTGGCTTTCTGGAGCTGATCCACAGGTCAGCAGAAATTGATAGTCCTTGCAGGTCAGTATAAACAGGCATTGAAACATCAGAGAATGCAGTGGACACACATCTCTGAAAAGGAAAATACGTTACACAGAGACTGTTTAGTGCAATACAAGTCCTAACCGAGTACCTTCAAACTGGATTTACTGGAAAGCTGTAAGCAGGCGCTGCCAAGGAATACTCTCATAGCGTCCTATCTGTTCCTATGCTGTGGCACATGGCACATACGAGCCCGCCACAACAACTGTTCAAAGTTTGTCTTTAGGTAGTGACCGTACCATCTTATGGGAGTAACCTCGCTGATTAAATTATTCATAATATTTTGATTTTAGCCAATTAAAGTACTGCTGGCGTAGCTGTATGTCCGATGTTTAATCACGGACATAAACACACTGTCCATAACATCCTGTTTGGGAACAGCTTGACGAGTCACCTGTTAATAAGTATTTACTGCTGTATCTAATAAACTTTTGGAACAAGCCATTACCCTCATTATCAATTTCATTATTGATATAGCCGATCATTACAAACTCTAGTGGGTTGTTGAGCTGTATTAAACAAGGTATTAGTGAGTTATTCATCCAAAAATCCAATGACATCTGAGCAATAAACACACACACAAAGTCCAATGGGTTTCCCAGCATTCTTTCTACAATCCAGCGCTGCATATTATATTTGTTTTACATAGGAAACAGTCTCATGAAAGAGTATGTACACCCTCTGGACACGTTGTCTTCCACTTTTTGTGGGCCCATGAATTTCTGAGCTAATTTCAAATCTCATTTTTTGATATAGGGAACCTTATTTAACAAATAACACAGTGGAAATGCAAATGAAAATGTCACTTCCTTTTGTGGAAGATGTTAGTCCAACCTACATTTACTGCAACTGTAAAATGGCAAAAACTTGAAACAGGTTCAGTAAGACAAGTGCAAATTATTTTTAAATAATTAGAGGGTAACTTGGGAGGGTCTGGACTTACATAAAGATTAGAAACTTTGTTCTGTTTTGTTCTCAGCCATATGGGTGTGTGGTAACACATTATGTGAAGGTCAATCTGAGGCCCTCCGAAGAAAGATTGTTGATTGCCATGAGTCTAGTGGGGTTACAAAGTCATTTCCAAAAAAATCTAATCGGTCCACTCTATGACAGCCCTACAAATGGAGTAAATTCCAGACCACTGGCAATGTTAAGAGTACAGGTTGTCACACCAAATTCAGGCCAAGAGCTGAGCAGAAGATGCTCATAAATGTCTCTAAGAACCCCAAGGTAACATCAAGGGATTTACCGGCCTTTTTTAGAATCAACGTCAAAGTGCATTAGTCAATTGTCGGAAAATTACTGCACAAACCTGGCCTAGGTGTGAGGTCAGGAAGGAAGAAGACTCTCAAAAAGAATATTAGGACACTAGTGACGTTTGCCAGACAACACCTGTGTAAACACAAATTCCTGAAACAATGTGCTTTGGACAGATGAGTCAAAGGTGGGGTTGTTTGGCCTCAGTGCCAGATACCATGTTTGGCAATAATGAAACACTGCCTTTGAACAGAAGGACCTACTATTAACCGTAAAATATGGAGGCGGTGTTACTATAGTTTTGCGCTGCTTTGTTTTGTTTGATGACTCAACCATGTGTTCCATATTGTACCAGAGAATTCTTGAGTTACAATTATCCATGCAACAGGATAATGAACCAAAACACAAAAGCAAAGCTACAACAGAATTGCTAAAGAAATGGAGGGCTATGGAATGGCCGGGTGTAATGCCAGATCTCAATCTGATCAAAATGTTGTGAGTAGCTGAGTGATGATTGCAGAAATAAGACAATGCACGCTACTAGAAAGCCAGATAAATCTCAGGAATGGAAGTTTGACCAACACAACTGCCTAGATAATGGTTCAACACTAATTGTAAGTTTAAAAATTAGGTCTTATTGTTTTTAGCTCAGTGGAAGCCATTTCATGCATGCAGTATTTATTTATAAGTTTTTTACAATATACATGTAATTAAACAATACATCTGGAGTTTAGAAATAGATATAAAAAATGTTTCCTGTCTCAAATCTCAAGTGCATTTGTATAATTAGTTGAATGCAACCAATAGGACAGTGTCAAGGTGTTTCTGTGTGTTTTACCCAGGGCAGCTACACCGAAATTAGCCTTTGCAATGTATTTATTTAAAGAGGTGCCCTTGTCCAAAAGTAGCTGCTCCTAACGTACGATTGCTATCTAGAAGCTGAAACTACTAAAACTAAACTTAATATGCAATAAAATTGAATTATTTCCTATTTTTTAGATCTAACTAGAACTGTTTGGATACTTAAGACTAAACTAAATTTGAAAATGTACTACTAAATGTAATAGAAATAAGTGTTAGATTAAATAATGGAAAGCTCTTACAATAGATTAATATCAAGAACCTAATAAGGAGTAGGGGCACCCTTTGTCTTCAGAAACGTCTCTGATCCTTCTTGGAATGCTGTCATACAAATCCCGAACTGTGTGTAGTGGGATATTGCACTGGAGTAGCCTCCAGTTCTTTGATGGGTGATAGAGGTGGCAATTTGCTTGGCACTCTGTGCTTTCTGCACTTTCACTGTGCACGACCTACTGTAGGTTCATATTTTGGTGAAATTTTGCTTATCCTGAGTCATTTCTGAAGGCCCGTGGAGTATCTCCCTGCCCGGAGTTAGCATTATATAATAGCATTGTCCAAAGTCATGAATTGAAACTGGGTGTCCCTTGTCACAAAAGTTGCAATGCAAGTGGAAACAAACTCAAAAACACTTGAGGTTGAGGTAGGTAGATATATTTTTTTGGACTGCATACTGACGAAACAGCCGGAGGAATTTGCCGGAGGACTTCAAACTGGTGCTATGCAAACCTGATTTCTGTAGCCACCATACACAAGCTCTCTCCGTCAGTGGTTTCGTCAGTAGCTATCGAATGCTGAATGGTTCAGTAACTTGGGGTAAGCCAAACTATCCTTTTGAGTGTCCATCTACCCCTGATGGTCAACATCGACTTGCAACCATGTTCCTCTTTTTTAATGCAATCTGTCCAAGTTCTCCCTGACACATCGTATAAATAAAATAAAATAATAATAAATAAATCTGCCAATACCTCTTGTTTGTTTAAAAACTCAAATTTCAAAGTGCTAATTTTCATTATGGCTTACAACTACACTGTATGGCCAAAAGTATATGGACACCCGACTATCACACCTATATGAGCT